>NC_091777.1:56721132-57072410 GCF_029378745.1 Bos indicus
TCTCTGGGCCTCACTGGCCTTATCTGTTCAACGGGATGATTCCAGGTGCCTGCCTCACGGCATAGCTGCTGTGAGTTAACCTGGACAGAGTGTGAGCACAGGGTCCAGCGCACCCGGAGCTCCCAGCAAGGGAGGTTGCTCTCCTGTCTCCCTCCTTCTTGCACCCTCTTGTTTCCTCCTGCTTCTTCTCTGGCTTCTCCTTCTCATGCGTCTTTCTTTCCCTCCTTTCTGCTCCTCACCACCTTCGCCCCTATCCTGGGCGCATGCCCTGAGGCTGCTTCTGTGTCCAGTTCTGTGCAGGCTGACACTGGAGACACAGATGAGTGAGACCCTGCCTTCAGGGGCTTCTTGTCCTGGTCGGAGGAGGGATGCGTTGCAGGACAGGCCAACTCAGGCACAGATGATCATAAAAGGGACAGTGTGTATGGTCATGGAGATAGCAAGGACGTTGTAGGCCCCCAAAGAAGGCACTCCACCCAGCCTAGATGTCCAGGAAGGCTTCCTGGTGGAGGTGATCCTTGCCTGAGCTGAAACTTGGAGTAACTAAAAACATTTCCTGAGCAGGTAAAGAGAGGCCTGGGTTCTCAATCAAAGAGAACAAAACATCAGCTCATTCATTCAACCATATTTTTCATTCATTCACCACACATTCGAATAGTCCTGTGGGCCACGCTTGGTAGGAGAGGCACAGACAGTGACAGTGGAGGAGGGGCAGCTACTGTCATGGAAGGGGCTCAGAGCAGGATGAGGCTTGCCTCTTGGAGAAGGGGTTTTCACAGTTGCATAGGAGTTTGCCGTGAGGACAGTAAAGTCACACGCTCTTTCACTAATTCCCCCACCCCTTTGCTGAGCCCTTCTCCTGTCTGACTGTGTAGTAGGCCCAGGGACCCAGGAAAGGGTCAGACTCAGTTCCTGTTCCTGAGGAGCTTCCGGTGTTGGGGGACAGCTGCAAGGGGGCGCGCTCCGGGAGCTGGTGAGGTCCAGCTGCTAGTGGGGGTGGTCCAGGCGTTGTGAGGTGCCGAGCTGGCGTCAGGCATTCACAGAAGGGGATCGGTTGGCCAAGATTCCCTGCCCACCCAACACCAGCTTTACTTGGAAAAATTGACCAGTCCTAGCTTGGATCCACCCGGTCACACTCTGTGTCCCCAAGGCTTCCTCACCACCCTCCCTGAGCCTCCAGTTTCTGCTCCATAAAGGTTCACACTGTGACAGCCGCCCCTCCCCATGCCCCTGCCCCTGCCTGCCCCTCTCTGCCCCCAGATCGTCTCCTCGGCCTCCACTGACCTCCAGGACTACACCTACTACTTCGTGCCAGCGCCCTGGCTCTCCGTGAAGCTCCTGCGGCTGCTGCAGTGCTACCCGCCACCAGGTACCAACAAGCCCACACGGGCCGGGGTCTGGGGGCCTCCGACCCCAAGGCTGGCCACGGGGTGGGGTGCCAGGGGTCTGTGTCCAGATTTCCCAGAGGCTGGCCTGGTGCCTCCAGCCCCTGATGTGAGGCTGCAGTGGGGGCAGTGCCGAGCCCACGGCCCACTCAGGCGCTGGGACGAGTTTATTGTTCGAGACAGTGAGGGGCCGGGGTGCAGGGCACCTGCAGCAGGGAGCCCTCCCCCCAGCACAGGGAACGGACAGATCGCTGTTTGATTCCCCTGCTGTGGGCCAGGGGCCCTGTAAAGCCAGACTCATGCCCTGGCCCTGGAACGTCAGGGCTCTTGTCACCTGTCTCTTACAGATGAGGAAACCGAGGCTTGGAGAGGGGGGCCTTGCCCAGGGTCACCCAGCAGATCAAAGGGTAACTCCAGGCTGTGTGGTAGGAGTCAGCATAGCTCTGTTAGGGGTTTTCACGCCCTCAGTGCTCGTGGTCACGAGCGCTGGTGTGGATGAAGGGCCTGCAGTGAGCAGGTGCTGTACCAGCGTGGCCTGCTGCCCCTGCAGAGCTGGCGAGGGGCAGCCATCTCGGAAATGGGGGCTTGGAGATGAGGCATCTTTCCAGGCCCTGGGCAGTGACAAAAGAGCAGAGCCTGACCCCTGAGTCCATGCACGTAACCCCTTCCCGCTACCACATGGGCCGGGCTCCCTCGGAACATCCCGATCCTCGGCTGTCTGACCTCACAGAGCAGTTTCGAGCACCTATGCTGAGGTGCTCGGCACATAGTAGGTCCTTGAGAGACAGTGCCTTTCTATTCAGCCAGGGTGCTGGGCGCCTGCTGGGGATGGTGGCTGGTGTGTGGCCCTGAATCTTGCAGCCCGTGTGCACACACTGTAGCAGAGTGTATGATGAATGTGACACAGAAGGCCCTTCTCAGCCTGTGAAAGCCAGGGATGCATTTGGTTGTGAATCCTTGGGGAAGGCTCTTCCCAAGCTGAGCTGCTTTGCTCACCCCTTAAGAAAAGGTACAGCTGGAGCCTAAGCCCCACCTCATAATTTTGGGGTGTGCCCAGGGCGGGCTTAAAAACTACAGTCCAGGACTGCAAATTAACTGTGATTACAACTGTCATTTTTTTTTTTTTACGTCTGTCATTTTTTGCCCCACATCTGGAACAGTTGTGCCTCCTACTGCCTGGTTTTTAAAAAACAGGAGAGTTTTGTGTTGTGGTGTGTCAAACGTTCTGGATTCGGCTGATCGCTCCCTGGGTCCTTTAGCTGGTTTTCTGTCTCGTGAATTTTCTGATAGATCTGGGTGCCTCATTCTTTGCTGGAACAGTTGCCAGCTGTTCTGTCCACTTGGGGTCACCTCACAGGCAAGGAAATGGTGGTTCTCCGGGCTTTGTGAGCTCCTGGTTGGCAGCTATCTCAGGCGCTCAGACCCCTCCTTGGGAAGGGCCGGATTTGGGGGTGTCTCTAGGGAGGGTTCCTGGCGCTGTCTTTGCTCTGTGAGACTCCTCCAGGGCCTGGGTGCTACAGCGGGGGGAAAGGGGGGCTCCCAGGGTGCTCCCTCTGGCCCAGCAGAATCAGAACAGAGCAGGACGAGAGCCCAGGTCTGGGGTCCTGTCCTCTGTCAGCTTCCTCGTGTGGCCTGGGGACCCCAGAAGGGCTTGGGGAAGTCAAGACCCCAGCCTGAAGCTGCTGGGCCTGCCCTCTTCCTCTGGAGGACAGGGGCCATGGCGTGGCCTCTGCCCCCTGGCAGGGGGCCCGGGCCTGCAGGGAGCTCAACCCGGGGCGTGCCCTCTGTTTCCTCAGAGGACGCGGCCGTGAAGGGGCGGCTGGTGGAGTGCCTGGAGACCGTGCTCAACAAGGCCCAGGAGCCGCCCAAGTCCAAAAAGGTCCAGCACTCCAACGCCAAGAACGCCATCCTCTTCGAGACCATCAGCCTCATTATCCACTACGACAGGTGCCTGCGGGGGCCAGGCTCCCGGGTCCTAGGGGACGGGGTCTGGGAACGTGACTTCGAGGTAGGAGGGCGATGTGGTTCTGGAGTGTTGCCGTGACTCGTGGGCGCTGGGCCCCTTCTGCGGGGCAGAATTCCTGGCTCTCCGTATCTAGGCTGGACAGCCCAGGTGTCAGGTCCCCAGCGTGGCTGTGACTGGGACAGGGCGGGAGCTCAGAGCGGGGTCCTGAGGGGGACGCGAGATGCGTCGGCTGGGGCCAGTCCTGCGTCTCCTCAGGTCAGCTGTGTGTTCTCACCGCCCCCACCTGCCATCTCTCCCTCTCGCGCCGGCAGTGAGCCCAACCTCCTGGTTCGGGCCTGTAACCAGCTGGGCCAGTTCCTGCAGCACCGGGAGACCAACCTGCGCTACCTGGCCCTGGAGAGCATGTGCACGCTGGCCAGCTCCGAGTTCTCCCACGAGGCGGTCAAGACGCACATCGACACCGTCATCAACGCCCTCAAGGTGCAACTTCTGGGAGCCTGTCCTGGCCACACTGACCTGGCCTATGGCTCCTCTGCTCCCTTGGAGCGGCTTGGGGACCCAGCGGCCCTGGGTGACCAGCCCAGGGAGCCTAGAGCACACTCTACCTGCTCTGCTTCCTCAGACGGAGCGGGACGTCAGTGTGCGGCAGCGGGCGGCTGACCTCCTCTACGCCATGTGTGATCGGAGCAACGCCAAGCAGATCGTGTCAGAGATGCTGCGGTACCTGGAAACGGCCGACTACGCCATTCGTGAAGAGATTGTGAGTCCTGGGAGGGCCAGGCACCCAGATTCCAGGGTCTCCAGGTGGGGACCTGCCCAGACGTGGCGAGTCCACACCCCCAACTCCCCTGCCTGGGGCACACACGCACGCCCGACCTTCCCTCTGGCCGGCAGGTCCTGAAGGTGGCCATCCTGGCTGAGAAGTACGCCGTGGACTACAGCTGGTACGTGGACACCATCCTGAACCTCATCCGCATCGCGGGCGACTACGTGAGCGAGGAGGTGTGGTACCGCGTGCTGCAGATCGTCACCAACCGCGACGACGTGCAGGGCTACGCTGCCAAGACCGTCTTCGAGGTCAGCGCCCCCGTCTCACCCCATGATGGGGCATCAGGGCAGAGCCAGGACAGCTGGGGCTGTGGGGCCAGCTGGCTCGGGCCTCATCCTCAGAGGGGCTGGGCCACCACGAGCCAATGTGAGGGTCAGCAGGGCACAGGGTGCCTGCTGTGTAGTCACTGGTCCCTGGGTGCCGCCAGTTTCCCGCGCCTTCCACCCCAGACAAGAGGGCCCATTCAGTTCCGTTTTATTCTCTGTGTGAGCTCAGTTTAGTCACTTACCTGCTCCATGCCTCAGTTTCCCCAGCTATAAACCCACCCGCAGCAGTCACCAGGCTTCGGCAGTTAATAGGAGTCAAGGGCTCAGTGGAGCGCCTGGCACATGCTGAGCACTCCTGAGCCAGGATGCTGCTGCTCACCGCTGTCCCCACCTGCAGGCGCTCCAGGCGCCCGCCTGCCATGAGAACATGGTGAAGGTCGGCGGCTACATCCTTGGGGAGTTTGGAAACCTGATTGCTGGGGACCCCCGCTCCAGGTGAGGGGTCTGGGGCTCCAGGGCCCACCTGGGGTCCTGGGAAGGGTCCCTCTGAGGGAGGGTGCACCTCCCGTGGGGGCTTCTAGGAGAGGGTGGTGGAGCCGGCCACCCACCGATATCCGCCCACTCCCGCAGCCCCCCGGTGCAGTTCTCCCTGCTGCATTCCAAGTTCCACCTGTGCAGCGTGGCCACGCGGGCCCTACTGCTCTCCACCTACATCAAGTTCATCAACCTCTTCCCGGAAACCAAGGCCACCATCCAGGGCGTGCTGCGAGCCGGCTCCCAGCTGCGCAACGCCGACGTGGAGCTCCAGCAGCGGGCTGTCGAGTACCTCACCCTGAGCTCGGTGGCCAGCACGGACGTCCTGGTCAGAGCCCAGTCCCCACGTGCCCCGCCCCTGCGCCTTGCCCCTGCTCCAGCCCAAGACCGGCGCTGACGCCCGTCCCTGACCGAACCTTGCAGGCCACGGTGCTGGAGGAGATGCCACCCTTCCCCGAGCGTGAGTCATCCATCCTGGCCAAGCTGAAGCGCAAGAAGGGGCCGGGGGCCGGCAGCGCCCTGGATGACAGCCGGAGGGACCCCAGCAGCCACGACATCAATGGGGGCGTGGAGCCCACCCCCAGCACCGTTGTGAGTACCCGGGGGCTGGGCTGGGGACGGGGGCGGCTGGCCCGGCCAGGCCGGCCCCTTCTCACCTGCCTCCACGTTGCCCGCAGTCCACACCCTCGCCCTCCGCTGACCTCCTGGGGCTGCGGGCAGCCCCTCCCCCCGCGGCACCCCCGGCCCCCTCGGGTGCAGGCAACCTCCTGGTGGACGTCTTCTCCGACAGCCCGGCCGCCCAGCCCGGCCTGGGGCCCAGCCCCGAGGAGGCCTTCCTCAGGTACTGGCCTTGGGCCCAGGGTGGGCCCCCTTTTCATCTGCCCCCCACCCCAGCTCCCCCTCTCCCTGAGCCTCGTGTCTGCCCTGGCTGCCGCCTGCCCCAGTCTCCCCCCTCGCTCCCTCTGGGCCTCTCTGGGCTCTCGCTGACCCTGGCCACCCTGTGTCGTCCTTCCCTGTCACCGTCTCAGCCTGCTCTTCCTTCTCCTTCTCTCCTCCCGTCTCTCTCTCTTTCTCTCTCCGCCCTCTTGCTGCCTCTCTGGGACTGGCTGCCTGCCACGCCTGTCTTCTCTTGTCTGCTCTGGGATTGGATGGCCCAGCGAGCTGGAGCCGCCTGCCCCTGAGAGCCCCATGGCTTTGCTGGCTGACCCAGCTCCAGCTGCTGAGTAAGGGGTGGCCTCAGGGGGTTGGGGGGCAGACTCTTGTATCCCCCAGGGAGGGTTAGGGGACTGGGAGCTCTCAGCAGACTCTCCTGATGAGCTGCAAGGGCGTGGGAGTGAGAATCAGGGCTGTCTGGTACAGGGTAGGGGGGTGATGGCTCCTGCCAGGGTCCTATTCCCATCAGAGGCAATTGCCAGTCTGATTGAGGGGCTCTGTGGGGAATCAAGGTATATGGATTCTGGGCTTCTGTTCCTTCAGGGCTTGCTGTCTCCCACCACTAGCTCTGGGCCTTGACCTCTAGCCCCCTCCCATCTCCCTCTTTTCCCATCTGCAGCCCAGGTCCTGAGGACATTGGCCCGCCCATCCCAGAAGCTGATGAGCTGCTGAATAAGTGAGTTGTGGGTGAGGTTGGGGAGGGAAGTAGGGACAAGTAGGGAGCACAGAGCAGAGCCCAGGCAGGCACCATCATCCTGACCCCCCACTGCCCCATGCAGGTTCGTGTGCAGGAACAATGGGGTCCTGTTTGAGAACCAGCTGCTGCAGATTGGAGTCAAGTCAGAGTTCCGGCAGAACTTGGGTGGGTACTGGGGGCAATGGGGTGAGGTTTCCAGGAGACCCCGGCTCAGGGAGGACATGGAAGGAACTCAGATAGAACCCTGCCTCTCACCTCCATTCCCTCAGGCCGCATGTATCTCTTCTATGGCAACAAGACCTCGGTGCAGTTCCAGAACTTCTCTCCCACTGTGGTTCACCCTGGAGACCTCCAGACTCATATCCTCTCGGCCTGGCCCAGCCCCGCCCCTCCAGGTCTGCCTTCCTGGCAGCCGGGAAACAGATCCAGATCCCTGTTTGGCCTCCTTACTTGAGAGCCTGAGCCCATGGTACTTCTCTGAGATTTAGCATCATCTGTAAGAGGGAGTGGGCCTCTTTCCCAGGACAGGAGAGGACACTGACATGACATGACAGGGATGCAGGAGGTGTTATTTCCTGAATCCCACATGCTCTGGGCCTCAGTTGGTCCCTGTTAGGCCCCTCCGCCGTGTCCTAACCTTGTCTTCCATCGGGCTCCACACCCGTGATTCCAGTGCCTCGGCCAGTCTCTTGGCCTCTCCGAGCCCTGAAATTCCTTCAGTGAAATGTGGACCCTCCTCTCCTTCTCAGTCTTGTTTTGAGAATCAGTGTGGCTGGAAGACCCTGGAAGGGTGCTGGCATGAAGGAACTGCTTGAGCAGTGTCAGTCCCCTGTCCCCCTTCTCTTGGCCTCAGTTTCCACAACTTGGAAATTAGAGGGATTATACCCCAAAATTTGAAGACCATTTTAGCTCTTTGTTTCATTCATCATTTCCAGAGACCTCCTTGAGGCTCAGCTTTGTTCTGGGCAGGGGCGGGAGGAGAGAAATAAGGCCCCAACTTGCCAATGGGTTGTCGACACAGATAGATGGTAGTAACACTGATTGCTACCATTTCAGTGAACTTACCATGTGCCAGACACACTGACAGGTACTTGTGGGAGATTATTTCATTGACTGCTGAGGACACTTATATCCATTTCGAAGATGAGGCTAAGAGAGGTTAAGTGACTTCTTAACCTCTAAGAAGAGCTGAGATTCAAGCCTAGGTCAGCCTTCAGAGCCAGGGCATGACCTGTGCGGTAATGGAGGTGGCTGAGCCCACTGTGGAAAGCCAGAGGCACCCAGGTCAGAGGTTTGGATTAGGAAGGACTTTGGAGCTGGTTCATGTTGGATGAGCCTGGGATGGCAGGGCTGGGGGCGCCAGGGAAGTTCTGAACCATCAGGTGATGGTGAAGTCCTCGAGCCCTCGTCGGCTCCCCTCCATTCCTCCCCACTCCCCCGCTCGCGTTTCTGGCTTCCTTGACCACGGGCGGGCACAGCTGGCCGTGCAGACCAAGCGGGTGGCCTCGCAGGTGGACGGCGGGGCGCAGGTGCAGCAGGTGCTCAACATTGAGTGTCTGCGGGACTTCCTGACGCCGCCGCTCCTGTCGGTGCGCTTCCGGTGAGTCAGGAGGCGGGGCGCTGCCGGGTGGGCGGGGCCTCCAGGGCGAGGGCGGGGCCTGACGAGCCCTCCCTCTCCCGCCAGGTACGGGGGCGCCCCCCAGTCCCTCACCCTGAAACTCCCAGTGACCATCAACAAGTTCTTCCAGCCGACGGAGATGGCGGCCCAGGACTTCTTCCAGCGTTGGAAGCAGCTGAGCCTGTGAGCCGAGGGCGAGGGGAGCCAAAGCCGCCCTCAGGGTGGGCGGGACTGGGGCTTCCAGATCCCTGACTTGGACCTTTTCCTGCCCCTAGCCCCCAACAGGAGGCCCAGAAAATCTTCAAAGCCAACCACCCCATGGACGCGGAGGTCACTAAGGCCAAGGTGAGAGGCTAGACAGGAGAGGCACGGGGGCTACCATCCCAGTCCTGCCTCACTCTCCTCTCCCGAACTCTGGGATTTGGGGTACGGTGGCTGCTCTACTTGAGCCTGTTTTCCCATTGGTAAAGTCGGACTAATTTCCACTCCCAAGGGTTTGGGGTAACTGGCATGCTGCTGTCTGGGAGCTAACAGAGATTGGGCCCCCCGCCCCCTTAGCTCCTGGGGTTTGGCTCTGCTCTCCTGGACAATGTGGACCCCAACCCTGAGAACTTCGTGGGGGCTGGAATCATCCAGACTAAAGCCCTGCAGGTGGGCTGTCTGCTCCGGCTGGAGCCCAATGCCCAGGCTCAGGTGAGTGGTGGTTTCCAAGGCCTGCTCTTTGTGCATTCTCTGCCCTTTTGTCTTCCTCTCCCTTTTCCTCCCTGCTTTTTGTCTCTATATCCTTTATACCCTTTGTGACCTTTTTTACCTTCATCCTTTCCCTCTCTTATATTACTTTTCTGACCGCTTGATCCTTTCTCATCATTTATCTGCCCTGTGTCTAACTCTCCTCCCCCGGCTCTCCATCCTCTCTGCCTCCCCCCTGAGTCGCCCTGTCCCCACTAGATGTACCGGCTGACCCTGCGCACCAGCAAGGAACCCGTCTCCCGTCACCTGTGTGAGCTGCTGGCGCAGCAGTTCTGAGCCCTGGACTCTGCCCCCCGGGGATGTGGCCGGCACTGGGCAGCCCCCAGGACTGAGGCAGCTTTGGTGGATGGGGCAGCGAGGGACCTCCGCTGGTGACAGGGAAGACCCTGGGGTGGGGGGATGTCCAGGAACTTCCTCCGGCCTTTTGTATTTTTATTTTTGTTCATCTGCTGCTGTTTACATTCTGGGGGGTAAGGGGGAGCCCCCTCCCTCCCTTTCCCCCTGAAGCACAGAGGGGAGAGGGGTGGGGAAGTGGGTGCCTCCTCCCCTCCCACCCCATCCTGTCATAGCCCCTCCTGCCCCCTCCCTTCCAGGGGCTGTGTATTATTGTGAGCGAATAAACAGAGACGCTAATAGCCCCCGTCCTTGTCTATGTCTGGCGTTCAGGTCCAGTGGTCAGAGGAGCGGGGTGAGGGCATGCAGAGTGTGGGTGGCCAGGCCCCGCAGCCCGTATGTGGGACTCTGAGCAGACAGCAGCAGCAGCAGCCGCCGTGGCCCCAACTGCAGCGCCACCAGCCGCCATCCTGTGCCTGGCTCCTCAGTCCCCAACACCAAGTAGCAGGCTCTGGCTACCTGGGCCCGGTGGATGGCCTCTTCTGCTTTCTCCTCTGGCTGCCCCGGCTCTGAAGGAAGGACAACGAAGGTCGAGGTGACCAGTGAGGCCTGGACAACTAGAATGCCAACCTGAGGGAGCCAACCCCCATCCTGGGCTAAGTTTAACATCTGATGGAAGAGGCTCGCAGCTCCAGCCAGCTGTCAGGACTTGAGATCAGACTCTCCCCCTCTTCCAGCCCCAGTGCCCCACTTTCCTGGGGACACTGTGTGTGCAGCCCCAAGCAATCTGGTTAGCAGTACAGATCACAGACATGCAAGAGATGCTGCCCAGGTGCCAGGCACTGGCCTCCAGAGGACCCCACCCCACTTGGGAAGCAGGTGAGGGAGGTGGGGTCGCATGGCTAGGAAGGAGCAGTCCTTTGCCCCTCCAGATGGAACTTTTCACTATTTTGTTACACTCATCAGGGTCTTTGCTGGGATTGTAGTATCACTCTGGGTCCCTTTCTTTGGGCCTCAGGTTCTGTGTGACAGCTTTTCCTCCTGGACCTGTGTTCTGTGGAATCTACCAACCTCCTCCACCCAAAGCCTGTATTTTTAGCAGTAGAGCAGGAGCGTGTGGATTGCCTGTGTTTGAATCACAGCAGAGCTCTGCTGTTTATTAAGCCTGTTTGCTCATCTATAAGATGGAAATAATGATGTAACAGGAGATAACCTTCAACTATGAGGATGCGAAAATCACTTAGTCTTCTCTGACTCTCTGTGATCTCATGGACTATACAATCCATGGAATTCTCCAGGCCAGAATATTGGTGTGGGTAACCTTTCCCTTGTCCAGGGGATCTTTCCAACTCAGGGATCGAACCCAGGACTCCCGCATCGTAGGTGGATTCTTTACCAACTGAGCTATAAGGGAAGCCCGAGGAAGAAGTGAGTCAATACACAAAAAGCACCTGGCAGGAGATGAGGTCTCGGTGTTTAGGGTCAGCCAGGAGGCTCTGAAACCTGCAGGCTGGGCCCTTCCTGCCCCTCCCTTCAGCTCTCTTCCCTTCGTGCCCGTGTACATGCCCGGGGCTCACAGACGGCCATCCCCAGTCCACGCTTCTCCTACCGCTTTCCCCCTCCCCTGCCTCTTACTCCCGCCTCGTGAGAATGGGACCCAGTGCCCCAGTGTGTGCAAAGGGGTCGCTGTGCCCGCCGCTGACCTGGTGGGAAGTGAGTGGCGGTAACCAGGGTGTAGAAAGAGCGGAGAAGGCGCCGGCGGTGCTCCGGAGACGGTTCTGAAGGTGGAAGAGGGGTGCGGTAACGCAGAGCCCCTGCCCAGCCCCCGCCCCTCCCGGCCCCGCCCACCTCCCAGTCACCTTTATCCCGCGAGGGCTCCACCGTGAAGAGACAGCGTTTCAGTTCCAGGTGGAGGAGCAGCAGCCTGTGGGGAAACAGGTGTCACGGCCAGGAAAGAGGTGCGGAGGACCCCCAACCCATTCCCCCTGCCGCGCCCTACCCGAGGATGTCCGTGTGCAGTGGGAAGCCCGCGGGCAGCGCTCGGGTTCCCAGCGGCAGGCAGCCCCGCAGCGGCTCCAACAGGGGCTGCCACCAGCGCTCCAGAAGCTGCAGGGGGGCGTGATCAGCGAGAGAGGCGAGGCCCAAGGACGAGGTCAGGGCGGTACCAAGGGGAGGCAGTTTGGCCAGGGAGCTGGGGAGGAGACCACAAAGGCAGAGGGGACCGCGGGAGGGAAGAGAGGGAGGCCTGGAAGGATGGGGGCCACTGAGGCGGAGCCCAAAGGGGCGGGGCCTACGAGAAGGTGGGGTCTGTTAGGGGCGGGGCCTGCGAGGGGCGGGGCGGGCACAGGGCGGGTCCAGGGTAAAGGCGCACTCGCCCCGCATGGTGCTCAGAGAAGGGCCAGGGCTCGCGAGTAGAAAGGTAAACTAGGAGAAAAGCGGGACGGAGCCCCGATTCACCTGCGCATCCAGCTGGCTGAGAGGAGGCTGCGGGCCGCAGAGAAGACACAGCTCCAAGTCCGGCAGAAGCGTCAGGGTCAGTAGCCGGTGTGGAACCTGCAGCAGCGAGGAGGGTGGGCTGGCCGGAGCCCCTCCTCTTCTCATGTCAAGCCCGGGCTCCTAGAGGCGGTCCTCCAGGTCCTACCCCTGGCGCGCTCCTCCCAGCCCTCACCGTTCCGCCTGTCCGCCCCACCCACCCACTCACCGTGGGGCTCCCGTGCGGCAGGTACACCGGGTAGTCGCGAGCGGCCTGCGGGGGCAGGGACCCCACCAGCCATGGGAGCAGCACGGCCTCCGGCATCCCCAGCCGCCACCAGCTCTCGGTCGCTGCAACCACCCGGCCTGACACGACCAGGCTGATGAAGGCCGTGCCCGCCGCCTCAGCGAACCCAGAGAGGGCTTCCTGGGTAAGGGAGACTGCAAGTCAGAGGACATGAGCAGAGGCGACAGACTTCCAAGGCGGGTTAGTAGGGGGAAGACACCGGCGTACAATTCAAAGCTAGCTTGGTGGCCGTGCTCCTGTGTCTCACCCTCCCTGGGCCTGAGTTCCTTCACCTTCACATGCGGCTTACCATCCCCAAGTCACACTGTAAAATTAAACAGGTAGGGTGACCGCTGCCTAGTCTGACACATCCTGCCGAAGCTAGTAATTTTAACAGCAGCAGCTACAGTTTATTGAGTGCTATTAAGTGCCAGGTGGGCGCAATCCACAATCTACTGAAGCTCAGAGAGGTCGTCACCTGCCCAGAGCCACACTGCTGGGAGGCACCCATGCCAGATGAAATCAGATCGATATTTAAGGAAAAGTAGATAGAGATTTCCGTGGAAGAACGGGATGTGCCAGGGCAGAGAAACTGGGGAGTTGTGGGGATTTGCGAGACTCATGAGGCAGCTAGGAGAGGGTGGACTGTAGAGTTAGGAGTTAGAAGAGGTCAGGGCGAGAAGGCAGGCAGGCGTCAGATTCCTCAGGTCCTCAACTTGACACTAAGGGGCTGGGACCTTGTCCTGGGGCTGATGGAAGTCGCGGGTGGGCTGTGACCAAGGGAGGGACAGAGTCAGCTCTGGGTGTAGAAAGATCCTTCCGGGGTCAAGTGGGAGTTGGACCGGAAGCCAAAAGGATAGGAAGAGGCAATGGTCCAAAGGTAAGAGGATGGACACTGAGCCAGGGCCAGAGGGATAGTTTTAAAAGTTTACAAGGCATTCCCAATACCTGCAGCAGGGACCCCTCGGGAGGAACCACACAGTCCACACACTGGGTCAGGTCTCCGATGAGCTCTGAGTCCCCCAGGAAGCTGTCGATGAGGCGGTAACTGGCCTAGCAGAAGGGGAAATGGAGGAGCCTAAGATGCGGGTGGCACCCAAATCTGCTGGCTCCTCCTCAGAAAACTGGCCCACTGGGCCTTGCTAGGGGATGTCAGACAACCAAGATGCCCTGGGAGCCCAATGGATAAGGCTGCCCCAGGGTTTTCTGGGAACTACAGTTCCCAAATATCAGTGATCAGGTACCCTAACTTCCCATCCTCATGTCCTTCAGCCTCACCCTCAGCTCCTTCTTCAGTCTCTCTACATTGCGGATATTGGTTAGCTCTTCAAGTCCCACGAGAAGAACCTAGAAGAAACATATAGGAGAGTAGGGGCCCTGGACAATTGGTTATAAGACAGGAGGGGCTGGGACTCAGACTCCTGTGTCTAAGGGAGGAGTCAGACTGAGGGCCAGAATTCCTGGGTTCTACAGGAGGCTGCTGGAGTCTGGACTCCTGGGTCTGAGGGAGAGGGATTCTGAGAGCTCAGATTCCTGGGGTTGGGAAAGAGAGTTAAGGAGGGACTTCCCTAGTATTTCAGTATTCCTAGTATTCCAGTATTCTTGCCTGGAGAATCCCATGGATGGAGGACCCTGGGGGCTACAGTCCATAGAGTCACAAAGAGTGGGACACAACTGAGCAACTTCTCTCTCTTCCGTAGTGGTCCAGTGGTTAAGACACTGCACTTCCACCCAGCAGGGGGCGGGTTCAGTCCCTGGTCTGGGAACTGTGATCCCACATGCCACAGGGTGTGGACAAAAACAAACAAGAACTTTAAAAAAAAAAAAAAGAGGAGTAGGGAGTCTCACCATGGCCCCAAATACCATCTGGAGTAGTCTCTCCAGCCTCAGCTCCGAGGTGCCCTCCTCAGACGACAGAACAATGAGGGTGATGCTGTGAGAAAGGAAGGTGAGAAGGATGAGTCCAGGCCAAGTAAACAAGGCAAAGAGGAGAGTAGGTCTGCCCTGGACCCATGCCCCAGCACAACCGGCCTCTCATACAAAGAAGCTCAGGAATCAGGCTGAATGCCTTGTCAAAGATCCCACAACCCAGTCTCAGCTGGTCATCTTCAACGGGGGCTGTCCCCCTGGCCCTGCCCCCAAGCTGCCCTTGGAGACCTGTCGTGGAAGCTCTTCCACACCACGGTTGTGTCCTCCGTCCTCGAAGAGCTCAGTTGCACCTCGAGATTTTGCCCAAACATGTGGACTCCATTGAGAGAGCCGATGACAGAGAATGGGAGCTGGGGAAAGATTGTGAACTTGAGACAAGAGCCCCCCAATTTCCTCCTCCTTGGGAACCAATTACTCAGGCCCCCAACCCCGTTCCTCTCTCTAGATCCCCTGGGCCCTCCTCTTCAAGGAACCAGGATCATTGGTCAATTGCACCTTCGACGGTCTAACCAAATTCTGAAACGTCCCCAGCCTCTACTCTCTTGAGGACCCAAAGTCCTTCTAAAACCCTGCTATTTCAGAGATCCAGGCGCCCGGGGTCCCACCTGTTGGCGGGCGGGGGCGCCACCGCGGCTGCTCCTGCAAAACAGGGGGACCCCGCTAGATGCAGCGAGGCACAGCAGATGTATCGTGCCCTCGGTCCCCTCCTCCCCCATCTGGAACGCTCGCCACCCAGTTCCCTCGTGGAGAGAGTCAATGCCCGCTTCTGAGCACGCCCATAGTCACACGAAGCCGGGCTACTGCGGTCCGGAGCCGCCAGAGGGCGAGATAGGGAGCTGATTGGAAGAGGACTGAATTCCCGCCTTCCTCATCCCAACTCAAACCCCTCGTCAAGACCTTTTCCAGCGCCTCCCCCCGAGCCCCGTTACGCTCTCTTCCGCCCCCGCCGGAAGTCACAATACCCCTAACAAAGATGGCGGCTTTGTATTTGCTAAGTTGACTGGTCGCTACTTGAAGCGATTTGAGTTTATTTAAAGAAGAGGATGAAAAGCCCAATGTGAAGGTAGTGACAACCCCAAGGCGCTGCCTAGTAACCACCACGTAAGCGAGTGTGTTTCACATTCTGAATTGACAAACAACCGTACCACACTCAAAGATGGCGATGGCGTCTAGGCGTTGCCTAGCAACCGTTTTAGCTTGGCTTTCTCTTTCATGGTAGAAACACTATGCCCCGCTCAAAGATGCCGACCTTGCCTTGGGGTTTCCTAGCAACGACCAGTCTTATTTTCCTTCTAAGGCTGTAAATAGCTGTGCCCCTCTCAAAGATGGCCGCATGACGAATCACGAGCAATCTTCCTTAGAGCAAAATTGAGAAAGACACCATCTCCCCCCTTACCTTCGAGGATGGTTTGGTCCGGCAAGAGTTGCCTAGTAACCAACAAATGACTTGGTTGTTTTTGTTATTAGAAGAAGGAAGATGAAGTCCTTTATATTCCAGAATCGTAAAATAATATTTATAATGAATTTATTCATGATAGTGTATAGTGCAGAATGTGAAAATACTCCTACCGAAATCCTTTCCCTGAAATAAAAAGTTGACAGTTTAACACAGGATATTCACGTTTTCACAGATACTACTGTGCTAATGTTGTTTTCAAACTTTGTATTTCTCATGAAATTGTAGAAATATACCTCGTCTTTTTAAAATGTCTTATCCTAACCTATATCATGGATGTAACAATATATTTAGCTCATCCTATACTGACATGTTAGGTTCTTTTCACTATGTGTTTAAAGGGATAAATATTCATTATCAGTTAATCAGATCGTTTTTCTCAGAACAGTTGCCTTCATTTATGCAAATATATTTACAAAACATATAGTTGTATTAAGAAGGCATTTATTTCTTTTAAACATGCTTTGCCAGCATTCTGGATTTGATTTCTAATAGCTGATAAGAAATAAGACGTTTACTCTGCACATTAAATTACATGAAATTTAAAGAGGAATAAGGTGCATAAGATAACAAATGAAGTAGAATATCAATTTTTCCTTGTAGTTCTATGAATTTTTCCTTTAGTCTGCTTATATTTATTTAGACTTCTGATATACTTAGGTTTATTTCTATCACTTTATTTTTTTGGTAAGAAGTAGAACACTCCATAGACAGCATGGGGGCCATCTCAGAGGCAAAAGGGACCTATTTCTATCTTTTTATTTTTATATTTCTTGTTGTCCTGCCTTTTCCATGCTTTTTTTCCTCCTTTTACTGGATTTGTTTCCTCAATCCATTTTGTCCTCTTTCTTCTGGTTTCAAATTTATACATTAATTCTCTTTTATTAATTTTTGAAATTTTGCCATCACATTTAATTCAGCAAAAGGTTAAAGATTTTTAAACCGTCTCTCAAAAACTACAAAGAATGTGACAAGTTAATTCCATTAAACTCCCTCCAGAGTAAGCAACTAGTGTCGCTAGCATTCAACTTGACTTTTTTAATGCCTTCATTGAATATTTTTTCTTATTTTATTCAGGCAATTGTAATTGTATGTTTATGATTCATTTTGCCCTCCCTGTTCCTTCTTGCATTTCAGATCACTTTCTAGGGATAGCTGAAAATTTTCCTGCTTCCTAGATGATTTCCTACTGGAAAACTCTGTACTCACAATATTTCTAATACCAAATGTGCAGGCTTTTCACACCAAGCAGTTCCCCAGTTTTCTGTGGACACAGACTGTCTTATAAGCCAGTTAAATTCTGACACCAACCACCTAGAGTTACACACACACACACACACACACACACACACACACACTCACATCCTTAAGGTCTCGGATCCACAAGACTACAGCCACTTCACACACCAATTAGAAGTAGTGGGTCCCCAGGTTACCCACACTTCGGTCTGAGTGGCCTACATATAACAAGGATCCCCATGACCCCCTCTTCTTATTGCCCTAACTTGGCCTCTGTTCACTGGTGCTGAATAGAAACGTGGAGATAAGAGTTTTGGGTGGAGTAGAGAAGAGTAGCTTTTATTTCTTTGCCAGGCAAAAGGGACCAAGTGGGCTGATGTCCTAAAGACTGTGACCCACTCTGGAGCGGGCAGTGAGGAGTATCACAGTGTTCAGGGAGTAGGGCATGATCAGCTCGTGGACCATTCTTGGATTGGTTGGCATTTAGGTGAAGTTTCAAGCATCATCAATTTTCTGGTTTCAACCAGTCTAGGGTCTACATTTTTGTGGTCAGCAGTTTTCATCTGGAGCGGGTCTGCTTCCTGTAAAAAACAACTTAGGAATGTGTGTCAGGCCTTTATCTATATCTTTCAGGGAACTGGGATTTCAGCATTTCTGCTGTGTGGCAGAATCATAGTCTAAATTGTTACCATTTCCCCAATTCAACAGCTATTCTTTGTTTCTACATCTTCATATTTCCAAACCATTAACTTTTGGGTCAGCATTTTACTTCAAAAGACAAGGACACAGGGCTTGTACACTATTTCATTCTCATGTTCAATAATTTGCTCTTAGGGTTCACAGAACCCACGGAAACATTTTACTCACTACTGTTGGTTTATTATAAAGGATATTACAAAGGATAAAAATGAACAGCCAGGGGAGTGATAGATCGGGACTTTGGAATTAGAGACACAAACAATTACATGGATATGGGACTTCCCTGGTGGTCCAGGGCTAAGATTCCACAGTCCCCATGCAGGGGGCTCCTGGGTTTCATCCCTGGAAATGGCCACCCACTCCAGTATATTGCCTGGAGAATCCCATGGACGGAGGAGCCTGGCGGGCTATAGTCCATGGGGTCGCAAAGAATCGGACACAACTAAAGGGACTGAGCATGCACATGGCACGCACAGGGAACTAGACCCCTTATCCTGTCACTAAGCGTTCACATGCCCCAGCTAAACATTTCATGTGCCACAACTAAGAACCGGCAAAGCCAAATAAATAATAAAAAAAGAACTTGGCAAAAGTGGTGGGATGTCACTTCTGAGATTAGGTTATAAAGTGGCAACTTCCATCCTTCTTTGTATTCTCTCTCTTGCCCTCTCTTGTTCACTCTGATGCAGCCAACACCGTGTTGTGACTTACCCAAAAAGAGGTCCTTGTGAGTCAGGCTGGGACCTGAAACTTGGCAACCTTTACTAGAGTGCTTGCACTTAAGACAGACATCTCCTTGAGCAAGAGAATACAAAGAAACTATGAGACTAAAAATAACTTCATGCATGCAGTTGGGGAAAATTATGTACATATGTGCAAAGTCGCTTCCTGTCCGACTCTTTGCAACCCCATGGACTGTAGCCCACCAGGCTCCTCTGTCCATGGGATTCTCCAGGCAAGAACACTGAAGTGGGTTGCATGCTCTCCTCCAAAGGATCTTCCCCACCAGGGATTGAACCTACATCTCCTGCAGCTCCTGCATTGAAAGCAGTTTGTTTTTTTTTTTTAACTGCTGAGCCCTAATTAATGTTCAATAAGATACAAAAAGGCCACAAACCAGTTGCCACTTCTGAGGCTCCAGGAGCAAAAGCAGGGTACTGTGCCCAATTCCTGCACACAACACCACCAAGGGGTGGGCAGACCACCTAAGCCACCTTTCTAGCCCAACCCCTCCCCACCCTCGCCTCATTTAAAGAACCAGCCTGTTTCCCCTCACAAGCAAGCAGGGGTGCCTGTTTCTTGTTCTTCTTTTCTCTCCCTCATGCTAAGAGTCCGTGGGAGAGTCCCAATAAAGCCTTGCCTGAATTTCTCATTTGGCCTCTTATCAATTTCTATTGATTAAAAAGTCCAAGGACCCTAGTCAGTAACACATGGAACCTCTAGTCAATAGCCTGGGAGGAACTGAACCCTGCCAACAATGACAAGAATGAGCTCGGGAGCAGGTCCTTTCTAGTCTTGCCTTGAGATGATTCCAGCCCTTGCTGACCCTTTGATTATAGCCTGTAAGAAACTCTGAAGCACAGACCCGGCTAAGCCATATCTCAATTCCTGATCTACAGGAACTTGAAAGTAACAATGTTGTTGTTTCATGCCACTAAAGTTTGGGGTAATTTGTTACACAGCCCAAGGTAACTAAAATAGTGTCCTTTATTTCTATTATTTTGCATATTGTGGTACTTTATGAACCTGACAATTCCTGTACCTGAATCCTGGGGGTGGGAGTGGGGCAACATCCCGTTAATTTTTGTTTCTGTGAATTCTAAATTCAATCCTTGTCTCTGCAGCTGTGGTCTTTGTGCTATTGATCGGAGTCCTCTAGGGAGGATTCACCCTCCAGGTCATTGCAGAGTGTCAGGCTGGGCTCCGTGTGTTATTTAGCAACTTCCCACAATTTTACACATGACTGTGTAGATATGTCAATGCTACTTTCTTAGTTCGTCCCACCCTCACCTTCCCCTGCTGTGTCCACAAGTCCCTCTACTAGATTTCATCAGTACCATTTTTCCAGATTCCATATATTTGCATTAATGTACTTGTTTTTCTCTTTCTGATTTACTTCACTCTGTGTAAGAGGCTCGAAGACTATCCCAGAATTAGATCAGCTGCTATGGAAGGCCATTGCTTAGCTGAAGAACTACACCAAGTTTTTCACATCACAGCTGCCTTCAGGTTCTTGGTAATGACAATGAGCACCTCTGGAATTTCTTTTCCAACCCCATCTTTTTTTGTTGTTGTCGATTTCTGTTTCCTCTCTGGGGGAGGTAAGATCCTTGAAAACTACCCATACCTCTTATGAAACCACCAATGTTGCAAAAACAATGTCATATCATCTAATTATCAATGCCAGAAGCTGAAGTCCAAGCTAAAGTATCTCATTGTTTTACCATTCGTAATCCATTGATGGTAACCATGGTAACAGTTTAAACTCAGTTAACAGAACCAATTATGCATTCAGCTTATCTAAAGGAAAGTTTCCTTACGGTTAGGAGGGCATTTTAGGTGCCATTTCAAGCTCCATACCTGTTGATCATTTTGCCTTTCTCCAGTTTACTTTTATCTTCCTTATGATTTTATTAAAATTTAATTACGCTAGCATACAAAAGAAGGGATCTGCTTTAGATTTAAAGGAATTTTAAGATGTCTAAACACAGGTTCAGTCATGGTTGGATCTTGATGCAAATAAATCTGTAAAAAGACATTTTGCAAGAACTGGGAAAATTTGATTATGGATTTAAGTGTTCGACAATACCAAGAAATAAGAATTTTGTTGGAGGTGTTAATGGCATAGTGGTTACCTGCAACTTTTTGGAGATGCCTATCTAGCAGGCAGAGGTAAAATGATACGATGTTGGGATTTGCTTTACAAGCGTTCAGCAAAGAAAATAAAAGAAAGGGATCAATAAAGTACATGTGACAAAATGGTGATACTGTTGAGTGCAAAGCAATGCACCCTTTTACCTTGAAATACATTGACAAACTGCGCAAGCTGTTTTGGTTTCCATCTCCACTAGATCACGTCTGAGCCTGCTCATTTCACCCAAACCTTCCCACCCTCATGGACTTATTTTTCCAACCTTAACATGACAAAGATAAAATGACATATCACTGGACTCTGTGTTAGCACTTATTAACTTGTGCATATGAGCGACTTTAATATTTTTTTGCGTATGGGAAAAACCTGCTTAGTTTTCTCCCCAATTAAAAAAAAAAAGCATTTCTGCTTTCCTAAGTTTTTATTGATCAGTAATACGTATTTGGGTAGTACATTTCTGTCGACACATATGTTACAGTGACTTCCGCAGTTTACCGTATCGTTTTCAGCTTGGTTTATGAAGTCTTCTGCGGACAAACAGTTTAATATTTTCCGTCCTCTGGCTTTGCTGTAATGATAAGAAACTCTTTTTTCCCCAGTCTTCAGGATTATACAGTGTTATGGTTTCATTTGTTATATTTACATTTTTAATCCACCTGGAATGTATTTATGTCCTAGGCCAGTTTCTGGCTCTTCTCCCAGAAAACAACTATCAGGTGTTGCTTAGCAACTTCCACTTGGGTTAGAGTTCGGCTTCTTTTAGTCGGGAAAAAACAGCTGCACTCCCTTCTGAGTTGATTGCCGCCTTAAAGCGTTGCCTAGTAACCCCGTTTCAGACGTTGTGATTGGACCCTTCACACGACCCACCCACCCCCATCCCCCAAGAACCAGAAAGAACTTAACTAGAAACCTAATCTGTCTTTTTAGGAAAACAGGGGCAGCGTATGCGTTGCATAGCAACCAGGTCGCCTGGCCCTTCCATTGAAACCGGTGTTGGAAAGGTCGCCCCCCTCAAAAATGGCCTCTGACGCGCCGCTTTCGGTATATTTCGCCCTCGAAAGTTCTGCCAATAATTCAAGCTTCCACCTCTGGTCCCCGAAGGAGTTCTCTAGGTCCTTTTTGAGTCTTGCACACACTGGGTGCGAAGGAGGATGGAGATAAACCCACCCGCTCTGGGCGCCCCGCACAAACATGGCCGCCAGCGCGCCGCCAGCGCCGAGAGGCGGTCCTGCGCGGGGGCGCGCGCGGCGCAGGCGCACTTCCGCTCAACCCGTGGTGTCTGAGGCGGCGGCGGCGGCAGCGGCAGCGGCGGTGGCGGCGACGGCGGCATCTGCGGCGCGGGGCATGGTCCCCGGGTCGGAGGGCCCGGCCCGCGCCGGGGGCCTCGTGGCTGACGTGGTGTTTGTAATTGAGGGCACGGCCAATCTGGGGCCCTACTTCGAGGGGCTCCGCAAGCACTACCTGCTCCCGGCCATAGAGTGAGTGCCGTTTCCGCGGCCCCAGCCCCGCCCTCCGAGTTTAGTTTTCCAGTCTCTCTCCTCACCCCGACCTTTCACTTCCGACCCTCACAGGTATTTTAATGGCGGCCCTCCTGCCGAGACGGACTTCGGGGGAGACGTGAGTCTTGGAACTCTCGAGTTGGAGGGAAGATGGGAGTCCGGACTGGGTCTGCGGGAGGAAGGGGCGGTACCTGGACCCTGGGCCCGAGATGGGAGGGGCTCGGGTCCGGACTCCGGGGTCGGCGGCGGGAGGGGCTGGGGTTTGGACTCCTGGGTCCGAGGAGGGGGAAGCTCGGGTTCTGGGTCCGAGGGGCTGGGGTCGGGATTTGCGGGTCCGAGCGGGGAGGAGCTGGGATCTGGTCTCTGGTTTCCAGGAAAATGGGGCTCGGGTCCTGGGTCCGAGGGAGGATGGGCTGCGGTCTGGACTTCTGGGTCCGAGAGGGGAGGAGGCTCAGGTCTTGGGTCCGAGGCGGGAAGGGCTCGGGTCCTGGGTCTGAGGTGGGAGTACCGGGGTCCGGACCCCTGGGTCCGAGGGAGGAGGGGCTGGGAGCTCCGACTCCCCTGAGGGAAAAAGAAACTGGGTCCCAGATGAAAAGTTCTTCTGTCCTCCCCTCCCAGTATGGGGGCACCCAGTACAGCCTCGTGGTGTTCAACACGGTGGACTGCGCTCCAGAGTCCTACGTACAATGTCACGCTCCCACCAGCAGCGCCTATGAGTTTGTCACCTGGCTCGATGGCATTAAGTGAGCTCTTTTCTTGGCTTCGGGAAGGGTTGGGGGAACCTGGGAGGGACCGCAGAGGAATGGTGGCCTGGATTTGAGCTGCCGGATCCAGCCCCTCACATTGGTTGCTAAAAAGGGCTGCGATGGGGGTTGTGGTTTTGTCCCTAGGTCACTTAAATGGTCAGTTCTGTATGCTCAGCTGGTGTTGTCTGGCTTGGAAGTAGAAAGAATTTCCTGGTCAAGAAAGCCTGGGGAAGTCCAGCACCCCTGTCCTACTCCTCATGTATTCTTCCCCTTTCTGTCTGTTGCTTCTCTTTTCTACTCTAGTCCTTCTTTTTCATACCAGGGGCATTGAAGCTTGAGTGCAAGAGGGCTGGGGCTAAGCCTCTGTGCTTTGGAGTAAATTTTGATAGTTGACACTGCAGATGCAGACAGCCTGGGGCCACTTTTCAGCTCTACCACAACAGGACTCCCAGACCCACGAGTCCCTGTCCTCTGTGTCTAATAGAACTTATCTCTTAAAGGGGAACGGTAATAGTACTTACAGTCATCCTGTTACTTATCCAGTGTTGGGAAAACAGATTAAAGCTTACTGACTTGGAAATTCTTTGACAGTCCAGCAGTTGGGACTCTGTGCTTCCACTGCACGGGACATGGATCCAATCCTTGGTGGGGAAACTAAGATCCCACATGCTGAGGGGCACAGCCAAAAAAAAAGAAAAAAACTTATTTAGTGCCTTGTTTGCTTAAGTAAGGAATTCAGGGATGGCTTTGATGGATGGTTCTCACTCACTGTCTCGGGATTTCAGTCACGGTGAGCTGGGACCACAGTCATCCGACTGTTTGATCGGGACCAGGGGATCCATTTCCAAGGTGGCTAACCCTGTGGCTGTTGGCTAGAGGCCTCAGTTCCTTGCTAGCTGTTATTCCTAAGACATCTCTTGATGGGGCTGCTTGAGTGTCCTCCCAACATGGCAGCTGGCCTTCCTCAGCCTGAGCAATCCAACAGAAAGAGCAAAAGGAGGCCGCAGAGCTTTTTATAATCAAATCTTAGAAATCACACACCATCATTTGTGTCACATTCTGTTTAGTATCCAGGTCAGTTCTGTTCAGTGTTGGAGGGGGCATGAATACCAGGAGATGGCGCTCATCGCAGATCTAGTTCTGGTGACACTGTAGGGAACTTTGGGAATCAAACGAGTTGATGACTGTTGAAAACAGTGCCTGACATGATTAAGTGCTCCCTCAGCTTTTGCTGTTCTTTTGTGTTTTGGTTTCTTGGTCTGCAGAGGGATAACGGTAGTCCATGGCGGCACTCAGAGGCGGGTCACAGAAGCTAATCTTCATACTGTGTTCAGCTCAGGGTCTGGTCAGAGTCCATTAAACAACACGGATTCGTGGGCTGCCGTTATCTTCATTCGCCCCTGCAGCAAATGTTTGTTGAACACTTGGTTTGTTCCAGGCTTCATGTGCTAGACCAGGCGCTGCATGTTCACTTTCCCCCCTTACGGTTGTTAGAATTCATGGTCAGGGCAGAGCGGGGTTTCTCAACCTCAGCACTGTTGACCCTTTGGGCCAGATGATTATTGTATGTATGTTGTGGAGGGGTGGGGGGCATTCCTGTGTGTTGTAAGGAGTTCGGTAGCATCCCCGGCTCCTACCCCCCAAATGCCAGTGGTCCCCTCCGTCCCCAGTGTGATAAACAATAAAAACAAAGACGTCTCCAGACATTGTCATATGTCCCTTTGGGGACAGAATCCGCCCCAGTCGAAAACCTCTGGAACAGATTGTGGTGAGACTTGAATGATGTGGAATGGGGGCTCCTTGAGGTTCAAGTCCAAGTCTGATTTCCCTCAAGTCTCTAGTACCCAGCACAGGGCCTGGCATGAAAGAGCCCTAAGGAAAACTTTGTAGAACGAGTGAATGAACGAATGTCCAGAATGTACCTGATACTCTGGTTCTCCCTGGTAAACGCCTATTTAAACATCAAGAGCCAACGCAAACGTCCTTTCCCTGATTCCGGCAAGCAGTCAGTTGCTCTCTCCTCCGCCCCCATTGCTCTCAGGTGTTTCCCTGTTGCAGCTTCACACCTCTGGACTGTGAATGTCCAGGCCTTGGGTGTTTCTCCTGCTGTTTGCCTGAGATGGGAGACCTTTGCTGAATAAATAAACGAGTGAAAGCTGTAAGGAAGAGAATCACCAGGAAAGTGAACCTTTTGGTGGGTGTCAGGAGAAATAGTGAAACCCCCTTGTTTAAAATGTCAAGGGCACTAGGAAGATAAGAGGGAAATATATTCTGAACACTTCCATCCCATATCCACCCTCTCCCTTAACCAGCTTCGAATACACTGCCTGTTTAACCAAAAAAGAAAGCTTTGTGTGCTGCCTGCTCACCAGAATCCTCCCAATCAGCCGATAAACATTTTAAGCCATTATTGAATATTCAGAGTCATCACTGTTTTATCAGGCCCTATGTAACCATCTAAATTCAGTTTCTGTGACGTTCTGGGGAAGTCTGTAACAGAGTCACAAAGAAAGTCAGCAAGTTTTGTTCACATGGAGAAATCTTATCTTCTCCTGGAACATCCATTACTTACAGTACAAAGCAGGCAGTGTGATTTTTGGAAAGTCCTTGCTTTGAGGAGATTCGTTTCTGATGTTACATTTCCTGTCTGAAATGTAAGCGAGGCGGTTCCCCCACCCCCGACAGCTAGTGACCCAGCATCAGAAGGGACAGCCCAGGTGACTTCCCCACAGCATTGTGACAGTGCGTGTGTGCCTTCATTCATTCACTGGTTTGTGTGTTCATTCATTCAACAGACAACCTGTGGAGCAGAGTGTTTCAGGCACTGAGGGGGCAGAAGGCAAGCAGGGTTCTGGCCCTAAGGAACTGGTGTTTCCTTGGGGTGACAGGCTGTGGCAGTCATTGGTCAGGGCTGGCTGCGGTTCACCTTCATTCATTTTGACTAGTCCCTCTGGGGGGCTCCAGAGGAGGGGCCCCTTAGCCCGTGAAAGTGAGTGACAAGGACTCAGGGGCATGACCTCAGGGGCGGGGTGTGAGGATAAGGAAGCAGTGAGTCAGATCCCACCTGTATCTCCCAGCATACTTTCATTTTTGTGTTTCACTTTCTGTTTCTAATCTGAGGGATTTATTTGAAATTTTTTAATATTTAAAAACCTACTTCTAACTGGCCATATATTTTTTTTCCCTACTCCCCAGTTTTTTCTCTAGACAAAATATTTGTTTTGTGTCTTTTTCTGAGCTGGTAACAGATGGCTTACGTTTAATATTCATTGAAAAAAAACAAACTCTAGGGTCTCAGAGTGGTCAATCTCACTTTCCTTTAAATTATTATTTTTTTTAGAAATTAAGGTGAAATTCCCATAACACAAGCAGTCAATTTGAAGTGGACAAGTCAGTGGCATTTAGTACATTTAAAATGTTGTGCAGCCGTCTTTTCTGTGTAGTTCTGGAACATTTTCATCCCTCTTAAGAGAAGACCCCGCATGCCTGCAGCAGCTGCTTCCTGTCTCTCCCCCTACCCCTCACTCCTACCCTTAGCCCGGCCGGGAAGATGGCTTGATTTCTTCTAGCACAGGCAGTTGGCAGTAGGGTGGATCCAGGATTGGTTGATTCATCGGCCTCTGCCCCAGCTCTGTGGCATTAAAATTCCTGTGCAAACCCGAGTCTCAATGGTGAGGAGGAGGAGGAGGAGGTCTGGGGAGTGGGTGGCGGGGAGGGGGAGTGGTGTAGGCTGAGCTCCCTGAGTGTGGGGGCAGAAGACCGAAATCTACACTGGGGAAGAATCCAGGTAGAGCACGGACGGGCCACGCGTTGGTGGCTCACTTATTCAGAAGGTACTTCCCGGAGCCTGTGTGTCCTCGGGCACATCATAGAGCCGGCTGAGGTCTCACTGAGGGCTGCGCTTTCTTGGGGCTGTAGGAGGAAGTGTGACAGTCACGGAATTGGGGGACATGTGATCAAGGGTGATTCATGTGGCAGGTGGGGAAGGCTTCCTGGTGGAGGATGACACGGGGCTGGGAGTTGGAATAGGTATGCAGGGTTTCCTGGGCCAGAGTGGGTGGCGTTATGTGGTCTTCGGGTGGATAACACAGGCAGAGACCTGGGTGTGTGGCGGATGACAGACTCCAGGGGCATCCAGGACCTTCTCGGAGGCACCCAGGGAGCGATGGAGCGGGAAGGTGGGCAGGGCCCAGGGCGGGGCAGGCTTGGCTCTGTTCTTGATGACCAAGGTTGGATTTGAAGCTGTTTGTTTATGTAACACACAGTTCCAAGCCCTCCCCTGTGCCATACTGGGGGGGCGGGGCGTGTGTGGCTGGGACAAGAACAGTCCAGACCTCATCCATGCCTGGTGGGGGAGACAGGTGCAGACACAGACACGGGGGCCATGGTCCAGAGCCACAGGGCCCAGTCTGCACAGATGTCCCTCGTGGCAAAGGGTCAGCCTTGCCACCACGTGACCCAGAGAGTCATGGTGGTAGCAGCTGCCATCTGGCAGAGGCCTGCCACCCACCCCACAGGGACGGACACTGGTGACCCCTCTGTGGATCAGGTGGAGGAGAGACCAAGTCTGCGTGTCATAGTTTCCTGGGGCTGCTGGAGCAAAGGACTGGAAACAAGGTGGCTTACAGCCACAGCAGGTTACCGCCCCTCAGTCTGGGTCCAGGAGCGTGAGCCGACGTGGGGTGGTGGGGTGCCATGCTCCCTCTGGAGCATGTAGGGGAGGGTCGTCCTTCCTTGCCTCTTCCAGCTTCCGGTTGCCCCAGACGTTCCTTGGCCTGTGCGGTGTCCCTCTGATCTCCATGTGGTGTCCCGCCCCCTCTCTCATCACATCCATGTTCCCTTTCCTCTGAGCGTGTCTGTCTCTGCTTCCCCGTTCGCCTTCTAAGGACACTGGTCATATTGGGTTCAGGCCACCCTGCCGACCTCATCATGGCCTGTTCACCTCTGTAAAGACCCTGTTTCCGAATCCAGTTGCCTCCTGTGGTAGTGGGGGGATCAGGACTTCAACATACGTTTTTGAAGGATGCAGTTTCACCCCTAAAGGTGGGAGGGCAGAGGAGGCCCCACAGCAGGCTGGGAAGGTAGGGGAAGGCCGGGCAGACGGCCCAGCGTGGGGCAGGCGCATGGGGACTGGGCCTCAGCGTAGGCTCCTGGGCTTAGTGTCCCGGGTCCTTTCTCTGTTCTGTGCTCTCATGGGGCCTTTTGCCAGAGGGACTCCCTCTCAGGAGATGACAAACAGCCCCTGCCCACTGGGGCTAGGGCAGGGCACTCTTGAGTGTCCCCATCCTGAGGGGCACAGACTGCGGAGAGGGTTGGCCCAAGTGTGGGCCCCTCCCTGGTGGCCTGGGGGCTGGCGGGTGGTGGCCCTGGGCACCCCAGGCGCTGACCCCTTGCCCCCTGCAGGTTCATGGGCGGGGGTGGTGAGAGCTGCAGCCTCATCGCCGAAGGCCTCAGCACGGCCCTGCAGCTGTTCGACGACTTCAAGAAGATGCGGGAGCAGATGTGAGTGTGCCCGGTGTGGGGCCCACACCCATCTGTCCACCTGGCCCGTAGCCCGCTTGGTGGGTCACAGGCTCCACCCCCAGCCTCCCTGTGGGGCGTTGGGTGGGCTGTCTGTCCTGGGCGCTGGGAGCCAGGAGGCAGGAGGTATCCCCTGGCCCACTCCCTGTCTCGGAGTCCTCATCCGAAAGGGGAGCTGGCTCGGAGTGTGCCTCCTGCCTTCCCTGTGGCTGGGTGACTTCCAGTGACTCAGGAGGCTCTCTGGGCCTCAGCATTCTCAGCTGGGAAATGGGTCCCCACTCCTGACTTCCAGTGGGGAGGAGGACTTGGTCACTGCTGCTGCTGGCTCGGGTCTTTTCTTGGGGTCCCTGCTGCCACCCTCTCCTCACCTTTGCTTGTCTCCGGTAGCGGCCAGACACACCGAGTCTGCCTCCTTATCTGCAACTCGCCCCCGTACCTGCTGCCTGCTGTCGAGAGCACCACGTACTCGGGGTGCACGACGGAGACTCTGGTGCAGAAGATCGGAGAGGTGACGACTCCTGACCTGAGGGAGGAGGGGGCTGCCAGCCTGGGTCTCAGGATGGGCACAGATGCCATTGGCTCCTATTGGGAGACCTACAACCCAGAATCGCCCAGAGCAGCTACTCTAGGTCTTGGGTCTTCTGTCCCAGAGCTTGGTGGGAACTTGGCCCCGTGGCTTCGTCCTGACTGCTTGTCCCCTCTTGTTCAGCGAGGAATCTACTTCTCCATTGTGTCCCCCCGGAAGCTGCCTGCCCTGAGGCTGCTGTTCGAGAAGGCGGCTCCTCCAGCCATGCTGGAGCCCCTGCAGCCGCCAGCAGACGTGAGCCAGGACCCACGGCACATGGTGCTGGTGCGGGGGCTTGTGCTGCCCGGTGAGCCCGGGGGCTGGTGGGGGGCAGGGTTGGGGGTGTCCTCCCCAGCTCCCTCTCACTCAGATGTGCTTCGTGTCTCTCAATCCCCTCCTTAATGGGCTCTACCGATCATCCTCGGCGCTCAGTTGGGGGTGGCTCAGCCCCAGGCCCCCTCCAGCCCAAGCAACCTGTACCCCTGCCTCCAGCCGCACCCGCAGGCGCCACACTCTCAACAGCCCCCCAGCAGCCTCTGCCACCGGTCCCCCAGCAGTACCAGGTATGGATGTTGCCAGGGGAGGGACGTGCTCCTAGGGCTTGGCGGAAGCCCTGGCCCCTTGGCAGAGACCTGGTTGGAATTGTTAAGTCTTGGATAGGGGAGTCTCCCCTGAAACACGGGAGGGTGGGACTCTTCAGGCTAGGAGTCACGTCCTCTTAGGATTTTGGAGCTGGGCAGGATGGTCCTCAGCAGCTCTTCCCCTCTGTCACCAGGTCCCTGGGAATCTGAGTGCAGCTCAGGTGGCTGCCCAGAACGCCGTGGAGGCAGCCAAGAACCAGAAGGCGGGGCTGGGCCCTCGCTGTGAGTACCAGCAGGGACGTGGGTTTGGGCAGCCAGGTCTCCGCACCCCCACCCACACCGCTTCCCTTGGTCTCTCCCACAGTCTCGCCTATCAACCCTCTTCAGCAAGCCACTCCAGGAGTGGGTCCCCCCTACAGCCAGACCCAGGCCACCCAGCTGCCCCCAGGGCCCCCCGGTGCCCCCAAGCCACCTCCTGCTTCCCAGCCCAGCCTGGTCTCCACTGTGGCTCCAGGCCCGGGCCTGGCGCCCCCTGCACAGCCCGGGGCACCGTCCATGGTAGGTGCCTGCCTCCTGGCCGCCAACAGTGCAGGGAGGAGAGGTCGGCCTTCCTGAAGAGGGCCCGAGGGCACATGGGTCTTATTGTTTGGGGTCCTCGGGAGCTCACAGAGCCTGTGCTTCAGGCGAGGCTGAGACTAATTCTGGGGGCAGAATCGGCGGGTACTTGCGGGTGGGTGAAGACTGTTGCGAGGAGTCCAAAGGGTCCTGGGAGTCCAGGGTCTTTGAGAGAACCTGAATCCTCCAGGATTAGAGCATCTGTGGCCCCAGGTGTGGCCCAGTGGCGTTCTGGGCCTGGGGAAACACAGGAAGGGACCTTTGTCCTCTTCTGCCTGTTGACCTGGTCCTCTCAGGACAGCCCCTCCCAGGAGATGGTCTGATCCTGCCCTGTGGCTTTTCCTTCTCTTTCGCTTCTGCCAGGCGGGCACCGTGGCCCCAGGCGGGGTGAGTGGCCCTTCCCCGGCCCAGCTCGGGGCCCCAGCCCTTGGCGGGCAGCAGTCAGTCTCCAACAAACTCCTGGCCTGGAGTGGGGTCCTTGAGTGGCAGGAGGTGAGCGGCTCTGTTGGGCCAACCCTGGTGTGCTGCAGGGCTGGACCAGCGCCCGTGGGGTCATAGGATTTGTCGTTCTCAGGATAGTCCCGAGGAAGCTTGGGATGGGTAGCCCAGAGTTCAGGGTTAAGAGAAGTCTCAGCTTCTCGGTCCGGGGAGGACCCAGGAGATCGTGGCATGGAGGGGACATTGGGTGGTAGGGTTTGAGGGCAGGAGGAAGAGGCCCACATTCGTGGAATTCGAAGGCTGGAGGATTGCAGGGTTGGTGGTCTGATGAAGGGGCCCAGGGCTTGTGGGCCTTAAACTGGGGGGTTATCCTGAGCTTTTGGGGCTCCCCGGGAAGGGCGGAGAGGTCAAAGAAATGGTGGCTCAGGGCCCTTTTCACCCAGATACACCTTTCCTTCCCCCTTAGAAGCCCAAACCCGCCTCTGTGGACGCCAACACCAAGCTGACCCGGTCACTGCCTTGTCAGGTCTACGTGAATCACGGCGAGAACCTGTAGGTGGCCAGGGGTGTGGTGGGTGGCGAGCTGGGATGTGCGTCTCCTGACGCTTCTCCTGGTGTCACCCCAGGAAAACGGAGCAGTGGCCCCAGAAGCTGATCATGCAGCTCATCCCCCAGCAGCTGCTGGTGAGTGGCCGGTGGCGGGTGACCTCCCACCCCTCCTGCCTCTGTCCTTGCCTCCGCACGCCCGCTGACCTGGGTGTCTCCCGCAGACCACCCTGGGCCCTTTGTTCCGGAACTCGAGGATGGTCCAGTTCCACTTCACCAACAAGGACCTGGACTCTCTCAAAGGCCTCTACCGCATCATGGGCAACGGCTTCGTGAGTTGGGTGGCCAGGCAGTGGCTTCCTGTCTTGGGCCCAGGGAGCTGTTTTTGATGGTGGGGCTGCCTTTGTGATGCTGGGCTCCTAAAGTCTGCCCCAGATTGAGGTTTCTTTCACTTTAAAACCATGGCAGGGTATGACAGGAGCCATCGGAGAAAGCTCTTGGCTCTGACGGGTTTGCGGGGTGTCACAGCTTCCTGGGGCCAAGAGCAACAGAAGTGCATTCTCTCGCGCTCCTGAAAGAGAAACATGATCGAAATCAGGGCGTCGGCAGGGCTGCGTGCTCTCAAGGCTCTGGGGGTAGACCCCTCCTTGCCTCCTGCGGGTGGCAGCCCCAGGCGGGCTTGGCTTTAGACAGCCTGCTCCTGTCTCCTGTTCTTGTCGTCATGTGGCCGTCCTCTCTCCATGTGTCCTCACGTGGTGGTCTCTTCCTGGTGTGTATGCCTGCTTATGGGGACGCCTGTCATTTGGATTGGGGCCCACTCGAATGACCTCATCCTAACTTGTTACCTCCGCAAGCACCCTATTCTCAATAAGGTCCCGTTCCCACGTGCCACGGTCTGGAACTTCAACGTGTTTTTGGAGGACACCATTCAGCTCATAGCACTAAGGGAGGGTCTCTAAATAGGACCAGAACCAGTTACTGAGTCCATTCTGTGAACCTAGCTCTTTTTCAGGAGAGGGGACTCCTCATAGGTTATCTCATGGTACCTTGAGGAAAATTCTCCAAAGAAGGCAATCCTGAGAGTTAAGAATGCCTCCAACAGCAAGTAACAGCACACCCAGCCGGCAGGTTTTTTAGAACAGATAGATGCTTGGGGTGAAGGCTTGGACCAGCAATTTACTGTTTCTCGCAGTCCTGTGTGGGTCCGCTGGGCTCAGCTGGGCTAGTCTTGCTCGGGGTCTTTGATGGGGTTGCCATCAGATAGCAGCTAAGACTGTGCTCATCTGAAAGCTCGTCTGGGCTGGAAATCAAGATGGTCCCCTCTCATGGTGCTGCCCATCAGCTGGGGTTCAGCTGCGCCTGGTCTTCCGAGTGCCTCCATGTGGCCTCCCCGTGTGGCTCGGGCTCCCTCACAGCGTGGCATCTGGGTTCTGAGAGCCGGATACAAGCAGGCGTTCACTTGTGACGTGTAACAGGATGCCCAGAGGAGGGCACTCTCAGGGCTAGGTCTGTAGCCCCTTGACGTCAGGGCCAGGATCTCTGGGGCTCCCTTGTTTCTCTCTCGTGACTGTGAGATGGTTCCTGAAGCTCAAGGAGTCCTGTCTGACTTAATGTAGGAGGGCAAAAAGGAGGTGTGTTATCAGCCTGTATTTCCCCTTCTTTAGGAAAACACGTGCCCACACCACGCAGGCTTCCTTTCACATCTTGGGCCAGACCCGGGCCCCTGATCCCCCCGTAGGGACAGAGGAGACCGTGGGGGAGCAGGCACCAATGAGTGCCCTGGGGCCCAGACGTGCTGCTACCCAAACAGAATTGGGGTTCTCCACACAGGGAGAGGGGCAGATGTTAAGCAGCTATCAGGGTCTGCCTCGCCTGAGAAAGCGAGACTGGCTTGGCCGAGGTTCCACCGGTTCCGTAAGCTCATCAGCCCCTCCTCCACTAAGAGCCCCTCTCCCAGAAGCCTTGCGTGTTACGGCCTCGCTTCACGTTCACTAGCGTTCCCTGGGCACTTCCTGTGTATACAGCCCACTGCAGGACAGTGGACATGATACCCGGGTCTGTCCCTTGAGGTGTGAGCACCGCCTCCCGTGAGTTTCACTGCAGACGCTGAGGTCAAGGTGGTGTGGCACCCCAGGGGCCTCTCGGATCCCTGGTCCGTCAGGGTGTCTGCCACCACCACTGAGCACGCACTTCCCATGTCAGCTCTATGTTGAATTCCCTCCCTGTCAGCTGTGAGCCCTTTGAGGGGGGCAGGATTGGAGGGGGCTTCCTCTGCTCTCCATCCAGCCATTAGCAGCAGTCCCAGCTGCACCCTGTTCCTTCGGGCACCCAGCTCTCTGGAGCAGCCTCAAGCCAAACCTGGACCCTCCTCCACCTTTCAGAGCAGAAAGCTGGCCACGCCTGGCCTGTGCGGTTTCTAGAAGCTTCTAAAACCCAGAGAGGTGGGCTGCCCCCTCCTGCAGGGCGTGATGGCTCTGATCCCCTCCCGCAGGCGGGCTGCGTGCACTTCCCCCACACGGCCCCGTGCGAGGTGCGCGTGCTCATGCTGCTGTACTCGTCCAAGAAGAAGATCTTCATGGGCCTCATCCCCTACGACCAGAGTGGCTTCGTCAACGGCATCCGGCAGGTCATCACCAACCACAAGCAAGTCCAGCAGCAGAAGCTGGAGCAGCAGCGTGGGGTGAGCGACCCCGCGGCTCCCCCGCCCTGGGGCCTGTGCTGCCCTCCTGGGTCCCAGCTCTCACGGCAGGACCCCTGGGGCCCTCCTGGGGCTCCAGTGTTGGGCACGTCCTCCTCCGCCAAGTTCAGTCTCCCCCCATGTTTCCCTGCAATCTTTCTTTCCTTTATAAAGAGTATTCTTAGTGAATTTCTAAGACACAGTCCCCTCTTTAGGGGCATAAAGTTTACATCCTAGACAACCCCGCCCCCTGCCCGGGAAAACGTTCCCAGCTCCTGACGGGGTCCCGTTCAGGGTGCAGATTCTCCGCAGCATGGGGATTCCCCGCCCAGCCACTGACCTGCTCCCTCTCTCCCCACACAGATGGGTGCCCAGCAGGCGCCCCCTGGGCTGGGTCCCATTCTGGAGGACCAAGCAAGACCCTCGCAGAACCTGGTGAGGACAGGGCCGCGGAGGGGGTGGGGGTGTGTGTAGAGGACACTGTGATTCTGATCTCGCTGAAGAGGTGGAGGGGTCTGGGGGCTCCATCCCTCACCCGTGTCTCTTCCCGTCAGCTCCAGCTCCGCCCACCGCAGCCCCAGCCTCAGGGTACTGTGGGGGCCTCTGCAGCCGCCGGGCAGCCCCAGCCCCAGGGTGCTGCCCCGGCCCCTCCAGGCGCCCCGCAAGGCCCTCCTGGAGCAGCCCCCGGCCCGCCCCCTCCTGGACCCCTCCTCCGGCCCCAGAACCCTGGGGCCAACCCCCAACTGCGGAGCCTCCTCCTCAACCCGCCCCCGGTGAGATTTGGGGAGGGGGTCATATGGGAGCCGGGGGTTCTTGGCTTGACAGTCGGATTCCCTTCCTCGTGGAGGCGGGAGGTTGGTTTGATGGGAGTGGGTGATTGGAGGTCGGCCTGGCCATTCCCCACATGTCCTACGTGGGCTTCTGCCGAGATTCCTTTGAAGGAAGACCACAGGCTCCACCAGGGAGTGGGGCAGGTGGGGGCTCTCCGTCAGGGCTTCTGAGCCACTTTCTCTGCCCCCCCCCCAGCCCCAGACTGGGGTGCCCCCTCCTCAGGCCTCCCTCCACCACCTCCAGCCACCAGGGGCCCCTGCGCTGCTGCCCCCACCGCATCAGGGCCTGGGGCAGCCCCAGCTGGGGCCCCCTCTCCTGCACCCGCCGCCAGCCCAGTCCTGGCCTGCTCAGCTTCCCCCGAGGGCTTCACTGCCAGGTAAGGGGGTTTGGGGGAGGCCCGGGGCCTGGGCTGAGTGTCCCAGTGTCCCGTGACTTCTGGGAAGTGAAGTCCTGGGCCTTTGTGGCTCATGGGGGCTCCATGGGCCCCCGGGAGGTACAGCCCAGGGCACCGAGAGCCAAGGCAGCAGGTGCTCTCCCCCCGGCTCCCCGCCTCTGTGTCCTCTGGGGTTGCTGGGAATGTCTCAGGACCGGAGAGTTGTGCTGGGGATGGGCCCCCACAGGCTCACAGGAGGTGGACGGCCCGTGGCCATGTGGGGTCAGGAGGCGCCCCTGGGGTCCCCCCGGGGCTCCCTCGACCCCCCCGTGCCTCGGGCCTCCAGAGGCGGAGGGAGGACTCAGGCCCAGGGCCCTCCCGGGCCCCAGGGACTACCGGGAGATGCAGTCCCTTCCCACTGCCCCCCAGGTCAGATGCTGCTCAGCGGGGGGCCCCGGGGCCCGGTCCCCCAGCCGGGCCTGCAGCCCAGCGTCATGGAGGACGACATCCTCATGGACCTCATCTGAACCCCGACACCCAATAAAGTTCCTTTTAACACACGCCCCGGCTCCCGTCACTGACATCCCCCAGGACTGGGCAGGAGGAGATGGGGGGAGACACCTCTGCCCTTGTTCTCGCTTCAGCAGATGCCCCCAAGGCCCCGGGCTGGTGAGGCCGGGGCCTCCGCGGTGAGTCAGGCCATCTGGTGCAGCCTGGCTTCCGGGAGGTGAGGAGGCTGTAGGCAGAGGTCCTAGGACCACGAGTGCCCATGGAGGTAGAGAGGGTACCAGGCGGGCCCAGAGGAGGCCTGTGAGCCAGCCAGGCAGGTGGGGTCTGTGAGCAGCAGTCAGTGAGGCAGTGAAGGAAGGTGGTGACAGTCTAGGTGCTGAGATGACAGAAAGGAAAGTGTGGGGCAGGAGGAAGCTTGGGATGGTCAGAGGACAAGTCAGCAGAGGCCTCTGGGAGCACGAGCCTTTGTGGGGGAAGGAGGGCCTGAAGAGGTGGGGAGGGAGCTCAGATTCCAAACTGAGCAGCTGGAGGCTTGTCCAGGGCGTACGGAAGGGCTGCAGGAGGCCAGGCCCTAGGGCCAGGCCTGGGTCGGTTGGGTGTCAGCCCCTTGTGGGCTGCGGGATGTGATGGGGCAAGATAGGCAGGGAGGAGCCGAGGGCAATGTTCCTGGGGAGGGAGAGGCCAGAGGAGCAGCCAGAGTTGGGGGGCAGGAGGGGTGAGGCCAGAAACTGGTGTGCCCATGTGGAAAAAGTTGTGGGTGTAGGGTGGGGTCCAGGGTGGTCCCCAGGACCTGGCCTGGGTGCTGGTAGACGGTGGGCCTTCCTGAGGCAGGAGCCGGGAGAAGGAGCCAGTGGTGATCGCTCATGGTCCGGGACATCTGAGGGACAGAGGCCACGCTGGGAGCCCGGGGTGTGTCTTTAGCGGCAGCGTGTGTGCTTGGTGGTTGAAGACACAGGAACAGAAGAGGTCTCGTGTGGAGAGAGCAGGCAGAGACCAGGCTTCTGGGGCTTTGGACAGAGTGGACAGTGGGGCCATCCTGGTGATGGGAGACACGGCGGGGATCTAAGGAGGAGATACAGGTTTGGGTGTAATGAGGCAACGGGCCTGAGGCTGTCCTTAGGGAGACATCCAAGGGCCAGCTGCTTTGGCCTGTGAGCAGAGACTTGGTTGTCTGTTGTCAGACCGAACCCAGAGCAGTGATGCTCAGAGTGTGGTCTAGAGGTGGACCCCCAGCGTCCGCATTGTTTGAGATGCCTGTTAGTATCAGATGCCCAGACCCCCTCCCAGGAGAGAGGTTGCAATCTGGTGGCCCCTGGGCCACTCTACAGATGAGTTTTGTTTGGCCTTCCCTGTGTTAGGCTATGTGGCATTTTTTTCCCTAACGAGTTAGTTGTAAAAATCAGGATGATTCTCTCTCTCAAACACCCACACACACACACACACAAAATCTGTAGTCTTGTCTTCTCTTGACAAGTCAGAAGATCTGGCTCCCCTGGGTCCACCCTCCCGCCCAGCAAACAACGGGCTGGAGCCGTCCCTTTCCACGGGGCGTGTGCTCTCTGGTTCGCCACAGTCCCCACCACTCCCTCCTGACTCCCCCACCATGAGGCAGAAGGCTGTCGCCTTTGGCACGGGGCTGGCACGGTTGGTGTCCCCGGGGTAGTATTCGGAGACAGTGAAATCTTTCTTGTACCCATGTCTCTACCAAAAGTGGCAAAACGAAAGAGAGAACGAGAGGGCCACGTGTTTCGAGAGAAATGGGAGCGAGCCTATTTCTTTGTGGAGGTGAAGAGCATGCCTACGTGCTTAATATGCAAAAAAATCGTGTCTGTGTTGAAAGAATACAACCTGAAGCGTCACTATGAATCCAAGCACAGTAAGAGCTTCGACCAGTACACAGAGCAGACACGAGACGCGATTCTCAATGAGCTGAAGAAGGGCCTCAAGTGTCAGTAGGGCCGGTTTCGGAAAGCCGACGGAAGCAGTGGCGTGGCTGCCGCTCGAGGCTCCAGAATCACGTGACACAAATCACCCAGGCGTTCCAGCCCACGGACATCCAGTTTATAAGGGAGCTGAAGAGACGCCCCCTGAACAGAAACCCCCGTCTGCTTGGACTGTCGTTTGGGTCCAGCAGGCATCCGCGTCTCGCGGGAGGGGAAGAGAAATCTGAAGATCGACACGTCCAGTTGCTTGACCGAGTCAGATCAGTCGTGGCCTTTACTATCGCTGCTCATGAACTATCACCACCCAGTTAGCTTTATTTATTTGTGGCATGGAGAATCTCGATGTGACTGAACAAAGCTGTGACATGGTGCCAAGGCAGGCCCGACCTTGGGAAGTGACTTGTTTTCTGTGTGTCAAGAGAAATACACACTTTTCATGAAAGCTGGTCTACACCTAAGCACAGCTACAGACTGCGGTGGTGATGAAAGACATCTGTGTCCCTGGGGACGTAGGCGGGTTACCTCAATCTGAGGGGGCGTCATTGCCAGAGACTCAAGTCAGGTCATCGCATCAATTACCAGGCCCCGACCTTGCCGTGAGAGGTCAGTGGAACACACGACACGGCACCTGTGACAGGGTTTTGTACCTTAACCATGGCAGGCTGGTGATGAACTTGACCCCAGTGTGTTTTATAGAAGCTCTGCGACCTTGTCATGTGACATGTGGAAGCAGTCTGAACTGTTGCAGTCCATCAGCTTAGCTCATTTCAGGTGAGCCAGCAGCCATACCTTGGTCCCCCTGAGAAGGTCAGTCAGAGACTTTGGGTCAAAGTTCCTACCCTTCTGAACATTCTTTTTCTCCCAAGGACATTCACAAATAGCTACTTGAATGTATGATCATGTTCACCCAGTCCAGGCAGAAATGGGGACGCCGTTGGCAGGGAGTATTCTGACTCCCTTTCCGTGGCTGCAGGTGGTCTCCAGAAATAAAGGGCATGGCCTGGACAGCGTCCACTCAACTCGTGGGGCTAAAGACCAAACTGCCCCAAGGCTCCCGGCGTCCAGACTTGATGAAAACGAACGAACACTGCCCCATTTGCTTTTCTTGGTTGCTGTTGATCATGTGAGTGCGGACCGCAAATACTAGCCGCTGATCTCCAGGGCAGTGGGCTGCCGGTCGCCCAGTGGGCTCCCTCGGAAGACAGCCCTCACCACTCTCCAGCAGTCGCCTGAATCTCCATGTCTGGAAGCGCCCACGCTTGTGAGCAGCCATTTTCCGTTACACAACTGAATCAAGTTCAATGCTGCCCCCAGCTTCAGGAGTCCAGGTCGAGTTCTCAGCCACCAGTCCCGCCCTTGACATCTGGGGGTGGCATGGATGAGGCCCACCCCCCGGCTTCATAGTCCAGGGAGCAGAAGAATTACGAAAGAGAAAACAAAAAAAATTTAGTAATTAAATATTTCTATTTTTCAATTTGTATTTTTTCAATTTGGATTTGAAAGATAAACTCCAGTACCATACCTGTTTGTATTATGTTCCATGCATTCACCAGCGTTCAGTAAAGATTCCATTTGATTATATTTCTGGCCGTCGACTTTTCTTATACCTGGCGAGTTCACTCATTTATGTGGCCCACCTGGCTCCTGCAGGCATTTGAGTTTACGATCCCTGCCCTAGAGTCTTCTAGAACGGTCGAAGCGAATACTCCATCGGGGGAGGGAGGGAGGCTGGGCTTCAGCATCAAGCGCAAGCTCCCTCGGCAACTCTGACGCAGACGAGGTCGAAGGAGGGAAAGCGGGCCACGTGTCCCAGGCGGCGTGTGTCGCAGGGGTTCTCGAAAGCTCAGATGGCTCCAGGGGCCAGGCAGGTGATGGAAATGGGTGACACAGGCGGGTGTAAGACGACAGGGATTGACGGGGACTGTGGCGAACTTGGGGAGTGCTTGCCCCACCTCACGGCATTCAAATTAAAACCAAAAAAAAAAAAAAAAAAAACACTGTGAGGACCAAACAAAATCCGCTGGTGGGTCTCAGGAGGCCGCCGGGCTGCCATTTTGCGACCTCTGGAAGAAGAAGACGCAAGGACAAGGCCAGAGGCCAGAGGAGGACCCACATGTGAGGGCTGGGCAAGGGCTGGGAGACAGGAGGAGCAGGCAGGTGTGTTCTGGAAGACGAGTGTTTTCAAGGAGAGAGTGACCGACTTGTGTCCAAAGCCATCAAAAGGGAAGAGGACTAGCAGGATGCAGGCTATGCTCTTCCCACAGGGTGGACATTGCCCCATGGGCGCAAACAGACACTGCTCGAGTCCTCCTGGGACAGATTGATCAAACAAACCAGTGGCTGTTCCCAGTCACTGGAGGCCCCAGACCTCAGCACCCAGTTAGATGAACTGAAGGGACTGTCCCCGTGTCATCACCCCGTACTGTACCCCAGATGAGAAGGAAGCCCTGGGTTACAGCGTGCCCAGAGAGAGGAGATCTACCCACGCAGCACTCACCTCCACATTTCACAGCCCAGGTGTAGACAACAGCCTCTCAGAACCAGCCAACACTGAGAGAGCAATCTTTCCAGAAAGTTTTTCTCTGAGCATGAGGTATTGTTAAAGCTGCTGCAGTGTAGTAGTACAGGCCTTAAACATCAGGGTTGAGACTCCAGCTTCTGTACCAATGGGTTGTGCGGCTTTAGGCAGGTCCCCATGCCTCTCTGAATCTCTGACCCCATGTGGCTAGAAGTGATTTCTGCAGGATTGAGCCCGCGAAGGAGAGCTGCCGTTAGCCACGGTTGCCATCACTGGTCAAAATATGCTCCTAGAGGGCAGAACTGCATGCATGCTACTTTGTCAGAACCACCAGGGCATCCATGACGGTTGTAATTTGGGTGAGTGACTGGTTAGAAACATTTCATTTCTGACCAGTTTGTTTTTGGGGCCAGGCATGTAGGACTGGAAGCAAGACTGGGAAACTGATGAGAATTCTTGCACAGGAACAGATCTGGCAAAAGTGGGAGAACATAATTAAAAAAAAAAAAAAAAAAGGTAGATCACTGACTTGTTAATGGTTAGATATCTGTTTTGGGTGAGAGACTGCCCACCTCCTACCTCTGTGAAGAAATTTTATGAGAAAAATGACACCCTCTAAAAAACATGTTTGTCTAAAGGTACATAAAACTCACTAATATTTTCCCATCAGTTTGGGCTTTTAAGAAAATTAACCTTAAAATTCTATTGAGTTACATAGGAATCTAGTTTCATAAAGATGAAAAAAAACTACTGAAGTGTAGAACAAAAAGTGAAATATTCCTCAGAGGCAGGTTTATCAGTTTGGTGTTTGGGTTTATATGCTTACGGTTGTAGACACACATTGATAGCTTCTTAAATGTTTTATGTAAACGAGGTCAGTTTCTATATGTTCTTGATCTTGCCTCCCCCTCCCCACCTCGCTTGAATCATGGCCATTTGTCCACATCATTCACTACAAGTAACTCTGTGTGCTTTTAGTAAATGGTTGCTTCCCCTGGTCCATTAAGTGGACGCATTCCAATCCCACAGACCATCCAGTCTGCATAAACTGCCTGTTGATGTAACCATTCCAGGGCTTAAAACAATAGCATTTACTGTCTCACAGTTTCTCCGCATCAGGAATCGAGGCCCAGCTTAGCTGGTGCTTCTGGCTCAAGATCTCTCGAGGTGGCAGTCAAGCTGGGGCTGCGGTCTCATCTGAAGGCTCCACTGGGGGAGGGCCCGCTTCCAAGCTCATTCACATGCCTGGGGGCGGGATCTTGTTTGCTCCTGGCTGGAGGTCTCGCTTGGTCCCTCACCTTGCAGTCCTTTTCACAGGACACCCAAGGTGGGAGGCACAGTTTTTTCTGTAACCCAAGAGTGGAAGTGATAGCCTATCACTTTTGCTGTATTCCGTTCATTAGAACAGTTGCTAGGTCAAGCGCACAGTGAGGCTGAGAGGACAATAAAAGGATTATAATACTAGGAGGTGGGGTCACGGGGGGCTGTCTTTGAGGCTCTGCCACATTCTTCGCGGCAGCTGGGTAGCTGTATAGTTTTCCACTATTATAAAAAAAGCTTCAGAGAATCAGCATGAACATGTATCTCTTCCCCTTCATTTGTATAGGCATTCCTTTTTTTCTTTTTGGCCACACCCTGGGGCGTGCAGGATCTTAATTCTCTGACCAGGGATCAACCCTGTACCCCCTGCAGTGGAAGTGAGCTGTGTTAATCACTGGACAGCCAGGGGAGTTCCTGTTCAGGGATTCCCGTGTGATATATTTCCAAGTGGAGAATTTCCAAATTGAGGTGTATGCCGATTCTGTTTTTATTTACTTCACTTATAAAAAAATTCAACTTATTTTTTGCATAATAAAGCCTCCTGTGGTTCACACTTTTAGAGGCCTCCAAATCAACCCAATGCACGGCCTCTCCCAGCCCTCTCTGGAGACTAGCAACCGATTTCTTGTGTGTTCTTTGATGATCTGGACTAGCAGGTAGAAGCAAACAAGTATATTTGTTTTCTGGCTCTTCTGGCCAGTGGCAGCTTACTTTATACTTTTATAAGCAGCTTGATGGAGGTATGATTGAGTTTGGATATGCACATACACTTGTGAAAGAATCATTGCAGACAAGGTAGCAGGCACTCATCGCCTCCACAAGTTTTCCTGTGTCCCTTTGGTCTTCTCTGTGTTACGTGTGTGTGGTAAGGACACTTCCGCAGACCTACGCTCTTAAATGTCAGTGCATGGTAGAGTGTCAGTAATCACAGGTGCTTTGTGCTACAGAAGGTCTCTAGAACTTGCTCTGCCTTATTCTGTAGATTGCTTTATCTGACAATGTATCTTGCAGGTTATACCAGGGCAAAAAACCTTATATCCTTTTTTTTTTTTTAATGGACCATTTTTAAAGTCTTTATTGAATTTGTTACAATATTGCTTCTGTTTTATGTTTTGGTTTTTGGCTGCAAGGTATGCGGGATCTTAATAACTCCTGGACCAGGGATCAAACCTACACCTGCTGTGTTGGAAGCACGGGGTCTTAACCTCTGGACCATCAGGGAAGTCTCTTATCCATTTGTATGGCTGCATAGTACTCCCCCGAGGAATGCCATCATTTTCTCAGTCGGTCTCTTACTGGTTATGTAGAATGTTTCTGGTCTTTTGGGGTGCCCATTTTATTTTTATTTTTTAGCAGGGTGCCCATTTTAAACTGTGACCAAACTGCCCCCTCCAAAAAATATGTGGCATGTCAGTGATTGTACCAGCTCATTTCTTGCCAGTTCACCAGTGTGAATGATACTGCAATCGAAGAGGCTGGGCAGGACACAGCCATCTCAAGGCACCTTGCTTCTGAAGGCAAGGAGAAAGCCCTCTGGGCTTGGAGATGGGTGAAGTCTGAGTTTTTCCAATGTGGGAGTGTTCAAACAGTGGGTGTGGGGGGCAGCTGTGGACTGTTGGTTTCCCCATCTGCAGAATGAGGTAATAAGGTGGTCACCCTCATGGCCTAGTGTGTAAGGGTTCAGTGAGCTAAGACATTTATTATTATTATTGCTTTTTCAAGGATGATTTATTTTTTAAAAAAATTTTATATTTTTGGCTGCACCGCACACAGCATGCAGGATGTTAGTTCCCCAACCAGGGGTTGAACCTACACCCCCTGCAGTGTAAGCCCAGAGTCTTAACCACATCAGGGAAGTTTCTCCAAGAATGATATATTTTTAAATTAAGTTTACAGGCAGGTACCAGCTCTGACAACCAGTCAGCCTCCCAGTTCTCATTCTGTGTCACATGCTTGTATAAACTGCACCCATAAACCATAAAAAGTAATTTATCATTTCCAATTCTTTTTAAAAAGTGACAGGAGAACCTAAAGACACTTACTAAGCAAACTGAAGGGTGGACTTTCCTAGGTTTTTATGAGCTTTTCCGTTTAATCATTTACAGTTACTTTGCTTGCGATTCATCTGGCAGCATTTTTTTAAGGCAACTCACTTTTATTCTTTCCAATGCAGGCAACACGCTTTGCATACAAACAACTCTTTGAATATTTGATTCATTTGATAGAGTGAAGTTATTAACTGAGGCTTAACTGGCATAAACAAGTTTGGTAACAGACAGCTACTCCTCAGGAAGTGTACAGCTTAACAGTTGGGAGCAGAATTGCTTCGTCATAATAGTAGCCAGCTAGGCTGGGCAGATTTTACAGATACGATGAACCATGTCTTCCAAATCGGCAAACTGGGTAAGCTAGATGGTTTCAGAGAGCTGTATTGTACTAGTTACAGTAATTACTAATAGAATTTCACCCTGTGTTTTCACTTCTCACTCTGAAATGTTGCCATTTTGCTCATGCTGGAGTGAACCCTGGCACACCTTTCTCCATGCTTATACAAAATCCTAGGGGTTCATACCAAGACATTGTCCTGATGGGATCTGAAGTATGAGAAGGCATCAACTAGGTGGAACGCAGAAGAGATCAGTCTAGAGACAGCAGCAGGGGTCCCACCATGTGGGGCCTTAGAGGAAGAGTTTGTAGTTAATTCTAAGGGCACTCGGAAGCCATTGGAGTCTTTTTTTAAAAAAACATTTTCTTTTGTATTTCTATTTATCTTCGGCTGCACTGGGTCTTCATTGCTTTGTGCGGGCTTTCTTTAGTTGCGGTGAGCGGGGGCTGCTCTTCGTTGCGGTGCACGGGCTTCTCACTGCGGTGGCTTCTCGCTGCAGAACACGGGCTGTAGGTGTGGGCTTCAGTTGTTGCAGCACGCAGCCTCAGTAGTTATGGTGCACGGGCTCAGTTGTTCTGCGGCATTGTGAAATCTTGCCCGAACGGGGATCAAACCCGTGTCCCCTGCATTGGCAGGAGGACTCCCATCCACTGTGCCACCAAGTAAGTCTCATTGGAGTCTTTGATGAGTGGAATGAAAGTTAAGGTGACAAGAGCTAAAAGGCTATTACCCATGCAAGAGATCATAATGGCTTGTACTAAGAATAGTGAGAACTGAGGATTTAGGGAGATTAAGGAGGAGGAGGAGACTTCTGTCCCTACGATTTGCCTTCCTACTACCAGCAGTGAGGTCTCCTGACATAGTCCAGCCTTTGGAGATAACTGTTGATATCTAGCTGGCTGTCTGGGTCCAGAGAGTAGTGATTCCCTATTTGGCCACAATCCAGGTCAGATTTGGGGCTCAGGTTGGGGCTCCAATATGACCTTACCTGGGGCTTCTCCTCCCATCTGATTGCTCCTCATAGATCTGAACTCTAAAGGGATGGAGTGTCCCAGCCTCTGTACACACACACCTCCTCATGATGTCATTCATTCTCATGAAACACTGAAGGTTCTCAAAGTTGTATCTCTAGACCTTCCCCCATTTACACTGTTTAGTCAACATTGCAAATGTACCACATAGATACAGAAACACATTAAGGAAGAGAAGGGGACTTCTGTCCCTATGATTCTCCTTTCTACTGCCAGCAGTGGGGTCTCCTGACATAGTCAGGCCTCTGGAGGTAACTGTTGATATCTAGCTGGCAGTCTGGGTCCAGAGAGTAGTGATTCCCTCTTTGGCCACAATCCAGGTCAGATTTGGAGTTCCATCTCCACCCACCCCACCCTGCTCCTCCCACAGTTATTTCCCTTTCATGAAATGACACCTCTACAAGCAAAACCCTTGAAATCACTTCTCCCTCTCACTTTCACTCCCCACATAAGTCCTCTGGGTTTCAGCTTGAAAATAAATTGTGAAAGTGTGGCCATACTCCCTGCGATCTAAGCCACCTGTGACTCTCAGTTGGCTTATTGCCATAGTCTCTTATCTGCCCTCCTGCTCCACTAGTCCTTACCTCATATTCAACACAGCAGCTGGAGGGATCTTTTTAAAAAAAGATGTTACTATTTCAAAAGTTTGCATATGGTAAGAATTGCAAATAATCTACAAGAACGAACTGAGTCTCCTTTTCATGTCTTTGACTCTTCCATCTGCTGTCTTCTCTCCTCAGAGGTGACTCTGGATCCAGCTTCTTCTGTAGACTTGTAGAGACACTGTGGGCATGACTCTATGCATTTGTGAATGATTTGTTTAAAATGTAAATGAGACTTTGTCACTTCCTTGATAAAAACCTTTTGATGGTTCCCCAGCAAAGTGAGACTAAAATCCAAATTCCATCGTGAGGCTATAGGACCCGGCTTGTGGCACCTGGCCATTCTGCTTCCTCAGCTCTCCTTCACCCTCACTCTGCTCCAGTCGTGCTGCCCCCCACCTCCCCCCACCCCCCGGTTCCCTTGCATTCTCAGGATTTGTGCCCTGGCTGGTCCCTCATCTTAGCACACTCTTGCAGCCTATGTGGACTTGCAGGCTGCCTAAAGGTCACTTTGCTGAGTTCTCACGGTCATCATCATCCCACCCCCCATAAATAGTGTGCATTTGCTCTATTTGTAACACATCACAAAATGCGATTATTTATTTTCTCCAGTGGGGCTGGTCTCTTTGGTCACCACAATTGGTGCCCAGCACAGAACTGGAAATGGCACTAATAATGATTTTAAAAGGAGAAAAACTATCATTTACGTCGTCACTGTGCCAAATACCGATCTAATGGTTTATCAACTCATTTGATTCTCATAGCCATTTTAGGGATAGCTAATATCCACATTTAAAAAACAAGGAAACTGAAGCAAGAAATGTTATACACAAGAACTAGCATGTGAATCGGAGAAGGCAATGGCACCCCACTCCAGTACTCCTGCTTGGAAAATCCCAAGGACGGAGGAGCCTGGTAGGCTGCAGTCCATGGGGTCGCGAAGAGTCGGACACGACTGAGCGACTTCACTTTCACTTTTCACTTTCATGCACTGGAGAAGGAAATAGCAACCCACTCCAGTGTTGTTGCCTGGAGAATCCCAGGGACGGGGGAGCCTGGTGGGCTGCCGTCTCTGGGGTCGCACAGAGTCAGACATGACTGAAGCGACTTAGCAGCAGCAGCAGCAGCAGCAGCAGCAGCAGCATGTGAATACGCAGTCCTTTAATCTCAGTGAATGAGCGAATCAATGAATGGCCCTGAGTGCCGAGTGGCAAGGAGAAGAGGGAGGCGGGCGGAGCCTAGGTCGCGGGAGCCAATGGGCACGCAGCTATGGGACCGCCGGCTCCGCCCAAGCCGCGCGGAGGCCGCTGGGAGTTGTGGTCCCTCGCCCGCCTGGCCACGTCACTGCCTTGAAACCCTAAGTCCTCTCCTGAGTTTCTGGAACGATCCGTATTTCCGAACCTCTAGGTCGGTTCCTTTGCCTCCAGGCCTATTATTCCTTCCTCCCTCTGTTTCTGACGCGTCCCGACGTAGTCTCCCGGTTCCGCCGCCCGGCATGCCCCCCCAGGCCTGGAGCCCGCTTAGTATCACCCTCTACGTTCATTCCCCGCCTCCCGCCCCGTCTCCCTTCGGTGTGGCCTCCCAGTCCCGCCCCCTGAGGTGGTTTCTTTCACGTCCTCTCAGCCCCTCCATTTCGTGCGCGTGCGGCCCACGGCCCCGTCCAATTGCCGAGTTCCCCGCCCCACACACCCTTTCCCTGGCACCCCCCTCCGCCCCGTTTGGTACGCCCCGGCCACGCCCCCTCGCGGACGCGGTTGGTACGCGCCGCGCTCCCCTGCTCGCCGCAGTGGTTCGGCCGCGGCGACCCCTCTCCGGAGGCGCGTCCCCTGCGCTTGGTACAGCCCGGCCCGTCTCCCCCGGAGCCGCGCGCCCGCGCCCCTCAGTCGGCGCAGCCCGCAGCCCCCCGTGCGGCCCGTGGCAGCCCCCCAGTCCGCTCGGCCCGCGCCCGCCATGGTCCGTCCGCGCCGCGCCCCGCACCGCTCCGGCGCTGGGGGCCCCCTCGGGGGTCGAGGCCGCCCCCTGCGGCCCTTCACGGCGCGCGCCGCCCGCTCGCGCTCCTGGCCGGCCAGCCCTCGGGGACCGCAGCCGCCACGGATCCGGGCTCGCTCGGCCCCTCCCATGGTGAGCCCCCCGCCCTTTTTCCAGAGCTTTCCACGGCCCCGCCCCCGCCGGCCCCTCCCCCGGGCTGGTGTCTTTGTCCCCCGGCTCCCACCCCCTCGGGGGTTTCTCCGGTGACCCGAAGGGTGGTCCCGCCTGGGACCCGCTCCCCCCGTGAAACCCCCTGGGTGGTACGCGCCGGGCTCTCCCCTTTGTTTCGCGTTCGGGATGGGGTGGCGGGGGTGGGGTACGGGGGTGGCAAGGGCTCAAATTACTGCTGACTCCGCGGCCTGATTCGAACGCTGGGTGGGGGGCGGGCGGACGGTCGGCATGTACTGTTGTTTTTCCAATTGGAAAGTTGCTCTCTCTCCGCGCAGGGAAGCTGGAGATGGGGGAGGAGCGGGGGGCGCTGGCGAGGGGCCCCGCGTCTCGCAGTCGGGCGCCCAGGTGTTGCCCCCGGGGGCGTTCAGCAGGGCGCCCGTGGCGTGTGCGCCCGGGGTTCGTTTGCGCGCTTGCCCAGGTGTGGGATGTCCCCACTGATCACGGCAAGCCCAGATCTTAAACATAAACATAGCTTCGCAGGGACGCTAAGTTAGACACGCTTCCCCAGACCCACAACCTGTACATACTTCTCAAAAATTTTCCTAAGGTTTTTGGGGCGGTAAATTCACACATCCCAACGTTAAAAATCACGCACAGCTAAACTGTGACACGCTTGCTCAGATGCGCCGTTTACCCTAACCTGGGGCTAATTAATAAATACCCTGCCTCACCGTTGTACGTGGCGGGGACCTGTGGCAGCTGCACACCAGCCTTGAGCAGGTTTTCTTGATGTTAAGAGTCAGATGCCCGGACTCTGAACACCTCTCTGCTCTTAAACATCACCCTTGACTCCATTGCTTCCCAGTTTCTTAGCGTTCATGTTCTCTTGTTCACAAGCGTGTCCTGGGTCCTTAAACGTGCGTCCTAAGGCTTTCATCTTTTTTCAAGTACTAAAAAGGCTTCCTATGCAGTGACTAGCAAAACACATGTGGGAGGTACAGCCAGTTTACATGCACACCTGTCCAGATGTGAGATTTCCTTTTAGGATTGCATTTAGGTCTGGTCCTTAAACGTGACCCTCCACCTTGATGCTCATCCTGCATTCGTTGAGAGCTGGGCTTAAGCTTCTCTGATCTTCACCCCCCAGATTAAAGCGTGGTTAGTCTGATGGCTAGAAATACGGCGGAGTTTAAACAGATGTCCCTGGTGCTCACATGACCCAGGTCCTTAAGTGCGTTTGTCTGGATCCCAAGGGCTTCTACAGTTGTGTGATCTAACTAGTTTGTTGGATGTTATGGGCTCTGGCCGTGGTGCCTACGCACCCAGGGCTCCAACGGTCTATCTCCATCTCAGGAACACACACCACCATGTTCTTAGAGCGGGAAGCCCTCTGCCTTTCTTCCTGATCTCACTGGATTGTCTGAATCCCAGAACCACCTGCCCACACGGAGAGCACGCTTGGCTCAGATTTCTTTGCCTTTTAAGCTCTTGCGGAATATAGTTTTTCCTGTCTCATATTCTGGGGCAGAAGACACCTGTGTGCTTTATAGGAAATTTTGAAAAAAATACTCATTAGTAGTAAGATGAAAATAACCACTTTTATTTTTTCTGGCTGCCTGGAGGCGCCTACTAGAGAGGTTTTCGAGTTTCCTGCTGCCCCGCAGTCCAAAACTCCCCCTTGTTTGTTTTGAGATGTTTTTGGTGTGTGTGTGTTTAGAGATGACGGGATAGTGCCCCACGAGTAGGATGTGTCCTGCTTGGCTTCGTCCTGCCAACATTGTGGTGTGCTGCAGATGCTCTCAAGACACTGTGTTTGGGAGACCCTCCGTTTGTCGTCTGGCTCCCGGTTCCCAGAGTTCTGTTCTCTGTGCTTCCGGTCGCTTCCTCCCGCCTCCCCAGGGTCAGCCTGAAGTGGCTGCAGACTGGGCTGCGTGAGGGAGGGCTGGAGCCCGCCTGGCGGGAGCCGGGGGAGAGCCTGGATTCTCTCTCCAGGGCCGGGGGAACCGTGGAAGAGAGTTCTGTGCTTGGGCGGGATGGGGGAAGCTGGTGTGCGTCTGGCTGTGTGTCGTGGGGTGTTCTGAGAGTCGTATCTCAATAGAGGGACCCAAAATTGATGATCCTGGGAGGATGAGTGGGGCGCATCTCTTGAAGGGGAGGGCATGGCAGGCCAGGGCAGAGCCTGGCCCGAGCAAAGGCTGAAGGGGAAGCAGCTGGTCGCTTTCAGGGACCAGCGTTGAGAGGACAGGCAGGCCGGGCAGAAAAGGACGTGGGGGCCACCCAGTCTGAGTGTCAGCTCTGGAAGAAAGGGTTTGGAGACTGCCTGGGGCAATTTGCCGCAGGGGGCCTGGGGTCTGGAGGTTGGGGTGTCCCTTCTGGGGTGTGTGGGGGCAGCTCCTCAATTGCCTCCCCCTCTCCCGCAGCAAGGTGCTCGGGTCTTTGGGGCCCTGGGCCCCATCGGGCCCTCCTCGCCTGGACTCGCCCTCGGGGGCCTGGCCGTTGGTGAGCACCGGCTCAGCAACAAGCTGCTGGCCTGGAGCGGTGTCCTGGAGTGGCAGGAGGTGAGCACCCGCGGCCTGCGAGTCTGCAGGGTGGGGGCTGATTTGGGGGTCCCGCAGGTAGGCAGCCAGCCCGTACAGCTGGGCTGTGTCCAGAGACCCCTCTGCCCCCACCACAGAAGCGCAGACCCTACTCGGACTCCACCGCGAAGCTGAAGCGGGCCCTTCCCTGCCAGGCCTACGTGAACCAGGGCGAGAACCTGTAAGTGCGGGCAGGGTGCGAGGGTGGGTGGCGGAGGGGGTGCGCCCTCCTGACCCTCTCCTCCTGCAGGGAGACTGACCAGTGGCCGCAGAAGCTGATCATGCAACTGATCCCGCAGCAGCTGCTGGTGAGACCCCACCCTTACCCGCCCCGGCCACGAGCACCTGCCCAGCCCTGACCCTGCTGCCCCCATGTCGCCCCCAGACCACCCTGGGCCCCCTGTTCCGCAACTCCCAGCTGGCGCAGTTCCACTTCACCAACAGAGACTGTGACTCCCTCAAGGGGCTCTGCCGGGTCATGGGCAACGGCTTCGTGAGTGGGGCAGGGGTGATGGGGGCGGGTGGGGACAGAGGCCCTGGGAACACCGTGGTGACCAAGTAAAGTGGTAGGCAGAGCTCTGCTGGGACAATCGAGGCAGGTGGCAGGGTCCGGGGAGACCTCCGGGGGCATCCCCCGTCCGTGTGAACTGGGGTCTCACTGCTTAGAGGGGACAGCAGAGGAACCCAGCTCTCCGCCAGGCCAGGCCGTGGCGGGCATGAAGCACAGGAGCAAAGGGAGGGGCCTGGGCCCGCCCTCCGCCGAGCCAGGAGCTTGTTGGGGCCACAGCCCCTGGCAGGGACCTGGAAGTGGGGGTGATGGGAAAGAGCTGGAACAGGGAATAGTTCTTATCTGCGGTCCCCTAGGGGGAGCTAGGGCATTTGTGTAAAACCGAGGCAGTGGTCTGAGAGTAGTGGGTGCTCAGTAAACTCGAGCTGGTGAGGTTGTTAAGAGTCAGGGTTCAGACACAGCTGGCGTGGGCACGTTTCCAGCAGCTGCCCAAGGGAAGCTGCCCAGAGGGCTCTGCTCTGGGGTCCCTCCAGTCCTCCGTCCCCTCTGGGACAGCCTGCCTCCCGGCTGTGGTCTTCAGGGGGCGCTGTGCGGTCCTCCCTTTCTTCGTGGGATTGACAGGTGTGGGGGGTCTCTCCTGCCTGGTTCAGCACTGTTTGCTGAGAGCGCGCCTGCTCCACCCCGGTGGGGACAGGGACGCCTATGGGGCTCAGGTTCTCCTGCAGTCCCACCGAGGAGGCAGTAGCTTCTCATGCAACAGGCTAGTTTACGTGGCACTTGCTGTGGGCACTGTTGTTATGCCATTGTACAGATCGGGTAACTGAGGTGCAGAGGTGACTTGCCTTGGGTCAAAGCTAGGAGGATGCAGAGCTGGGTCTGCTCCCCGGCTCTGGTCTGGCGTCTCCCCCCGGTGTGGTGGCCTCTGTCCGCTGGGCCCAGGCTCCCGGGACAGGGCCGGCCTGGGGTGGGGGGCGGGCGTGGGAGATGGAGCCCTCTCAGGACCCTCACCTCCCAACATGGGGCCCCTGTCCTGACCCCAGATCACCGTGGGGCCGACACCGAGGTGCGGGTTCTTAGGCCGTGGTGGCCCTGGTCCCTTGGAGGGTTTCTGCCCCTTGATGCCCGCCCTCCCGCAGGCGGGCTGCATGCTCTTCCCGCACATCTCCCCATGCGAGGTGCGCGTGCTCATGCTGCTGTACTCGTCCAAGAAGAAGATCTTCATGGGCCTCATCCCCTACGACCAGAGCGGCTTCGTCAACGCCATCCGGCAGGTCATCACCACCCGGAAACAGGTGTGCCCTGGGGCTGCCACTCACCCTGAGGCTGCCACTCACCCTGAGGCTCTGCAGGGCCGGGGGGCACAGGGAGCTGGACGGGCTGGCGGGCACAGCAGTCTGGCAGGACGGGGTGTGTGCGCACCATGCTCCCACCTCATCAGCGGTTCACAGCGTCCCCTTCACCTGAAAGTGTCCCAGCCGAGGGCACGGGGGCAGCGGGGCTGGGCCAGCACTGGGGAGTCCTCTAGGCCTGTGGGCAGCCTGGAAACACAAGCCCGGCAGGGGTCCGAGGCGGGGCTGGGCCTTGGGGCAGCCTCCAGCCCACCTGTCTCCTCCCACAGGCAGTGGGACCTGGTGGCGTGGCAGGCCCCGTCCAGATTGTCAACAACAAGTTCCTGGCGTGGAGCGGAGTCATGGAGTGGCAGGAGGTGAGGCCAAGGGGACCTTAGGACCAGTGCTTCGTCACTGACCCAGGGCGCCTTCCACTCCTGACCTGAGCCTCTTCCCCCCAAAAGCCCAGGCCTGAGCCCCACAGCCGGTCTAAGCGGTGGCTGCCCTCGCACATCTATGTGAACCAAGGGGAGATCCTGTGAGTGGTGGGCAGGGGGCGGGGCTGGAAGGCGGGGGCGGGGCTGGAGGGAGCCCCGCCTCCTGAACTGCAGGCGTGTCCCCGCAGGAGGACCGAGCAGTGGCCGAGGAAGCTGTACATGCAGCTCATCCCGCAGCAGCTCCTGGTGAGCGGGGAGGGGCGCCTGCCTCCACCCCCGGGCGGGGGTGGGGGTGCTGCAGGCCTGGCTTCGAGGGGGTCACAGCCGGGGTGAGGTGCGGGGTCGCCGGGTGGCCACTGGGTGGGGGCCTCATGAAGCCGCCCCTGGGCCCTGCAGACCACGCTGGTGCCGCTCTTCCGGAACTCCCGCTTGGTGCAGTTCCACTTCACCAAGGACCTGGAGACGCTGAAGAGCCTGTGCCGGATCATGGACAATGGCTTTGTGAGTGGGGCGGGCCGCGCGCCGGGCTGACGACCCCAAACAGAGCGACTCGGGGCGCAGAAACCGAAAGGAGACGGAGGGGAGGTTCCCCCAGAACCAGCCCTGGGGAAGCATGCAGTGCTGTTTGCGTGGACATCACTTGTCCTGACCCCGGTTCACAGATGGGGAAACTGAGGCTCAGAGGCTGTGCCCGCACGTGCTGGGCCTCTGGGTCCTGCTCGCTGTCTGGGTTAACCCCTGCTTCCAGGCCCTTACTGCCCCGTGTCCTCGCCCTTCCCTGGGTCGGGGTCTGTCTTCCTCCAGCCCGCGCTCTTAGCCCCGGGTCTCATCTGCTGCGCGTCTCAATTGGTCCCTCTGCTCTGCAGGCCTCAGTCTCTCCCTCTGGGAAGCAAGGGTGTTGGGCTCCTGAAGCCACAGCTGTCCGTGTCTGCTTTTGGGTGTTTGCTCTACTGGGTCCGGCTGTCCTAGCTCAGCATTTCTTTCTAAATCAGCTGAAGGCATCATAGTCGTGCTTCAGTGCCTTTGAGGGGCTGGTTGTGTATGCCTTTTGTGGTAAATAAGAGTTGAAAAGCTCAGAGTTTCCTCAGGGAGACCTTACTGTGAGCACCCCTGCAGGCTCTCAGCTCCGGTGGGTGCTGGGAGCGCCTTCCCCTGGCCCTGTCACCGCTGGTCCCCGTGGTGGCGCACAGCCAACGGCGGCACAGCCTCTTCTGGGGGCCCGCGGGGCCTCAAGCTCTCAGCCTGGGAGATAGGGATGGTGACGCCCGGGCCTGCAGAGGGCGAGGATCCGGTGAGATGGGTCGGGAGGCGCTTGGTACCTGTGGGTGCTGTGGTGCTGAGCCACGGGGTGCGTCACCTGCCCAGCCTCCTTGCTCTCGACTGCCTCTAGGGTTTCCCCAGTGGAGGCCGCCCTGGGGCCCCGCCGTCTCTCCCCTAGCGTGGGGTGGCTTGTGTGCGGTGCTGTCCGTCACGGCTGTGGCTGGTCCTGGGTGCTCGCCCAGTCGGCGTGGGGGTCACAGGATCACCGGAGCGTGCTGGGAGGACCCTCGGGCAGGCGCTTCTGTCTCAGGTCCCCTCCTGAGAGTGGTGACAGGCCTGGGGACAGCCCGGAATGCTCTGTCCTCTGGACGCGGGCTCTCAAGGGAAGGAGTGCGCTGAGGGCTGGCTGTGACTGCTCTCTGCGCCGCCAGGCGGGCTGCGTGCACTTCTCCTACAAGGCCTCCTGCGAGGTCCGCGTGCTCATGCTCCTGTACTCCTCGGAGAAGAAGATCTTCATTGGCCTCATCCCCCACGATCAGAGCAACTTCGTCAACGGCATCCGGCGCGTCATCGCCAACCAGCAGCAGGTGCTGCAGCGGAACCTGGAGCAGGAGCAGCAGCAGCGAGGGGTGAGGGCCCCCCTCGCTGTGCCGCTTCTCCCCAACCCGCCCCGGCCCGCGGCTGACTCCTCCCTACTGTCCTTCCCCACAGATGGGAGGGTAGTGGGCCCCCCTGGGGCCGGGCCTCTCCAGGAGTCACAGATGAGGCCCCTGCGAAGACTGGTGAGTGGCAGCCGGCCCAGGGCAGGAGGGCCCCGTGGACACGCCTGCGGTTGGGAGGTGGTGTGACCCTGGCTTACAGGAGATGAGAGAGGGAGAGGCCTGCCCGCCCCCGCTGAGCCCCTGGGAGGCTTCTGGCCTGGGGCGGGGTGCGGGGTCCCCCACCCAGTCCTCCTCTATGCCCCCCACCCCCCACCCCTATCAGATGCTTCTGAGCAGGGGCCTCTGGGGACTGTGCCCGCCCGGCGAGATGGAGGACCACGTCCTGAGATGTCTCCGAGGACAGCCCCCCACCCTGTACGTTTCCCCAATAAAGTCTTTTAAAAGCCGTCTGGCCACTTGGCTCTGTTCAGACTCCCGCCTCCAGAGAGGCCGGGCCCCTCATCTGAGCTGGGAGAGGATGCCACCGCGCACAGAGCTGCCCAGCCTGGGTGGTACCTTCTGCTCCAAGTCTTCCAGGGTTCTTCCTGCAGCTGCTCCCAGGCTGCCCTCCCTGCCCTGTGGCTTCCATGGGCCTCACTCGGCTGGAAGCAGACACGAGGCAGGGCCAGGCAGGTTCCAGCTGCCACCAACATAAATCTCTCCAACCCAGGAGAGGCAGGGGCCCCCCAGGGGGCAGAGTCCCCATTAGCGCCTTCCTGGGACCCTGAGCCCAGCAGGTCTGTGCTGCTGGCCTGGCTGGGTGAACCACACTTCTTCCCAGCAAAATGCTGGCCAAGAGTTAGGAAAAATAGCATTTATTGTGGTGAGGGGCGAGGGCCGGGTGGGGGGTGGGGGGGTGCGGTGCAGGATGGCTCAGCCCTCTGAGAACTGGCGGTACAGCCGCTCGAGCTGCGGTGCCACATGCAGCCGAAATGGGATCTCCAGGACGGCCGCGAAGCCTTCAGCCAGCGTGGGGGCCTCGAACTGCTTCCTGGTGGCAGAGGGTGCGGGCTGGAGGCGAGGCCCAACCTTGGGGCTCACCCCGATGTCCCCCCCCCCCCACCCTGCGGCCCCCACCTGTAGCCATAAATGACGATGTCGGACACGGGCACGTGGGAGGAGTCTGTCATCTCCCGGAACTGCAGGGGCAGAGGTGGGGCCGGTGAGGCCAAGGCTCGGTGGGGACTGGGGGCGCTGGGGGTGCTCGCTCACCCGGTTGTTGTGGCGCGCCTGCTCCACGGTGGCACTGAAGAGGAAGCAGCGGCAGGGCACGCCCGCATCCCGGGCACACTTGATGTACCTTGGGGAGAGGAGGGCAGGGGGCTTGGTAAAGGGCCCGGGGCCGCCCTCCAGGGACCTTCCCTGGGACCCCGGTACCTGGCCCGGCTCTGGACGTCGGGGTTTGTGTTGTCGATCACGACCGGTTTCCTCTGCTTCAGGGCTGCCTCACATGCGGTCACACAGCGCTGCCATGAGCCCAGAGTGTCCTGGAGACCCAGAGAGAGATCAGGGATGGGGCCTGGGAGACCCAGGGGCACAGGGACCGAGGGCCGGTGGGGGGGACACCGAGGCAGAGTGACGGAGAGTCAGAAAGGACAGCTGTCCAGGGAGTGGAGACCAAGAGGACAGTTCTTGTGGGGTCGGGGGGCAATGAAAACCAAGTCCTACCCTGTTCACGTGGACGTATCCGGCTGACACGAGATGCTCCCGGAGGAAGGTGGACTTCCCGGCTGTGAAGGGTGCAGGGTGAGTGGGGCCTGAGGAGTCGGAAAGGGGCTGGGGCTTCTGGGGGTCAGGGAGTCTCACCCCCAGGAAATCCCACGGCGACGACCACCTCCGGGTCTGAGCTTAAGAGGGAGCTGGACTCGGGGAGGCAGAGAGGCCCAGAGCGGGCGACGCTCCTCTAGGAGGGACAGACAAGATGAGAGAGACCCGGCCCCATCCCTGTGCGCCCCCCGCACCGCCCTTCAGGCCTCACCGGGTCAAAGGCTGGGAGCTCGAAGCGGGTCGCGGGCCACTTGAGAAAGAACTCCTCTGGTGTGGTGAATGGCAGGCCCACGTTCAGGGCGAACTGCAGGCGAGGGCGCAAGTTGTGTGGGGTGGGGTGGGGTGGGGCTGGGTGGGGGCGGGCTCCGGGGGCGGGACCGTGTGGGGCACTCACCAGGCGGTCTGCACAGGAGAAGTCTTTCTTCTTGCGCCCAGGGGCCCAGTTGGCTGGGCGTCCCGCTGCGTCTGGAACACGGAGCCCCGTCTCCACCCGCATCCTTGGGGGCGGCCCGTCCCCATCAGCGCCCAGAACCCACTCACCTCCCCAGCCCAAGGCCCTTACCTCCCACAAAGACGCTGTCCCCGATGGAGATGGGCACGCCCTCGTTGGCCTGGGCAGGGATGGGGACACATGAGAGGCAGTAAGGGACCCACGCCCACATCTGTCGCACTAACGGGTCCTCCTCCGTCGGTGCCCCGCATTAGGCGTGCCCTCCAGCCTCTGAGACCTCAGCCACTTCTCAGCCGCTTCACCGTCTGTTCCACAAGCGGCCGCCAGAGGGCGCCCGCTCCCACCGGGCGCGGCCCCGGACCCCACGCAGTCTGACCTCCCACTCGCCCCCCTCACCCGCTCAGCGGTAGCCACCCAGGCCTCCTCCCTGCCCGCGAACACACCAGACCCCATCCACCTCAAGATCCTTGCACTTGCTGTTACTCTGCTCTTTCCTCAGATGACACACGGCTCCCTCACCACCTTTAATCAACACCTGGCCGCACCCTCACTGTTTACACATCCATCAACACACTTATCATCGTCCGCGCCCTCCCTAGTCCAGGAGCACCCGGGCGCAGGCAGGTCTGTCTTGTCCACTAATACGTTCAGCTCAAGAAGCTTTGTTTGTTCTGAAGAACAAACCCATGAATGAATCCACAGGTGATTTCTCTCTAGACCACTCCGGTTTTCCGAGTTTAAAAGCACTGGCCTCACCCACCAGCACTAGGACATGATAGCAAAAAAACTGAGGCGGCCAGGCCTGGGGAGGGGGTGACAGGGAAGGTCATGGAGCAGAGACCTGGAGTGGGCAGACGGGCGCGGAGCCCTGGGAGTCGGAGGCTCACCTGCTCCTGCAGGTGGTCCCACATGCCGCTCACTGGCTTCCGGTACAAGCCTGCGTGCGTGGCCACCAGCACCTGCGGGTGGGGTGGGGGTCAGACACCATCCTTGACTCTTGCTCCGACACCCAGAGTCCTTCAAGGGCACCTGAATCCCAAAGACACTACTCCAACCCTCACCAAGGTGAGCACCACTTACAATGCATCTGTCGGCATAACCACCCCTGGGGCTCCCACCCACTCCCCAACTGGCTCACCATGTCACACCTTCTCCCCGGGTCTTTGTTTCCTCCTTTCCGGCCCACCGCGCTATCTCTGGCCCCTGTCTCAGCCTCTCTGTCCCTCTACATAGTCCTTCAGCCTCCCGTGCAGCCATACCTGAAAGGGGACCCCTAGCTTCTCCACCACAGCCTCCACCTTAGCTTTGAACTCCTCCGCTCGCAGCTTTCCGCGCCCGATGCCCATCTGGTTGGTGAAGATCACCAGCTGTGAAGGAGACGGGGTGTTACCCGGGCCCCTCATCAGGCCCAGGCCCGCCTTGTGAGCCGGCCCCCACGGGGCACACACCTTGTAACCCTTGGCGGCTAGTTCCCGGAGCTTCCGCGGAATCTCTAGGTACAAGATCCTAGGGCGGGCGAGGAAGCGCAAGGTGACCTGGGGCCCGGAAGCGCCTCAGCATCCCCTCCTACTGCCTCCAATCACCTCCAGTCACTGGGGCCAGTGGGAAAGACCTTCCCAGAACGTGTGGTGATGAGGGTCCCGTCCAGATCAAAACCAGCCACCTGGCGTCACCCAGAAAAAAGAGCAGCACTGTTACACCTCTGGTCCACCTAGCTCACAGGCTGGTTCGCATCAATTCTGCAAGCTGGGACTATGACCGCCCGCCCCTTACAGATGGGGAAACCCAGTCACAGCAGGCCTACCCATCCTATGTAAGGACAAGGATGCCACCCGGACAGCAGAGAGTGAAATCTTCTCTACCACCTCCCATTCCTCCTGAGCCCCTCAGTATTTCAATCTTTAAAATGGGTTTCGTATCCGACCCAGCCTCCTTCCATTTCACTTTTGGGGACTAAAAACCACGAAAATCCAAATGGGAGCTAAGTTTTGTTTGGGTGTTAACTGGACTGTGCTAGAGCTCAGTCTTCAGCTTGGGCCTCACCTTGCCCCGAGCCTTCACACCAGGTGCTGTGAACACCAGCAGCTTCTCGAAGGTCTCCCAGCCAGGGGATGACTTCCTTATCCGCTTTTTCTGCTGCTCAACATTTTCCTCCTCTCCCTCTCGGGTCACGGGAGGGGTACTGGGTGGAGTGTCTGGCTGGGATTCTGGAGTGAGGGCCTCTTCCCAGCGCAGGGTCAGCGGGTGGAGGCCATTGACCAAATACAGCGTGTCCCCCACCCCCAGAGCGCCCTTCAAACCCGGTCTCAGCTCCTGGGTCCCGGCAGTTGAGGGGTTAACTCCCAGCTGTAGAGAGAGGCGGTAACTGGAGCTGGCCCCACCCCCCGGCAACCTCCTCCAATCAAATAACCCGGGAAAGGAATCGCCGTTCTCCACCAGCCAATCAGACCCTCGAGCCCCGCCTCTTCACCGTGTACCGCCAATCAGGCTCTGGGAAGATTAGCAGCCTCCAGTCTTACTCATTTTAAATGGGGATGGATGTTTACCCGGTTGCAGCGGGCTACACCTGTTCCCCTCCCAGAGTCTGGTTTTCCCAATTGGGCCCGTTCCCCGCTGGGTGACGATTCTCCATACCCTCCATCCTCACCCCCAGGCCTGCTGCCTCTTGTTAAGGAATCGGTACCTGTTTCACTGCCACCGTCCGAGTCTCAGGGTCAGCGACCAGCTCCACTGAAGATTGAAGGGGTGGAGTCAGGATCTGAATCCTTGGGTGACTGGTTCCCTCCTTACTGGGGAGCACGCCCCGCTTCAAACCACAGGATGGGGCCACAGCAGCCATTCGGCAGGAGGAAGCAGTTTATTTTCTAAGTAGGACTGGCTCACTCCTTGACATGCAGGAGCCAATAAAGGCCTTACAATTGCCTGGGACACTAGTCCTCGCCTAGGGAGACGGCAGGTATTTTTCTGTGTAGAAATGGCTTCTCCTTGATAATGTAGGACCTTGACAAGATGCAGATTCCGGGCTTGACCCGCAATATGCACTTTTCTCCATAGAACCGGCTCTCTGCTTAACAAGGGTCGTGGCCTCATTCAAGTCTTCGCGGCACTTGTGACTACCCTTCTCTGCCCAGTGACAAGTGTCTCGGGATGGACTCCCTCCGCTCCCGTCCAAGGCGTCTGGCTAAATCCAGGTCAAGTACCCTTTTTCTTTCTGTGCTCTCCACAGGGGGCACCTACTAACTTCGGGGCTGGCCGCACCACGCAGTTCCGCATGGTGGCCAAGCATATCCCCTCCTGTCTTTCCAACTGCCTGTGTTCCCGCTCCTTAAGCACACGCCACACCACCCGGTCCAGCTCAGGCCCCGCCCCGCCTACCCTGGTTTCGGGAGCACTTCCGGTCGGTAACCTGCGTCAAGGGTCCCCGGCCCAGGACCAGAGCTTGCCCTCCTGTGGGCAGGAAGATGGGAGGCGCTCCCCCAGCGGGGCTCTCCAGCCACAGGCGACCCTGGGTCTCCACCCTGGCCATTTTGGGAGTCGGCCTAAGGGGAAATAGGGAAACCGGTTTGACTGGCAGCCCTCAGTTGCCACAGGAAGTCCCGCCTCCTCCCGCCTTCTCCACTAGGAATTCCTTTCTTCCGCTAAAGGTTCCGGAAGTCCCACCCACTCGTCGGCCTCGGGATAGCTCGGTTTCCCAGGCGACGACGCCCCGCTCTACCTCCGGAGACTGGACCCCCGCTTTCCAGGGCAAAGGCCGAAAAATTCGCGCTCTCGCCTCGGCCCCACGCTCACCCCTGCCCACCGCTTGGTTCATTCGCCACTTCCGACCGGGGAGGGCTTGCCGGAGGCGCTGTGCCGGCGACTCGGCTGGCTGCTGTCTCTCCGCCCACGGAAATGACTCTTCCTACCGAGGTGGGCGGGGCATTGGCGCCGCTGCGGCATAAGCCCCGCCCTCTCAGGCCCAGGCACCCTAAGGTCCCTCTGCAGCTCTGACCTTCATCTCCTCTGCTGCAGTATGAGACTCAGGCCTGTAGGGGGGAGTGGATTCCATGCTCACAGATTTTCCTCTTTCCGCGTTGAAGTCTAATGTTTCCTTTTGCCGGAGATAGTTACAGCGGCATGAAGTTCTCTTTAAGGTTATTGTCAGTTGACGAAACCCCGTCGGGACAGCAATGCTGCAGTTTTCTCGTCTAGTGTGAGGATAATCGTTTCCACTTTGTGGAAGGAAAGATAGAGTTAGTACATGTAAATAATTTGTAAAGTTAGAGTTGTAAAAGATAGAGTTAGTACATGTAAATAATTTGTAAAGTTGTCTAGGTAATAGTTTACCCTGTTGAAGTCTTGTCGTTAGCATTCCATCGGTGGTGATCTGATGGGAGACGGGGATTCCGCGTTTGCATCCTCAGACCAGAGCCGTTTGTTCTTTTACCTCCAGCTGTCTTACATTAGTCCGAAACCTCCCGGCCTCAGCTGGGGGTTCCTGGGCACTATGTGGGCTCAGCGGAGAAGGCAATGGCACCCCACTCCAGTACTCTTGCCTGGAAAATCCCATGGATGGAGGAGCCTGGTGGGCTGCCGTTTATGGGGGTCGCACGGGGTCGGACACGACTGAAGCGACTTAGCAGCAGCAGCATGTGGGCTCAGGAGACCGACTCAAAACTACGCTTATTCCGAAATTTACAGCCCTGAAGATAACACAGGAATGGAATCCTTTCTTCCACCCTGTGTATCTACCTTTTCTTATCCGTGAAATCGGGACGAGTCCCAATTCCCAACTTTACATTGAGCAATGAGACCTGCTCATTTGGCTTCGAAAAATGTTGAATGAATACCCAGAACACACTTCATATTCATTTGTCAGAGGTAAAACTCTTTAATCTCAGAGCGCCCCTCCCAACTCCCGATCCCCACCCCCGACTCTCTCCCCCCAACACCAGGGCCGGAGAGTGAGGCCCCCTGCCCCCCACCTTGGGTGGACGAGGGCCCTTTAAGGCACCTGTGGGGGTGGGGGGAGAGGGGCGGGAGCTGGTAACGTCCTGGATGCAAGGACGGGTTTGATTGGCAGGCAGTTGTGGGATGTAACCAATGAGAGGGTGTCAGACGCAAGAACCGGGTCAGGCCATCCCTGAGGGTGCCAGAGGGACAATTGTCAGGACTTCGGCGAAAACCAACCCCAGCCCCAGTAGTGTAAAGAACGTAAATTTAACGCCACAGGCCAATCCTGGGCACAGGAGGAGTTGGCTACGCCCCCAGGAGGCTAGAGCCAATCAAATGGGGGAACTCAGCCTCTCGGGAGATTGGTCAAGCCCTTTACAGTGTTCAAGTCAATCAAATGAAGGAGCTGTCCATTCGCTATGCTGAAGGGGAGGACCATTACCCCCAATCCTGGAGCTTGACTTTCGGGAATGGAGCCAAAGCCTTGCGAATTAGCCACGCCCCGGTCGCGGAGCGAGCCAATTCCTTACTAGAAAAAAGTCTGTTGCTGGGCAGAGAGCAGACAGACCCAATCCGGAAACTGGATAGGCCCCGTTCGGCGGCGCGGGAGTTATCGTGGGCTGGAAGGGTGGCGGGAATCTGCAGGAACTGGTCAATCCTGGTGGCCCGGGGGGTGGGAGGCCGGTCCCGGATCTGACTCGGATTGGCTGGCCCCGGGGGCGGGGCAGGGGTGTAGTGTAAGGGTGGGACGGACGCCGGGCCGGGAAGCTCCTTGGGCCTCAGTATTTCCGCTTCAGCTTCTGGAAGTCGCTGGTGTTGAGCCGTGGCCGCGGCAGGTCCCCGAAGACCTGAGTGTCCTCGGCCTCCCGCAGCACCAGTGCGCGCATGCTCGCCGCGATACGGTCCAGGTCCGGCGAAGAGGGCTGCGGGACCGGCGACACGGACGGGGTCAGAGCCTGCACCCCAGGGCTCCAGGTCCTCTCCTAGCACTTTGCCCCTGCGACGCCTACGGCCTGGCAGGCCGTTCATCCTGTCCTGCTCCATTTAGGGTTCTGCTACCCAACTCAAGGCACCACGTCCTCCAGGAAGCCTTCCTGCCCCTCTCCTCCCCGCATTCTCAGCCTGGTCCTTTGTGCACGCACTGCAGCCTGTCTCACCGCCGTCCTTCCAGAGTGGAAGTGCTGCCTGGGTGCTGACCATCAAGGCTGTGTGCACCCAGAGTCTCATGTCTGAGGACCAGGTTTGGGACTCAGTCATGTTCTAATCAGGCTTCTGCCAGCCACTAGCTGTCAATAGGGATTTTATCTCTTTAGGTTCCTGTCTCCCCTCTGAAAAATGGGGCAGATAGTAGGGTGTGGGCTAATCACCATAGTGATTGCTAAAGAAAGCTGAACGACCAAGTCACCAGGGCTGTAGAGAAAGGAGCCCTCTCCCTGTCAGTCTCCACCAGGGAGGGGTCCTCATTCTACCTGCAGCCCCAGCACCCAGTGCTACCTTCCTTCGGGCCCTGACACCCAGCGGAGTGAGAGAGGCCACAGACAGAAGCCGGACTCAGGCCCTCTTGGAGGCCAGCCCAGGACCTCAGAGGTTCGGTTAATTATGTTTCCACCAACAAACAAGGACGGCAGCAGCTAGTGAACCCTGCCAGTCTGTAAAGGAGGACACTGAGTGTCATAGGGAGGAGGAACCACAGGACCCAAGGCCACCTCCCTCCAGAGCTGTTTTCCAAAAGGGTTCTAATCCCAGCTGAGTCTCAGCAAGTCATGTGTACTCTCAGTGCATCGGCTTTCCTTCTGCTTCCGAGCTTTAGTGGTGGGCGATGAGGACCCACCCAGGCCAGCCCAGGAATCCATGTAGGATGGTGTGGGAGGAATGGAGGACAAGAGAGGTAGCACAGACTCCAGGAGGGGCCAGGAATATGAGGGGTGAGGGCGGAAAGCAATCTGACCCCGCTGAGCCTCAGTTTCCCCATCTGGAGGGGACACCAAACACGTGCGCCCTGTCCAGATCAGGTATTCTACTAACAGAGCTGTTTTGGGGAAGGAGAGGCCGCTCTCTCTCTACAAGGCTACGATGCAGTTAAAAGCTGCAGGGCTCTCGCCCGAGAACTAGCCTTGTGAGGAGGGGCAGATCAAATCTGGGAAACGTGGCATCCATGTCTGAGGGCTTCCTGGAGGAGACACCTCTGAGCCCTTCCCCACACCCTCCTCCCCGCCTCCCCCACTTGCCCCTCACCGGCCCGTTCTCCTCATCGGACGACCGAGCTTCTGTCCTCTTCTCCTTGAAGGCCCAGACGGGCACGGACACAGGCAGGGACTTGGCGTACTGCTGTGTGGGCAGGGCTGAGGCCGGGGGCACTGAGTAAGCTGGGGGGCCAGCAGGAGTCTCCTCGCTCAGGCTGCCATCTGGGAGAGAGTGTGGACTCCAGGCTCTGTCCCCGCCTTGATCCCAGCTCCCCTCACCCCCCACTCTGGTGATGGGGACAGCCTGCAACACTCACCGTCCGTGCTCTCGGGGTCTGACTCACAGAAGGGGGGTAGGTCCTGCAGCGTGGTGTCCTCGTCCATCACAAAGAGTCCTGTGGGTGGTGTCAGAGGCCCGGCCACTTGGTGCCTGCTGCGCTCTGAGTGCTCTGGACTGCGGCCACTGCCAACGCCTCCCCATCCCCTGCACTGGCCAGGCCCTTGCAAGCCTCGGGCCTCGCACACCTTTCCCCTGGTTATCTGGCTGGCCTTCGGCAGAAATAAATCTAGCTTCTGTCTATCTGGTATCTCCCTGGGTGAAAACAACTGGTTGGATGAACACAAAATCTGTAAGGTTCATTTGGGATGAACTGACTCAAAATACAGGCTGAGAGGGAGATGAGATGATTATGATCCCTGTTTGACAACCAGCGCCCGATGGTGCACACAGATGAACTTACTTGCCCTTAGTCTCACCTCTAATAAGGATCTGAACCTACGTCACCTGGCTTCACAGTCTGAGCCCTTAACCCCATGGGTTTGTCCAGCAACACTGAGAAAGTCAGCTGTTGGTAATAACAGTAACAAGCGAGCAACTACTTAGTTAAGCCCTCCATCCACCCGCCACTGGAGAACTCCTACTCACTCTTCAAAACCCTAATGTTACAGTCCAGTCTCTAGAAAGCATCCAAGCTCTTGTTTCCCCCACTGCAGCCAGTTGCACCCTCCATCGTTGCTTGTGCCCCTGACCCTCTTTAACTCCTGTCTCTGCTCTCACTGGCATTAGGCACCCCAAGTTTGCAAACAAGTCCTGTCCTACTCACGCTCCCAGCTCAGAAGGTTCCCTCCCCACCCGCCCCACGCCCTCCACAGGGCACTGCTTCATGCCAGGACTCTTAATTCCTTGGCCAGACCTGCAGTACCTAGAGAAAAGGCCCTGAGTTGACTTTCTCCGTACCCAGCACCTCCCAGCAGAGCTGGTCCCAGGGAATGATGAAAGGAAACCCAGGCTCAGGGAGGAGAAATGACTTGCTCAAGGTCACAGAGTGAGTTACAGGCCAGCCCACAGGACAAGCAAGCTGCACCCCTCTGGTAAAGCCCACTGAGGAGGCGACTGACCAAGAGCCACCCCGGCCCCTGCCGCCTCACCTCCATTATCGCTGACGCCCAGTCGCTCCCCAGAGGTCTCCGTCTCTGTGGGTTCGTCCTCGTCCTCCTCGTCTTCCTCCCTGGCAAGTGCAGGCCGGGGTGGGCTTCGCGCGGGGCTGGGCGGCTGAGGTGCTGGTGGGGGCACAGGGGGCCGGGCCGCGGCAGCCGCCCGGTGGGCCAGGGCGATGTCATGGAGGCAGCGGCGGGCGGCCTCGGCCAGGGCCCCTCGGCCATGGGCCGCGTAGGCGCAGGGGCCAGGGCGGGGTGGCGGGGGTGGCGCGGCTGTCAGCAGCACCAGCTCCGTGCCCGTCCGGGCCCGGAAGCGCTCGGCGGCCCCCATCACGGCCTCCCACAGCTCCTCGGGCCGCCCCGACGCCATCCGCGCCCTGGGGGCAGAGCAGGACAGAGGAGGCTGAGGCCCAGCAGACTTCACTGTCCACCCAGCCCCACGTGTCCACCAGGCCCTGGACTACACAGCCAGCCCTGCTCGCCACCTGATCCCAGCTCCCACTCCCCTCCCCCAACCTGACCCCGCCCTCTGTTTCTGCAGGACTCCTCTTCATCCAGACCTCCAGGCCCTGTCCTGGGCCCCCGGCCCATCCTCACCCTGTCCCCTCAGCCCCCGACTCTCCTCTTAGCCCTGCCCTGTCCAGCATAGAAGCCATCAGCCACACGTGACTGGGGAGCACTTGAGATGTAACTGATCCAAAATGAGACGTGCCAAGAGGGTGAAATCCACACCGGACTGTCAAGGCTTACTTAGCACAAAAAGGTAGGATGTAAAATATCTCATGAGCAATCTGAAGTTGATTAAATGTTGAAATGATGACGTTTATTTATGCTGGCTAAATAAAATAAGAGGGTAAAAGTCAATCTCATCTGTTTTCTTTCTACTTTTTTAATGTGGCTCATAGGAAATGTGAAGTTATACACATGGCTCAGATCATATTTCTGATGGACTGTGCTGCCCTGCACCATGGCCCCAGCCTCCAGTCCAGTAGCACCCAGGCCCCGGGCTGGGGGCGGAGGGTCCTTTTACCCCCGGAGCTGACCTGCTCCAGCATCCCATGGACAAGGTCACAGTCCCTCAGCCCAGTACCAGAAGGCCCGCCCCGGCCTCACATACTTCCAGACTCCTGAAGCCCAAGGCCTTCAGTCCAGGTGAACCCCCCACCCGACCCCCAGCCTGGACCACTTGTCCTCTGTACTTGTCACTTCTGCACCCACCCCTATCTCAGGGGGGCCCCTCCCCATCCACAGGCTCCTGCAATGTCTGAATGATCCCCATTCTAGCCCAGATCCCTCTGGGAGCCCTACGTGGATGGATCCACATCCATTTCCCCACCAGTGTAGGAGGCCCTCGAGGCCAGGCCTGTCAGATTCACCTGAGACACCAGCCTTGCCTGACACACGGCAGGTCTCAGCAAGCTGGAGTTGAGCAGAAAATGGGATGCTGGCTGCTTTCTGCACCTGGGCTCTGCCCACAACGTCCTTGCACTTCCAGCAGGTCCTCTGATAGTCTCCCCTGATCCCTCAAGATGGATCAGATGCCTCCCCTCGACCCAAAATGCCCTCGGCTACCTCCATTACAGCTCTTGTCACACAAGCTTGTGATAGCTGTACCTCTGGCTGCCTCCTCCATCAGACTATAAGCCACCCGAGGTCAGGGATCTGTGTCCCCAGGACAGGTTTGCCCTAAGTAGATGACCTGCTTGGATGCATCTTCTTACAAGCGGAGAAGAACAAGGGACCAGGAGCCTGACTTCCCGCCCTGACTGCTGTGTGACCTCGGACCACTGAGAGGCCTTCTCTGTGCCTCACTGTCCTCTCCCTGTAAACCAGTGGTTGAGCTAGACAGCTGAGGAGCCTCCCCAAAGAGGCATTCAAGCAGGACTGTGATCTAGCCCTCCCGGGTCGGAGAAGTTAGATTTCAATTCGCATCCTCTTTGGGACTGATGATCAGAGAGGCCAGAGTTTGCTGAGCACTTGCTCTGTGCAGGGACTCTGCACTGGTCATGATCCCTGCTACCTGACCTACAAAGGTGGGAGCTGTTACCTCACAAACCAGACAGTCAAAGCTCACGGAGTACAAAGCCCTTGCCAGAAGCCACATGCAGTCAGAGCACAAGCACTGCCAGTCCGGACAGACCCTGAAGCAAGTTGATACCGCCCCTCCCACGGGCCAGGCAGGAACCTGAGCGTGTCATCCAGTCTCATCCCACCCTCTCACCACCCTGTGAGGGTGGAGCTACGATCATCCCACTTTACAGCTGCAAACTGAGGCCCGGGGAGACTCAATGTCTTGACTGGGGTCAATGTCTTGACCGAGATGGAGGGCTGGGACCTGGATTGGTCATCCTGGATCCAGAACCTGTTCTTAATCCTAAATGCCACCCTGCCTATCTTATGAGGAAAGATTTATGACTTCATAGTCCAGAAGGGAAAAGTGAGGCTCAGAAACTTAAGGCACTGGCCAGAGGCGCACAGCTAGAAAGGGCAGAAGTGAAGTGAAACTGTGGTCTGCTTGACGGACTCCAAAGCCCAACCAAACTGGGAGGTACCCAGGGTCTCACAGCCACTCCTTGGGTCCCAGTTGATGGAGAAAACTGAGGCTCAGGGCAGGAAAGTGAGTGGCCCAAGGTCGCACAGCCTGGTAATGCCAGGCCAGGGGGCTCTTCCTTGGGACATCAAGGTATGGCTCCTCTCCTAGAGAAGATCTGAGAGCAGATCAAACTCCAAGAGCCTGGGAATACCTGGAAAGAGTCAAGTGGGAGTGAGCGGGTCACAAGAGCTCCACACATAGCTCAAAGAGGAGGAGAGTGACTTACGTAGGCCCCTCTGCCAAGGCTTGGGGATCTTGGCTGGGGCGGGCGTCTCTGGCATTGGTTACCTAAAAGGAGAGTAGCCAAGCCAAGTATCGCCCCCCACCCCAGGAGAGTCTCCCAGCCGTTCAGGTTCCAGAGGAAGTCCTGTTATCTTCCATGGAGCTGATAGATGGAAGACCCCCTCTCCCTCCAAATAGAGGTATTTAAGATTAGGGAAGAGTCGGACACTACTGAGCGACTGAACTGAAGATTAGGGAAAGAGGGAGGTGAGACCTGTCCCCCATAGGAGGAAGGGACAGGTAAGGCGACTGGCTTTTTAGGATGAGGTGGGGGGTGAGGTGAGGAAAGCGACTCCAGGAAGAGATGAGGAAAGAGGAAAAGTCCCCCAAGGAATGAGGGATGCTAGCATGCCAGCGAAGTCCCCCCCAATCACCTGTCAAACTGGAAGTAAACCCCTTCCCCGGCCCAAGGTGGGAGGAACTCGGGGATGCACCCTGTGGCCTGGGGCAGGTGAATGTCCGGGGTCTTTCTCTACCGCTCACAGAACTCGCTACTTGGTCCGGGGGCTCAGGTAAAGACCCACTTCTCTAGGAAGCACACAGGAAATCCCGCCCAGGTAGGGGCCAGGACCGGAAGTCCCGCCTTTGGACGGGTGAGGGGCGCCCCGCGGCCTCACCGAGTAACCCCCCGACCCTGTGGACATGGTCCACGCCTAAGTCAAGAATCCTAGTGGGTCTGGAGACAGAGGATAAAGCTGTCCAAGCTTTGCCTAGGGTCAGACACAACGGTTCCCGCGGCCGACACCTTTCCAGCGCTCAGCGTGAGGTCACTGGGCGATCTCTGCCCTCTGATCAACGCAGGCTATACCCTTCCCACGAGCGGCTCGCCCACCCAGCGCCCCTCTCCTCCGGACGGCCAAATCCTCCCCACACCGCGGTTCACAACGCCGCCTCCACTCACGTGCCCGTAGCCAGCATGGCCGGCCCGGCACCGTCGCCGCCCTCAAAAGACATGGCGGTATCTTACGTCACTTCCGCGTCTTTGCCCCGCCTCCACGTTGCACACCCCGCCTCCCTAACACCAGACTCCGGAGACCAACATGGCGGCACGGGTGTTTCGCCGGATCCCAGTGGGGCATTGGCGACGGCAGAGTGTCCATAAGAAAGATGGTGAAAGAAAGGCTTCAACTTTCCCAGACACAAACCCACATTTCGATTTGTCCCCCCAAAATATAGGGAAAATGCTACATGCACACTCAGGACTACAGTATACTAACTCAAGCGAGCTGACGTCCCTCACACTAATAACCTCTTCCACAGAACTAGTGGCAAGCAATGTCCATTAATGACATGGCAACCAGCCAGACATCGTTTGTCCATAACATAAACATAGGCTCTCCAAGCCTATCCCCCTTCAGCACCAAGACTGGCAAAGAGCCAACATGGCAGCCTCTCTTGCTTCAGTTTGCCCAGTTTCAATATGGCGGCTCAGGCCGCTTTCGACGGTGACTTAGGAATTTATCCGGGATTGCTCCGTTCCCGGGGAAACCGACGGTTTCATCCCTTTAACACGAGTCCTTCAGGGCCTGTTGTGATGCACAGCTCCTCTCACCTTTTCTTTTATCCTGTTCTTCCAGGACCCTGCTTTCGCGCCCCGCAGAGAGATGGGACTGCCCCGCATTAACATGGCCTCAGGTCGCCGGCCTTGGCCTTGCCCTCGAGCAAAATGGCACCCTTTTGGCTTCGATGCCAGCATGCAATATGGAGAAAGGACTAGGCCTCTCGGAGCCAGCTTGATCGAGGGGGTGGAGCTCCTGGACCCGCCTCCTTGTTTACTTCGTGGTTAGGAATGTAGTACTGCGCCTGCACACTGGCCGCTCCGCCTCTAGCGTCTGTAGCATGTGACTCAAAACCTCGTGGTTCAAACTCAATCACCCCATTCTGGGAAATGGTTACACCCACTCCTGCTCTAGAACAGATAGGGACGCTACCACTGTCTGGGCTTGCAGGGAGTGTCCAATCCGGATGTGACAGCACGCTGACCCGGAAAAGGAGAGGGCCGGGGCAGTGGGGCTTCGGCCGCGGCTATGGAGGGAGCCGGTTACAGGGTAAGTACCAGAGACGCATTCTTTCTCTTTTTGTCAATGCGAAACTTCCCTCTCCGGTGACCTGCTTCTTTCTCAGGCCTTGCAGGGATTCTGGGAGCCCGGCACATCCTTAACAAGCACACCATTCCCTTAATAAACGCGCTGTCACCCCTTCCTTCCACTTCCTAGGGAGACTCATATCGTTTAGCTCTGCCCCTTGGGCTGCTGAGGCGCTCTTCTGGGCCCCGCCCTCTTTGGAATGCACTTTAGTCCTTCCCCGTCTTCCAGTGTCCCAGAGAAGCGTGGTCGGTATTCAGGCTTCACCTCGCCGACCCCCATCCCCTAGGTAAAGGTACCTCGGGGCCCCGCCCCCTGGTGAATAGCCCCTCCCCTGAGTCTGTTCCCATTGGCTCTCTTTGGGGCCCCGCCCCTTGGGCCCGCCCCTTAATGGTACCTGCTCCCAGGTGGTGTTTGAGAAAGGAGGCGTGTACCTGCACACCAGTGCCAAGAAGCACCAAGACCCGGACTCCCTCATCGCCGGCGTCATCCGTGTTGTGGAGAAGGTGGGCCCGGAGAGAGCAGGGCTTGGGGAGGCCCAGAGCGGGATGGAGGGCGGCACCTGTAGGAGTACAGTGTGGAAGTCAGCGATGGGATCTTAGGAAGGAGAGGTGGCTTTGCTTTCTAAGGCTGAGAGTTCAGAACTGGGAAGAAGTTTGGAAATAGGCTTTGGGGAGTTTGGAGGGTAGCCTTTCCAATCCCTCTTTCCTTCCCACAGGACAATGATGTCCTCCTGCACTGGGCTCCTATAGAGGAGGCTGGCGATTCCTCCCAAATCTTCTTCTCCAAGAAGGTAGGCTTCCTTGGCTTCCCCTTCTCTGCTTGCTTTTTTCTAGGTCGGAGCAGTCGAAAGCATTTGAAGGACTTGAGTAGAATTCCAGACCTACCATTGGGGCATGTATGAGCCTAGCTGGGACTTAAGTTCTCTCTGCCCCCCTGGTTTCCTCTTCTCTGTGAAATGAGGCTGAAGAAGCCCATTCACGGAAAGAAAGCAGACACCATGCGACTTGTGGCCGTGGAGACAGCGCCTGCTACCTCACCCCCTTTGCTTGTTGGGACAGCCCTGCCAGGGTGCAAGAGGACAACTCAGTCTGTGGATTCAGGTTCCAGGGGCTGTCAGCCCATATGGGCTTGAAGGAGCATATAAAAAGGGAAAAGGGGGCCAGTAGGGTACCAGTCACATCTATCCTTCTCATCAGGAAAAGCAAGAGATTTCCCAGAAGCCTTCTATATTGGTTAGGAGTTGCATTTGGGTGTTTGTAAATGAAACAGGAATGCCAGTGGCCTAAGTAAGACAGCAGTTCATTTCTCTTTTTGTACCAAGCCCAGAAGGCAGCAGTATAGGTTTATATGGTGTCAGTGACTCAGCTTCCTCCCGGCTTTGCTTCGTAATCCTCGGCACACGGCATCTCTCCTCAACATATCCTTGTGGCCCAAAAGGGCTGCTGGAGCTCCAGCCTTTTTCACTGTTTTTGTTCACTTTACGTGTGTATCTCAGGTGGGCAGAAGTGCTCTACTCATCATGATTACTCGAGGAAACATGCTGCCAGAGCAGCCACCATCCTAAAGGTCTCCACTCCTAGTGGTAGAAGGAAGTCTCTAGAAGTCTTGCCCTGGCAGTTAAATGGTCCATCTTGGAAGTGATATATCCAGCCCTTTGGCCAGAACTAGGTGCCTGTCTCCACTCAGCCGGTAGAGTTCAGTGAGCTATCATCCATCCTGATGTATGCCTGCGAGATGGACAGCTGCAAACATTTGACACGTAGTGCTACTAATTATCACTGTTTTGTGTAAATGTTGGCAAAAGTATAAAATTCTTGAGGTCACAAAACGGAGGGCAGAAACTACCCAGGGGCTGGTTTGGCAGCTTGTGGCAGCTGTCTGTGCCGCTCCTCCCTCATGGCACCCAGAGGCCTGCCTGAACAGGACGCTCACTCCTGTCACTGCCTTTTTATCAGGAATTTCCTGAGCTGGGTGACCCTGAGGGCAAGTGCGGTGCCCTCTTTCTGCCTCAGTTTCTTTTGGTTCAGTGGGGCTACCTCCCAGGGTGGCCTCGAGGCTCAGATCTGGAATCTCCGAATCCACGGTCCCTCAGTCTCTTTTCCTGTCTTCCCCCAAGGACACCAGTGGGGGTGACTCCTGCACCTCTGAGGAGGAACCGACCTTTGACCCTGGCTATGAACCCGACTGGGCTGTCATCAGCACCGTGCGGCCACGGCCCCGCCACTCAGAGCCCAAGAGAGGTAGACTAACCTGGTGCCCGGGCTTGGGGGTGGGTGGGCAGGTGGAGACACATGACTTGCCCTCAGTGGTCATGGCTCCATGGGCTTTGCTGCCCTCAGTCAAGATGGCCACCCACACTGGCCTCCAGTCCCCGAGAGTGGGTGGGGGTTCAGGGTGGTCGCCAGCCCATGGCCAGTGTCTCTGGGGTATGCATCCTGGTCCACCCCTACCCCAGGCTCCCTGATTGACTGTGGGCACTCCCATGTAAGTCCTGCCCCTGGAGTCTTTCAGGCTGTGGGGTAATAGTCGCAGGGTGACAGGGTAATTCAGGCCATCCTGGAGTCACACGGGGGGCTGGGGGCACCAGAGGAGGTATCTAACCCCCAGGGAATGGAAAAGCCTTCCAGGAAGAGATGTTGCAAGAGACGGGCTCTGGGGGACGTGTGAGTGATTTCTCTCCCCACAGACAGGGCAGCCGTGGCAAGGCCAGAGGTGTGGGGTGCTGGGAAACCGCAGCCTTTTGCTGTGGCTGGAGTGTGGGATCCGGAGAGAAGAGAGGGTGGGAGGTGAGACACGGGGCGCAGGGGACAGACCTGAGGGGTTGAGGGGAGCCCAGGGAGATTTTAGAACAGGCACGTGTCTCCCCCGGGCTCCCCTTGTTTTCCTCAGTCCTTTCCTGGAGGGCCTGGGTTGACTGGGGTCGGGGCTGGAGTGGGGAGGCCTCTCAGGAGATGTCTGAGCCCCTCCCGCTACCTGTCCCCTCCAGGTGCGGAGCCCAGCTCCCCCCGGGGCTCCTGGGCCTTCTCGGTGAGTCTGGGGGAGCTCAGGTCCATCCGCCGTTCCAAGCCGGGCCTCAGCTGGGCCTACCTGGTGCTGGTCACGCAGGCTGGCGGCTCCCTGCCCGCCCTGCACTTCCACCGTGGGGGCACCCGCGCCCTGCTCCGCGTCCTCAGCCGCTACCTGCTCCTGGCCAGGTGAGCCTGGTCCCGGGCCACAGCCTGACCCCTCGGAGCTGGGAAGGAGATACAACCCAGATTGATTTTCAGGGCAGAAAAAGAGAATCAAGGGGCGTGGCGCGTATAACCCCGAGATAAAGGGTAGTTTGGCATCGGGCTGGACGGGCCCCAGATCACGTAAAGAGTTGGTCTCCTTTCCCTCAGTTTGTATTACTTTCTGGGGGGCCCGGGGGCAGAAAGCGCCTCTAGGCCACACCCCAGCATTTCCTGGGGCTGTCCCTCTGTGGCCTGTGCCTGAGTTGGTCACGCTAGCCAGGCGGTGAGAGGGCCTCGTTGGCCAGCCCTGGGACCCGGGCCGCCCCTGGGGTGCAGTTGTGGTCTCAGGCCTGGGATGGGGGTTCCCCACGGGCCGTCAGGACGCTGCCTGGGGTCGCCCACACGCCCCACTGCCCCCTGCAGCTCCCCGCAGGACTCCCGCCTCTACCTCGTGTTCCCCCACGACTCCTCAGCGCTCTCCAGCTCCTTCCACCACCTCCAGCTCTTCGACCAGGACAGCTCCAACGTGGTGTCTGTGAGTCCGCAGGGCCAGGCTGGCGGGCATGGGCAGCGCAGGGCGGACCGTGCTGGCGGCTAGGCTGTGACCACTCCTCTGCCCCATCCCCAGCGCTTTCTCCAGGACCCCTACTCCACCACCTTCAGCAGCTTCTCTCGTGTGACCAACTTCTTCCGGGGAGCCCTGCAGCCGCACCTGGAGGGGACCTCCCCTGACCTGCCCCCGGCCCCGGACGACGAGCCCGAGCCCGGGTTCGAGGTCATCTCCTGTGTGAGTATCCGCGTGGTCGCCTTTGCTCTCGCAGCCACCGTGGGCGCGGGGCTGCGTCTCCCTAGGCTCGGATTCTAACAGCGCCTCCCTCATCGGGCTGCTTGACGGGCTGTGCGGGAGGCGCTTGTGGCCGCTGCGCCTGGCGCCTGTGGTTAATGGTGGGGGGCTTCTCACTGAGCCACATAGGAGATGCTTCCAGCCCTGCATGTTCTGTGTGTCCGTCCAGCTGAGAGAGGCTCTGAGATGCCTTGGAGGGGGCCGGGGGGCAGGGCTGGGGACTGCTGGGCGGCCTAGGCCCTGGGCTCACCCGCCTCGCCTCGTGTCCCCCAGGTGGAGCTGGGCCCGCGGCCGGCCGTGGAGCGGGCGCCTCCCGTCACAGAAGAGGAGTGGGCCAGCCACGTAGGTCCCGAGGGCCGCCTGCAGCGGGTCCCAGAGCTGAAAGCCCGCATCTTCTCAGGGGTGAGGAACTGGGTGGGAGGGCAGGGAGGGGCAGGGCGGCGGGCAGCCAAGGGGAGGCCCCTCTGAGCTGCCTTCCACCTCTGCCCCCAGGGTCTGAGCCCCAGCCTGCGGCGCGAGGCCTGGAAGTTCCTCCTGGGGTACCTGAGCTGGGAGGGCTCAATGGAGGAGCACAAGGCCCACGTGCGCAAGAAAACGTGAGTGAGAAGGCACGGCCCCTGCCCTGCTGGGCTCAGCCCGACTGCCCCAGCCTCCCGAGTCCACTGGAGGTTTCTGATCAACCGCATATCCCTTGATCAAAGGGATCAGGGACATCAGCCCACACATAGTGGGATGGAGGCAGTGGGCCGGTGTCTGATGCCGTTTTCATCCCTGGGCCATGCCATATCACCGATGTGCAGCGGGCTTCCTCCCCACCGTGCGGCCCCCTCTCCTGGCTTATCTTGTGCCTCTGCTGTGTATTCTGGTCCCTGCCCCTGGGGCTCTCTCTCCACTGGGGCTGACAGACTGTGAGCAAAGCCCACAAGGGTGTCCTGTGTCCCGAGAGACGCCGCAGAGGGGAAGTGCGGCGGTGAGCTGGGCTAAGCCCCGCCGGTGAGGCGGCAGGGGTGTCCTTACTGCTCCCCTCTCCCCGCCTCAGGGATGAGTACTTCCGCATGAAGCTGCAGTGGAAATCTGTGAGCCCCGAGCAGGAGCGGAGGAACTCCCTGCTACACGGATACCGCAGCCTCATCGGTGGGTGGCGGCGGGGATGGGGGTGCCAGGCCAGAAACGAGGTCGTCTAGGGATGAGGGGGGGAGCAAGATGGGCGCAAGCAGGGGTGAGTGGCCAGGATGGCGAGGCGAGGCGCGGGGGGCGCTCCAGGCTTCCTGGGTTCAAATCTCTATTCACTGAGAGATCTCAGCAAGTGATGTGATCTCCCTGGGCTGCCGTGTCCCCACCTGTCGCTGGTTTGGTGACTGAGGCTGGGAGGGCGTGGCCAGCCCTTGAGTGTTGAGGTGCAGCACCTCCCGTGGGAGCAGCCCAGACGGTCTCTGGAGGGCCCACAGCTGCCTAGGCGTGCTGGCAGCCGGCAGGGACCGGACCCCGCTCCTTTCACACCTTCACTTTGTCCTCTGTCCCCGCAGAGCGGGACGTGAGCCGCACCGATAGGACCAACAAATTCTATGAGGGTCCCGAGAACCCAGGGCTGGGCCTGCTGAACGACATCCTCCTAACCTACTGCATGTACCACTTCGATCTCGGTGCGTTGCAATCCGGGGAGGGGCTGGGGCTGGCCTTCCAGGGGGCCGGGGGGCACTGCAGGCCTGGGCTGGGCCCTGACCCCGTGTCCCCCCAGGCTACGTCCAGGGCATGAGTGACCTTCTCTCCCCGATCCTCTACGTCACCCAGAATGAGGTGGACGCCTTCTGGTGTTTCTGCGGCTTCATGGAGCTCGTGGTGAGGCTCAGGGCAGGGGTGGGAGGCAGGTCCCTGACGGGCCCCGGGGGCTCTGACTCCTCACGAGGCCCTCTGCCCACAGCATGGGAACTTCGAGGAGAGTCAGGAGACCATGAAGCGGCAGCTCGGGCAACTCCTGCTGCTCCTCAGAGTGCTGGACCCACCGCTCTGCGACTTCCTGGGTACGTGTCTTGGCGGGTGGGGCCGGGGATGGTGGGGCCACAGATGACATCCAAACGTGTGGACGTGTGGATGTGGTCCAAAGGAGAAACAAGCCCCCAGAACCCAGAAGTGATGTGTAAAAGCAGGACCGCGGTGTGGAGCAAAATCTCGATAAATGGAGATGTGGGCACCCCCCGCCCGCCTCCCCGCCCGCCATGTCCCCGCTGCCCAGTGAGGTGGCTCCTCCGTGTCCCGTCAGTTATACTTTTCAGATGAAGGACCCGGGCCTGGTTCCTCACAACTCCCAGCTCCATCTAGCTCTTATCTGCACTCACCCCTGAGCCAGGGATTGGATACTGGTTCTTTGGGCTCCTGAGGGTGGGACTGCTGCATTTTTGGCTTTAAAATTTGTCTGCATTACTTGTTCAGTATAAAAAATGCAGGCAATTCAGGGAAAGGAAGTTGAAGTTGCTGTTGCTAGAACTGTTCTTTTGAACACAGATGGTGATAAATAAGCTAGTTGATTGGTGGACATTTCTTCACCGAAATTTAGGGTCACACTGGGGAGGGGAGACGTAGCTGGCCTCCCATCACTAAAGAGAAAACTACGGCTTAGAAAGCACACACCACTTCCAGGGACACTAGGACGTTAGCTGCCTCTCTCTGTCATTTGGAAGTTTTCTAAACCATCAGTTTTATCAACTATATGGTGTTCTGTTCCGTTTAAGGATGTACAAGAGTAGATTTAGCCTGACTTGCTGGACATTTAGGTTGTTTATAGTTTTTCACCATGATAAGTCTTTATTTGTGGGTAATGCTTTTAAATTCCAAGAAATGATTTCTATCCGCACATGTTTTTACATCTTTTGAAACATGCATTCCCATCACTGCTTTTCTGGAAAGGTCTGCCAGCTTACGTTTTCGCTAGCAGTGTACACCAGGGCCCAGTCGCTCACACCCCTCCCCACCAGCTTTGGGTGTTGACCAGATTGTTATTCTTCCTTTGAGTGGACTGGTTTTACTGCCTCCCTCCCACATGAGAGTGGAGACCAGGAGTGCCTCCTTGCATCTGGAGCCTGGAAGGCAGGATGGGAAGGGTTCCTGCTGACTGGAGCAGCTCCCCCCACCACCTTCTCCACCCCCATGAGCTCTCTATCCACTTGCGAGACTGGTGTGGGTTCTTAGCCACCAGCATGACTTCTTAGAGCCCAATCCAAACGTCAGGTGCCCTGTGAATTAGAGCGGGATTGGGGTTGATAGAGAGCATTGCCCATCCTGCCACTGTCCCCCGCTCCAGACTCCCAGGACTCTGGTTCTCTCTGCTTCTGCTTCCGGTGGCTGCTCATCTGGTTCAAGAGGGAATTCCCCTTCCCGGATGTCCTCCGGCTGTGGGAGGTGCGCCAGCTGGGTTGAGGGGGAGAACTGAGGCAGATAGACTGGAGGGCGGGCGGGGACGTTGACGGGAGGTGGGCAGGGCATGGGGCCAACCTGGGTGGGGCTGGTGGAGGCTTTGCCAGTGACCCCCCCCCCCTCGGGCACCGCCAGGTGCTGTGGACAGGGCTCCCCGGCCCCAATCTGCATCTGCTGGTGGCCTGCGCCATCCTGGACATGGAGCGGGACACCCTCATGCTTTCCGGCTTCGGCTCCAATGAGATCCTGAAGGTGAGACCCTGGCTCCCTCCCAGTCCCCTCCCCTGGAGGCACATCAGCAGGGTGTGAGCTCTGTGGAGGTGGGCACCTCCCCTGTGCTACAGTCCTTTTGGGTGGTGGGTCCTCAGAATAGGGTTGTTGAAAGTGTGGTGAGCTAAGCTGTGGGCACAGCGGCTGGGGGCGCTCTGTGCGTCTCCTGCCCCGTCTTATCGCCGGGTCCCTCAGAGAGCATGTGGCCCCTGCAGGAGTGGGCCACCTGCTCCTCCCCCAGTGCACTAGTGTGGGGCGGGCCCTTCCCCTCCTTGTATGCTGTGCCTGGCAAGCAGCCTGAGAGCATGACCTGTCCTGATCCCCGGGCTCCACTATGAACCCTAAGAGGGCCAGCCCCTTGTGTCTTCCCTCCACTGTGTCCCCAGCAAGAGGCACAGAGCAGGCGCTGGGGTGGTGGTGGTTGAGTACTGGCTGGCAGGCAGGCGGGCCTGACCTACCCCTCCCGCAGCACATCAACGAGCTGACCATGAAGCTGAGCGTGGAGGACGTGCTGACACGGGCCGAGGCCCTCTACCGGCAGCTGACCGCCTGCGGGGTGAGTCCCTGACCCCTCCCCAAACCCTCCCCCCAACCTCTAGGAAACCTCTGACTTGACGCTCCTACCCCCCACCCCACAACCTTGCAGGAGCTACCCCACAACGTGCAGGAGGTCCTAGGCTTGGCGTCGCCCGCAGAGCCCCAAAGCCCCTCACCCTCTGCCTCCCCACTGCCGCTGTCGCCCACCCGGGCCCCACCGGCTCCCCTGCCCCCGGCGGACACGGCCACAGCCACGCAGCCTGACAGCAGCCTGGAGATCCTGCCTGAGGAGGAGGACGACGAGGAAGGCGTCGAGTCGTAACCGTGCTGGGTGACCACAGCAGCCCCACAGGACTAGACACTTTATCCAGCTCCCGCCCCACGACCCCGCCCCTGCTGGAGTCTGGGGACGCAGGAGCAGAGGGGCGGGGCCCTCCACCCACGCCTCCCTTCTCTCCGCTGATTTCTTGAAACTGACACTTTCCTGTCCAGGTGGCCTCGAGGGGGTGGAGGAGGAAGGCCACCACGCTGGCTTGGCCCTGGATGGGAATGCGGGTGGTGGCAGCTCATGGTCTCCCCAGACCGCTCTGCAGAGTCGATGTCTGACTGCTGTGACCCTGATCTGGTCGATGAAGTGTAAGAAGCAGCCCCTTGGGGGTGGGTGAGTGATGGGTGGTTGTGGAGGCAGGGCTCCCTTACCTGCCTGAGTTTGGGGCTTTTGGAGGAGCGAGGATGGGGTACTGGTGTGCGGCCGCCACGTAGTAGATGAACTGGGGTAATCCCGGACCTAACTCAATGGGAGGGCCTGCGCTCGGCCCTGCCTACCAGCTTCTTGTTATGAGAAAAATAAACTCGTGTTTCATCCACTGTCAGCTGGGCTTTTACTTGCACAAGGATGCATCGGTGTCGTTTACCACTGTGAAGGGCACTATGATTACCACTGTTTACCAGTGGCGCAAAGCGGTGTCCATCCTGTACCTCCTACTACCCCAAGTGGAGCCCCACGGCGCAGGAAGGAGGAGGACCTCTTCCGGGGCTCCCGGACAGGCGCAGCGCCTTCTACCGCGAAGGCTTCAGGTTCTCCTTCCTGCGAACTGGGGAAACAAACGGTTGAGCGAGGGAAGGGGCGGGACCACACGGCTGATTCCAAAAGTACTTTAATACTGGCTCTTCTTTAGGGTCGAGTGCGCGGCGGTTACCGCATGTGAGGCTGGAGAGTGGGTGCCCTGCCCACTTTCGAAGGGGCACCTGTGGTGGTGGTGGTGGTGCTGGTGGTGGGAGGGCGTCAGGTGCCCATGCCCCACCTTGTTGACAATCCGGGGCTCCTTCAGGCTGCTGCTAGAGCCAGAGCCGGAGATCCGACTGTTGATCAAGATTGCGGCCCGCAGCGCCGACTTGACTGCCGTCTCCACCCAACCGTGCGGGTAGGCCGTGTGCTCCCCGGCGAAGTAGATGCGGCCATAGGGCACCGACCAATCGTACTCCCGCCCCTCGTCCTTGTCAGTTTGAAAGAGCGTCGGCGGCTGCACCACGAAGCCGCCCTGGCTGTGCGGGTCCTCCGCCCAGCGCTTGATGATACCGGTGCCGTCCCAAAGTCGGTACGCGATGGGCCCGTGCAGCGCCGCCACGTCGTCGAGCGCCAAGCGCAGCGATTCAGCCAGGCTCCGGCCGGCGAACGGGGCCGCCGCGTCCGACCACGTGTACGAGGCGAGCAGCAGCGCGCCGTCGCCCGGCGCCGGGTAAAAGATCACCCGTGACGGGCGGTCGGTGTTCGAGTGGCCGCCCTCGATGTGTTCGTCGTGCCAGAAGGGCCGGCGGAAGCTCAGGAACACCTTGGTGGCCGGCACGTAGTGCAGCCCGCGCACCGCCTCCTGCCGCCTGCGCGTCAGCGGCGGAGTGAAGGCGATGCGCTGCAGTGCCGGCCCGCTCACAGTCAGCAGCACCACGTCGGCCATCATGGACTTCAGGTTCCGGGTCCGGCGCGAGGGCTTGATGTGCACTTTCACCTCGTGCGTGCCCTGCTTAATCGCCACGACGGGCGCGTGCAGCAGCACCGGCCCCGACAGCGAGCTCAGCAGCGCGCGCGGCAGCAGGTCCCAGCCGCCCACGATGCGGCTGTACCTGCGGGCAGGGCGCGAGTGTGATGGGCTCTGGGGCCCCGCCCCTCCCCAGCGGCCCCCATCCCGGGGAGCTACCCGTTTCAGGTCTCACCTGCCGGTTCCCTCTAATTCCCCGCCTCCTCGTCCACCGCCCCCCTCGCCCGTCCCAGACGCCCCTCGAGGCCGGGAGGTAGAGCGATGTGACCCGGACACGCCATCTCGGCCCCTCTGGACCACGCCCCTCTCCAGGAACCTTCCTTCCTCCAGAGGACCCCAGACGCAGGGAGAGTGCAGGCGGGGCCTAGCGTGTCTCCCCGCCCCTTGTCCCGGCCCCGCCCCATCCACATGCCCCGCCCACTTGTGGCCGCCCGGATCCGCCCCTCAGTCTCACCGGAGCCGGTCGCTGAGGCAGCTGTGGGCCCGCAGGGCCTCGGCGAAGCTGAGATAGAAGAAGCCGTCCTTGGACATCACGTCTCCTAGGAGCCGCACGGCCGGCTGGCTCAGGTTCCCCTCCCCAAGGAGGTATTCCTGGGGACGGCGCGGCCCGCGTCAGGGCCCAGGCAGGCCAGGCCGACCAGCTCCGTCCCTACTCCCGGGGGGCGGGGGAGGGGGCGCTTCCCGCGGAGCCTCTCGCTTTGTGTCGGTTCCCTGGACCTTGGCGATACGGTCCCTCCTCTTGTGACAGATGAAGGAAACCAAAGCCCAGAGAGGGGCGTGTCCAGCCTCGTCAGGAAAGGAGGTAGTGGCAAGCCCAAGCCCGGCATCCCCGGTTCCTGCCTTCTGACTCCGTCGGTGCCTAAGCCCCAGGAGCACCCTCCTTGTCCGACTCCCGCTCAGGTAGCGACACGGAGGCCCCACTCACCAGGAGCGTGTGCCTTTCAAACTTCATCATTGCCTTCTTGCAGCCCAGTGTCCGGAGGTCTTTGATGGCCTGTGGTGGGACAAGCTGCTGAGCTGTGGGGACAGGACCTGGGAGGCCCTGCCCACCTCTCTTGCCCACGGCCGCCCATTTACTGCTCTCATTCGAGCTCCCAGGACGTGACCCATGCTGTGCCCTCAGCTCTGCCCTCCACTGCAACTCAGTGTCTCCCCCTGGGAAGTCTTTCCGAGTCACAGCGTCACACAGCCCTGGTTGGGTGTTATTCTGCCTGCCTGTCCAGCTCTCGGCCCTTCACAGGCAGGGATGGAGCCGATCTCAGTCGGCCCTGTGTCCTTCTGGTGCCCAGTAATTATTTGTCATCTGGATCGCCGTGCATCCAGACAGAAGCCGAGTCAGCCATCAGCCCTGACAGGGCATGACTCCTCCCGGGGAGTTATTCTTGGCACCTCCCCTAGCCCAGCCTTCCCGTGGCTCCCCAGCGCCTGCAGCCACAGAGTTCCAGCCCTCGGCCTGGCGTTCAAGGCGGCTGCCAGGCCCTTGGTCACCATCCCTTAGGGCAGCTCTGGTCTACAGCTCAGTGTCCCGTGCCCAGACCGCCCTCTGGCCCCCCACCTCCGCGCCCCTGCTCCTGCTCCCCCATATCATCTCTGCAGGGCACCTGAGTGGCCATCGTTCACCGCTCTGTTCCCATCCTGGAAGCCTCCTGCCCCTCTGATTTCAGCCCTCTCTGTCCACCTGGCTTCTCCCAGGTGGCCAGGGAACTCCCCGAAGGTGTCCCTTCACTCACACTCACCCTTCCCCTCATGTTTTCCTGGACTCCCTAAACTGGGCAGTGCCAGGGCACAGAAAAGACCTCCACTAAGTGCCCACCCTTGAGGTGGTCCAGGCCACTGAGAAGGGGATGGGAGATGGGGATCAGCAGTAATTAAGGGGAACCTAAAGACGGAAGAGCCAGTGACGGGAGACCAGAAGGAATGGGAAAACAAACGGTAGCCAGGTCAGGAGGAGGAATGTGGGCCTGGGAGGACGGGGCAGGGGAACGGGGCTGCAGGGCTCGCGGATGCGCCTACCCTGTTGAGAGCCATCTGGTAGATTTCTTCGGGTGAGCGGCCCTTCTCCTTGGGGCTCAGCTTGTAGCCTAGCTTCTCAGGCATTTTCTCCACCACGTAGTTACGCAGCTTCACCTCGTTCACCTCTGTCCACGTGTTCTCGTCGTACTGGGTGAATTTGGTCAGGTTGAGGCCCAGGCTCTTGCAGAGCTCATGGAGGATCCTGAGGGGGTGGAGGTGCCTGTGAGAGTCGGGCGGGGGCGGGGACCCCTCTCCCCAGCAGGGCTTGGAGAAGGGAAGGGCGTAGGTGGGGCAGCTGGTTTTGGGGTTTAGGGATGGGCTAGATTGGGGGTCCTCGGTGCCAGGGACCAGGGACTGAAATGGGAACAAGGCTGGAAGGCAGAGGGTTAGGGTTTGGAGCGGGAGTTCAGGGCTTGCTTTCACTGGGGGTGAAGTGGGATAGTGACAGAGTGGGCTGGATGGGGTGGGAGCTGGGGGTGGGGAAAGGACCAGGGTCGGGGACGGCAGAGCTGGGGGTCTGGAAGGGCTGGACACGGTGGCCTGGGCGCTTCAGGGGTGCGGTGGTGGGGCTAGAGGCGGGAGGCCAGATTTGGGGGCGGAGTCTAGGCCTGACTTGACCAGGGCAGCAAGTTTAGGGTCCGGGTTGGTCTGTGCTGGCATTGGAGCAGTGATGGAGCCGAGCATCCCACTGAGCCTTGGCTCGGGGCTGGGGTGGCCTCGCACCTGCTTGGCTGCCAGGCCCAGCCTCACCTGTGTGAGCTGGGCATCCGCATGGCCCCCAGTTCCCCAATCCAGCCTGTCTTCCGGTCGCGGTAGGTGAGGATGCGGCCCCCAATCCTGCTGTCTGCCTCCAGGATGGTGACCTGGGGAGAGGCGGCAAGCAGGTCTTCCAGCTCTTCCCACTGGCCCCCATCCCCACTCTGTGGCAGCCCCCCTGCACCCCGCCTTCCATCCCCACAGCAGCATAGACGGAGACCAGAGAAGGACCCTTTTTTATGGGGAGGTGAGGGGCTGGCAGGAGAACAGAAAGTCACAGTGAACATGTACAGTGTGACGGTTGGTTTCCAGACTCAGCAGGAAGGCTGCTGGGCAGATTTCAGAGGGACTTCCCAGCTTAGGGGTAGGGAGATTCCCTGTGCAGACTAAAGCCATTGGCCCGGCCCATACTCATTCTTGGATTCAGTGAGGGGGACAGTGGTGCGACTTCAGGGGGCACTTCCCCTGTCTGGACTTTCCTTCCCTCTCCACCAACACAAATCCCCCCCAGGAGCTGGGCGGAGGTTTCCAGGGACTTCATTCTAGGATGAGAGTGGGGCAGGGGAAGTGAAAGGTCTCAGCGCAGACACGCGCAGTCTCTCTGGGTTTCATGTTACTGCAGAGGGTTCCAGGCCCCCGACCCCCAGACCACAAGGAAAGCAGAAATCCCTCTCCCCTCCCCCCATCATCCCCACCCCTCCACCCAGGACTCCCAGCTGCAGCAGGAAAGACTCGAAGTAGACCTCCAGCATCACTTCTCACCTTGTGTCCAGCATCGCTGAGCACCTTGGCAGCCACCAACCCGGCCACGCCTGCACCAACCACAACCACCCTCCGGGGGTTCAAGGTCCGATTGAGGCCCAAGGTCACGACTTTGAGCAGCTGCTCGTAGTCTGGGTCGTGCATGCATTTCTCGAAGGGGTCATAGATGTGGGCCGTCTGCCAGTCCAGGGAGGCCGCCAGGCTGAGGAAGACGGGGACCAGGGCGAGGAGGCGCCAGGCTGGGGGCAGGAGGACAGGGTCAGTGGGCAGGTCGGCAGGTGTGTGGACAGGGGCTGCTGGAGCAAAGCAGGTTCTGCCCCCTCCCCTCCTGACTTACCCAAGGGGTCCATGACTCTCGTGTCTGGGTTGGAGATGTGTCTGGGTCGGAGGGGAAGCAAGGCCGCTGTGACAGGAGCCTGCGTCCCCCAAGCCTGGCCCGCTGGGGGCTGGCGGCTCCCACCTCAGCCCTCGCCCCTAGGGCCGTGTGCGTCCCCTAACCCTGGGCTGGCTGGCTCCTGGCTCCTGCCCAGCGCCGCTCTCCTGTCCTGCCTGTCTCTTCTCTGTGCGTTCTGTCTCACCTCCTCTGGTCTCCTTGCTACTCCCGCCTCTGCCCGGCTAGCCCTGTCTCCCCGTCCCCCGTCTGGGTCTGTGGGGCCCCGTCTGTCCGCAGCCTCCTTGCCACCTCGGGCTCCAAGGCGCACCCCTCTCTCCTCCGGCCCCTCTGCTCATCTGCCTGCCACCGTGTCCCCCTCGCTGGCCTTAAACCCAGCGGCACCCCGCCCTCCCCTCCCTTTTGGGAAACCCAGCTGTGGGAAATGAAACTCCGTTCCTGGGCTGCCGGTCAGATGCTCAGAATCTACTCAAGGCTGGAGCGGGTCGGGGGTGGGGGGAGCACATCAATCTGTTTTCTTCCTCTTGCCCCAAATAGTTCAGGGGCAGCTGGGCGGCTGCAAGTACACGCTCAGGTGACCGTGCTGAGTGCGGGGGCTGCCCCCGGCCCGCTCTGAGCCCCTGGTCCCCCTGAGCTGGCCCCTGTGCCTGCCCTCTGTTCTGCCTCCTTCTCAAGGCGGGGGCGGGGGCGGGTGCGTTTCTGGCCTTGAGGCAGCATGCTCCCAGGGACAGCTGAGTCCTGTCCTGAGTCCTCCTGGGTGTCAGCCACCTTGGTGCCCTGGAGGGTCCTCACTGGCTCCCCTCCTATCCATGTGGCCGCTCTGAACCTCAGTTTCCTGCTCAGTGAAATGGGCACAACAGGGGGACCCGTGGGCAGCAGGGAGAGCTCTGGGCAAGCCTGCCCGGGTCCCGAGCCCGGCACCTGCCAGCGGACACTCGGGGAAGGCCTTCCCTTCTTTGTGGCTCGGGCCTGCATCTGTCAAGTGGAGGCCACTGCGGCACTGGTGGGAACGGGCAGTGAATCCAGGTCGGGGCCAGGAACAGCCCCTGGGGTCAGGACTAAAAGCTGCTTCTTAGGAAATACCAATGAGTGCTGCCCAGGGGGAGCCCAGGGGGATTCAGTGAAGACCCCTAAACCCCAGCCCTGCACTGGGAGTGCTCCCTGCGCCTGCACTGGGAACCACTGTGACGCTTCACTCAGGCCAGGGCGTGGGGGTGGGGGCGACCTCAGAGAAACCGCTCGGGTTCTTCTGCCTGTCCCTGCCTTTGGCCATCGCCACTCGCTGCCTGTGGGTGCTCTTCTCCTGAGAGGTGAGCTGCAGGCAGGGAGAAGAGGCTGACCTGCCTCCAAGGAACCCCCACCTGGCTCATGGCTTCAGGGCTTTAGCCAAGGGATGTACGATGGGTTCCTTGAAGGGGTGGGGGGGTGTGGAGAGGCGATTGTGGGGACTTTTCTTGGGGTTGGAGGAGAGAGCACCAGGCGGGCGGGTGGTGAGGAGGAAAGGCAGAGGGCAGCGGGTCCTTTCAGCTGATGGGAAAACCCAAACCTTAAATCAAAGAGGGATGTGGTCTGGTGGAGGTAGGGAATTGGGGAGTGCGCAGAGTGAGTCAGAAGGCATCTGAAACGGGTGGGTGGAGAGACGTGGCCAAGAAGGAAACAGAATCAGTGAACTGGACAGAGCCTCGGAGACAAAGCCAAGGGCGAGTCAGCAGAGACTGGCAACAAGAGGGACTCTCCCCTCTCTGAGCCGGTCTGTGATCAGAGCTTTGCACTGGACAGAGGAGAAATCTGAGGCTCAGAGGGACCGGGGAGCGCCCCCGGACCTGCCCAAGGCCCCAGAACTGGCAGGCCTTCCCGTCGCAGAGCCCACAAGCTCCCTTCAGTGCCTGGAGGGTGGGAGCGGCACCTGGTCAGGCCCTCTGAGGGAGGGAACTGGCTTGTCCCGGCAGGGCGGGGGTGGGCATTTGCACTGGGGGCCCCCGTGGGGAACCGCAGAGCTGGGAGTCCAGCTGACCTCAGGTCCCCGTGCCCTGCCCAGAGGCCCCTCTGCTCTACGGCCAAACAGCACAGCGATGGCCCCACAAAGGAAGTGGCAAGAACAGGGACACAGAAAGGGTGGAGGCAGTGGAGCCAAGGGGCTCCAGGGCATGTCTGGGCGTGTCCAGGCGGTGTTCTTAACCACTTGGTTATTAGCTCAGGTTCGTGGACTGGGGGCGGGCCGGCCATTGGGACCATCTTTGTGGGGTGGTCCCATGCACTGCAGGATGTGAGAGGAGTACCACTGGCCTCTGGATGCCAGCAGCACTTTGCCCCTCAAGGCTTAACCCCCACCGATGTCTGCATTCCCAGGCTGGGGGGAAGCACTGGGCTAGGGCTTGGATGATGTTGGGTGAAACGCCCAAGAGCAGCCAGATGTGGTCCAGGAAACACCTGGCAGGGGGAAAAGTCGATCGAACAGGTTACTTTGGGGTCAAGAGATTGTGAGTCTTTTGGGGATTGCTTGGGTAGAAACGGGACCTCTCAGAGTCATTCCTGATAATATCAAAGAGATCGGTGTTAGGGTTGATTTCGGGGTGAGAATTAGGGGCAGGAAAATGGGGGTTAGGTTAGCTTGGGTTTCCAAAGCTTGTGAGCAGGAGACACAAGACGCACCAGGCCGCCCACCAAATCCAGTACCGGTTGCTTCAGTTGATTTGGAGGTGCTTTTGGTGTTTCTAAAAACAATGTCAACCCTCTCAGATAAAAATTGTCTTTTGGGAGAAAGCCCTACCTTATTTGACTTGCTTCTGGAACCTTGATGACAGTTCTAACCGGTTTAGGTCACCTCCAGAGCAGCCAGAGACCTGGCTCTCGCCCCCCAGGAGCCTCCATGGCCCCTCAGGACAGCTAACAGTGACGGCGGCCACAGTGATGGGCGGGGGACAGGGCTAGACCCTCACATATGTTCTTTCCTCTGGGTCAACAAAGACCCCGAGTTGTTCTTTAGTTGCTCAGTCATTCTGACTCTCTGAGACCACATGGACTACAGCCTGCCAGGCTCCTCTGTGCATGGGATTTCCCAGGCAAGAATACTGGACTGGGTTGTCATTTCCTTCTCCAGGGGATCTTCCCAACCAGGGGTTGAACCTGCATCTTCTGCATTGGCAGGTACGTTCTTTACCACTGAGCCATCAGGGAAGCCCAAGACCCTGCACAGTCAGTATTAGAACTTCCACCATGTCTCAGAGGAGGGCAGGGCCAACTCGGGGGATGCCAAGGGCCCCAGGAGGGAGTCAGGGGTCCTGACCTGGAGGGGCAGGGGGCACATAGAGTGGAAGGCAGACAGACTTACCTGAGGTCCCTTCCCCTAGGGCGCCCCGCCCCTCCTTCCCTGGTTTCCAGAACCCCAGGGCTACTGTGGGGGCACTCACTGCATGGCTGGCTCTGGCAGGCTCTCTCAGTGCCCATGGCCTTTCTGGTTAGCCCGGGACGGACGTCATCGTCGGGTGAGGGTGAAACCGGGGTGAGTGGCTCTGGCTCTGTCCTGTTTCCCCTGTTAGACTGGAGATGCCAGGGTCCTGGTGTGGGGCTGGAGCAGCTGGGAGGCTGTGGAGCGTAGGCCCTCCTGTCTCGAAAGCTTTTTGTTATGAGAAATTTCAAAAAATAGAGAGACTAGGATGATGAAGCCAGGTGCCTTGATCACCGCCTAGTCTTATTTCATTTACACTCTCTCCCTCCCCCACTGGATTACTTTGACATTACTCTCTCTTTGGAGGTAAATGCTTGAGAGTGTTTCTTTAAGACAGGGATTGGCAAACTTTTTCTATAAACATTTGAAGCTTTGGGGGCCCTGTGGTCTCTGCCTGGCCTACTCAACTCCATCCTTCCACAGTCACATGTAAATGGATCGGTGTGGCTGGGTTGGGTTTCAATAAAACTTTATTTGCAGAAACAGGAAGTGGGGCCATAGTTTGCCAACCTCTGCTCTGAAAGATATGCATTAATTTTTACTAAAATTCCAGTATTATCATCACATTAAAAAATGACATAAAACCAATGCTTATACTTCCCTGATTGACTCAAAACATGTTTGTTTTTTTTTAAAACAACAGCTGAATCAACATTCAAAGAGCCCACACTGCATCTGAGTGATACTATCCTTGTCATTAATTGTCACTTTCAGCTTAGTGGATTTGGGGTCTGTGTTCCTAGAACTGGGACAGTTGGGGGGATCTGATGAGACCCCAGGCTTGGCCTGAGCCTGGGAGAGAAGCCCACCAGATCTGATCACTGCTTCAAGGACATTTCTGGACGTCTGAACCAGGATGGGTCTGAGGTGAGGTGTGGGCAGTGCCCAGGTGAGGTACTGGAGTCCAAAGAAAGGGACCAGGGCTGAGGTGTGTGAGGGCTGTGGGACAGACAGGCCCAGGGGCGGCTCGGGACAGTTAGGTCTGGGTGGTGTCCATGAGCAGACCTGACTTGTGAGGGTGAGGCAACTCGTTCCTGGGACGTTCTGCAGAGAGCCGCTGGTCTGAAGGAAGACTGAGGCTTTTTTTGGCTGTGTTGTGCACCAGCTCAACTTCCCTGACCAGGGATTGAACCTGTGGCTCCTGCAGCAGAAGCAGAATCTGAGAAAGTCCCAGGAGGGCAGATTTTCAAAGCACCCAGGCGATTTCAAGGTTGACTGAAAACCTCGGGAGCAGTGGTGTGCCGGAGCCAGCTCACACCTTTTCACGAGAACTATTTAATTTGCAGATCTCTTTGCAGTTTTGGTTTGTGAACCATTATTAAAAGATGAAAATATTTACAATGAGTCTTATTAAAAACAAGGGTAAAACTCAAAACCCATCCCTTAAGTATTTGATTACCTTTTACTATTACACATATACTCTCCAGGTAAACTGGTTCTATCTACACAGTGTGCATCCATTTCCCAAATTCGTGTTTGCCAACTTCATCCTGGTGGCTTGAAATCATCCACAGTGGGAGAATTCACACCGTGGAAATGGGCACGTGCCACCTCTGACCCTGGAGGACCAGCTGCTAAAACACTGGCCGGGACACCACTGCTTGGGGATCATGTTTCAACCTCCCGCTGGAGATCAAGGCTGCTGTCCCTCAGGAAATGTTTCAAACACTGACTTTTTGATGCCCGGCGGTGCCAGAGGAGGCAGGGGCGTTCTCCCGGGGAAGGGGATGGGCCATAAGCTGTTTGAGGGTGTCTTGGGAGATGAACAGTCATAACCATAAACCCCCAGCTGCTACTCTTCTCCCTAAATAGGGGGAAGAAATGCTGTAACCACTTACTGAGAAGAGAGATTCACCTTTTTAAAAGCCTCTGACTCCAAATTTAGTCACCACACTTGTCTTCATGTTAATGAATGAAGAGGAACTTAAGAAGCCTGCACTGTGTCTGCACTGACAGGGAAACGCATCTGTGTGTTTTCTTCCTGGAAAGGGAAACTGCAGTTACAATGAAGCCGGCATCACAGGGTGGCATCCAGTCACAGCGGCTGGCCCTGTTGCAATCCTGTGGACTCCCTGGTCCCCCAGGAAGCCGGTGGGGGCCATTCTCCCCATGGTGCCTGAGTACCAGGACCACCCCTCCTGCATGGCTGTCGTGCCAACTTATTACAACCACCTGCGTTCTTCAAAAGCTTTGTGCGCGAGACCCCTCGGGGTGTGGGAGGAAATTATTAGAACTACAGTCTTTTTAAAGATTTTTTGACATGAAGCAATTTTAAAGTTTTTGTTACCATGTTGCTTCTGTTCTACATTTTGGTTTTTAGGCTGCAAGGCGTGTGGCATCTTAGCTGCCCACAATGGACTGAACCCACACCCCCGTATGGAAAGGCAAAGTCTTTCAATCTTTCCATCACTGACAGCCAGGAAACTCTGATTAAAAAAAAAAACAAACAACCTAAAAAACTAAGAAAGCAATTAAGTTTCACTTATGTTTAACATGCCAAGTAACAGGTATATGCTATGCATTGGAAATGCAGGCTCAAAGAAATTTGTTTTTCTTATCATGACTATGTGGCCCCTGCCAGGATGACCTCACGGGTGGGCAGGGACCCTCATGGGTGGTTCCATTTTTGAAACCCCTGTGCCAGACTGGGATCTGGTGTGCAGCAAATGCTCCAAAGATGGATGCTGAATGAATACATGTAGGTAAAATACTACTTCCTAAGGGGACTCAAGGGTGTGGGATATGGGTACCGGACGGGGTCACGGCTCCCAGACTACTCAGAGGGCCACTGCTGCAGGGGGTGGAGCCTTTGGAGAAGCAACTGGGGTTGCTGGGGTCTCCCGCCTCTGGTTTGTCCCCCCCTCTCTTCCGTGGCTTCTGCTTGGATGAGACAGTGTTCTCTAGAAGTCCAAGATGGCTTGAGGAAATGACTCATGATCATGACTTTGGGAAACTGGACCATGTATGTTCAGGAACGAGCCCTGGGCACTCCAGAGCCAAAACACAGCTTAGTGTGCGCGAGCCAAGGGAGGCCGGAGGGCAGACTTCCCGCCCTGTGCCACGAGCAAGATCTGAGCACCTTCCCCCCCAAGCATGACCTGGAACCTACTCTTTTCCCAACCTTCTCCTTCTAAATTACCCACAGAAACAGCAGCTTTTAAATTCCACGTTTTATTTAGGAAAGCAACACACAGCTGTAGGTATTTCAGAGTACAGCAGAGCATAAAGACAAACACAAAAGCCACCCAGGACACAGCTGGCTCTGGACACTGGATCTCACTGGAACCGACCAGGCTGGCCTTGACTCTGGGAGGTTCAGAATCAAGTCTGTGGCTGCCCCTGGCAACCTGGCCACTTCCACAGGCATTCATTCGGTGGGCGAGCGTTTTATGCCGGTCTCATCTCTACTGTTCATCTGTTCGATACTGTGACAGGGACTGCTGTGCTGAGCACACAGGGGGGACAGGAAACAGGCCCCGCCCACAGGTGCACAACCTCACGGTGAGGCGGAGAAGCGAGTAGTGTGCACAGTCTAGTGTGGCCAGTGTCACCAAAGGTGTGCGCTCACAGGCTCAGCGTGGAGTGGCCCGCGGACGACACCGACCCGGCTTCAGGGTGGCCGACGCGGTGTGTCAGCCAGGCAAGGAGACCTCTCTTCTCTTCTGACCTGTCTCTCCTCCTCTGAGATCCTACGTCCCACTGTCCGCTCCACCCACAGGCCATTTCTCTGAGCCGCTCACACTCACTCCAGGCGGCTGGCTCCCTGAGGATGGAGCTCTCCTCCCCGCATCTCTGACTCTGTCGGGCAGAGTGGTGGCCCGGCACCCCGCCTGGGAGACAGGCGGCTCTCTGGCAGCTCAGCCCTCCTCTAACACAACTGGAGGCGGGTGGTTGTAGCAGGTGGAGAGGGTCTAGGATGTGGAGAAACCACACCTACAAGGCTGCGGCCTAGCCCAGATCGCTGAGAATACTTTCTATTCACTAAGACGAAAAGTCAAACCACAGAACAGTTCTATCAACAGCACAACTGTTTGAAAGACAGGAGCACACAAACACATATCTCCCTGCACCCCGACAACGCCACAGCCCCCCACCCCCGCCCCGGGCAGCGGGCTCAGTCGAAGGTGATGCGGAAGCTGCGCTCCTGCTCCTTGCGCCGGCCCTCGCACACCTTGGTCACCTCCTCCACCTTCCTCTGCAGCAGCGCCGAGTTCTGGTCGATCCACTGCAGCGAGTCCATGTGCGCGTTGAGGATCTTGCAGATCTGCTGCAGCGGGTCGCTGGTGTCGGCCGGGCCCCCCGACGTGTTCAAGTGCTCGATGATGTCCTTGAGGTCCTGGGCCATGCGCTTGAGCTGTGCGTCGATGTTCTCGGCCAGCTTGTAGGTCTTCTCGCGCTCCTCGTCGGCGTGCTGCAGGTGCACCGTGCCGCTCTGCTCCTTGACCGACTCCTCCAGCGGGCTCAGCAGGTCCTCCAGCTCCTTCTGCTGCGACAGGATGAAGTCGAGCTCCTGATCCAGCCGCTTCTGGTCCAGCTTCACCTTCTCCACCTCGCGGTGGAGGCTGGTGATCCTCTCACCATTCTCGATCAGCGTGCGGTCCCAGGCATTGACCTGCGTGGCCTGCTGCAGGAAGTGCCGCTCCTGGTCTTCCAGCTCCAGGCTCCACTTGTTGATGAGACTCTCCAGCTGGGCATAGGTCAGCGCAGCACTGCCCGACCCCCCGGCAGCTGCGCTGGCACCGCTGGGTGCACTCCCAGAGGCCGCCGTGTTGCTGGGGATCCCGGCCGGAGTCAGGGGCTTTATGTTAAGGGAGAAGCCGGTGGTGCTGGTGGTGGCGGCGGTCGTGGTCGTGGTGGTTGTCGCCGTGGAGGTGGTGGAAGCTACTCCAGGGGCCTTCAGGTTGAAGCCCACCGTCCCCGCTCCTGCTGTCCCCGTAGTGGTCGCTGGGGTACCAAGGGAGAGCCCGGTGGTGGCGGACGAGGTGGGAGCAGTTGCCAGCGAGGTGAAGAGCGAGGGCCCGGCGCTGGTGGTGGTGGCGGCCGGGGTGGGCGCGGCTGGCTGTGCGGCTCCCGCTCCGGTGGCTGCTGGAGCGGCCGCAGTGAAGGGCAGCCCGCCAAGGGCTGGGGGCTGGGCCGGGCCCCCCAGGGAGCCTATGTTGAAGCCAGAGGTCCCAGTCTGGGACGTGCTCCCACCCGTGAACGAGAAGCCCCCGGACGTGGATGTGGTGGGTGGGGCGGCAGATGCGGTGGCGGAGCCAAACACAAAGCCGCCGGGAGCTGCACCCTGGGCGGACGTGCTGGCGCTGGAGACCGCGCTGCTGAGCGTGCTGCCCCCGAGCCCGAAGCCGGCGGGCTGGGCCGGGGCCGGGGCCGTGCTGCCCAGGCTCAGCTTTGGGGTGTTGCTCCCTAAGGAAAATCCGGTGGCTCCTGATGCAGGCGTCGTGGTCCCAAAGCTGAAGGCCGGGGTCTGTGTCGCAGGAGTCTGGGTGCTGAGTGAGAACAGGCTGGTGGCAGGGGTGCTGGCGGCTGACTGGGAGGGAGTCCCAAAACTAAACCCGCCAGTGCTGGATGCAGAGAAAGAAAAGCCCGTGGCGGGCGTGGTCGTTGCTGTCTTTGTGTTGCCAAATGTGAACCCTCCTGTGGAGGCCCCAGTGCCTCCAAAATTAAACCCGCTCATGGCTCCAGACTCTGGGGGCAGCAGCTACTCCGGCTCCAAGCAAATCCACCGGTATCTGCAACCTTGGGAAGATTTGCAAAGCAGAGGAAGTGACATGATCAGACAGCAGATCTGGAAAAACCACCTCAGCAGCATGATGGAGCTCGGTCTGCAAGGGGGCGGGACTCAAGTCTGATAAGCCCCCCCCCAGCCCCCCCCCCACCCCCACCCCCGCTCCTCTTCCTGCTGTGGAACCTAACCGGGCCCTGCTGAACTAGGAAAGACGGACAAGGACACAGCCCCCGCCCCGGGGGCCTAGCAGGGTCAGTACCAGCGAGAGGCCCACTGCTTGGGGTAGGGGGGGCTGAAGAGCAGGCGCCTCTGGCTAGTGGGATTAGACACACACAGGAGCCTTTGGGACCTGCCCCCAGGTCTCCCTGCTGACTGCACATGGGTGAGGGGTAGGCTGATTTGGCACCACCCTGAGTGCCCCTCTGGACCTCAGACACAGGCCCCGGGAAGCTGAGTTACGACAGGGCCTTGGGCGCCAAAGGCTCCCTCTGGTCACACCCCAGCCGGTTTAGGAGGACAGAAGGCACGCGGGCGCACTCCCCCGCCCTAACTTGGGGTGGGCAGGAGACCCGAGTGCTTAGAGCACCTGGGGCCCCTGGCCGCAGGGACTGGTTTCAAGGGGACGTGGAGACTCGAGCTGGCCAAGAGACCGCCCCCACCTGCAGGTGCAGGGCACGGAGGATGAGCACTGGGGGACAGTGAGCGCCACCAGAGCGAGCAGAGAGAGGGAAAGGGCAGAGAGTGAGAGAGCCGCCAGAAATCCTGGTCCTGCTCACTAACCCCGCCCGGTCTTCATTAGAAGCTCCGGGAGCCAGCACATCCCTGTTCAGTGAAAGGTGACTGCTTTCTATCTGAAAAAGCCCCGAGCAAAGCCATCTGGTAGCTGGAGAGTCAAAGGTGACTTGGAGAAGAGAGTTGGAGGGTGTCCTGTGTAGAGATGTTTTCAGGGAAGTGATCACAGGCTAAGCACTGACTGCTGGCGGGCTGCTGTCACGTAACTGACATCTCACTGCTGTGTGGAGGCGGAGATGGTGTCCCCGTGTCTGAGATGAGGAAACTGGGGCTCAGGGGGCTGCGGTGATCTACTAGGAGCTGACCCCAGGCCACAAGCCCAATCCATCAAGCTCCTCGTCCAGCACAGGTACCAATTAGGGGGCAACTGGGCATCAGATATAAGGCAAGCTCTGCATCCTACCTACTGATACAGCCTCTTAACTATACTCAAGAAACGCTGGGAATGACAACACAGAGAAGCACAACACAAATTTACTACTGCAGTGTGATCTCTGCTATGGAAAAACACAGCTACCCTGAACAAGGAGGGCTGGAAAGAAATACACCGAGATGTGGGACTACACATGGATGGCCTCCCTGCTAATCTGCAATAGTTTCCAAGTGCTCATTCCTGCCTGTACAATAAACACAGGTTTTTGAAAACGACCCTCTAATTATAGAGTGTAAATTCACTCCGAAGAACCAGCGAACCTGTGCAGCCGGGTTCTAGAATCACCATATGAACGGGACAGATGGGGTCACTGAATTAAACCACCTCCCCCAGGCTGGCACTCAGCCACACCTGGTCTTGGTTGTGGGGCGGCGCTGGATCCCAGAGGCTGTGCTGAAGGAAGCAAGGGAGCCAGCACGTGGATGTAACACCAACACCAGGACCAAAAATGTGGCCCTCCGGAGACATGCAGGCCCCGCTGCCCAGAGCCTGGGGCGAACGACCCTAAGTGGCAGAAAGGATTTTCAGACGTGACTAAGGATCTTGAAATGCGGAGGCAGAGACCGGACTAGACAAGAGACCACTGGAAGGTGGAAGCGGAGGCTGCAGTAACATGCCTTGAACTCAGGAGACAGAGGACGGGGCCACAGGCCAAGCAATGCGGGGGGCCTTTACAAGCTGGAAAAGGCAAGGAATGGTTCTCCCCTGCAGTCTCCAAAAGGAACCAGCCCTCCTTGATTTCAGCCCAGTGAGACCGATTCTGGACCCTGATCTCAACTTCAAAAGAATAAATGTGCATCGTTTCAAGCTGCTAAGTTTGGGATATTTGTGAGAACAGCACAGGAAATGAACGCAGCTGGGGAGCAGAAAGTGTCTGATGGTACGGGGGGACCTCGTGACTCCTGAGGACCCCGAGACCCAGCGCCCTTGTCAGGAAAGTGGAGTGGCCGCTGTGGGCCTGGAGCGTGGCCAAGTCGGGAGGGCACGGTGCTCACAGCCACGGTCCCCGCGCGGACACACGCCGCACTGTCACCTCTGGAAGCCGGGGAGGAAGGGAGGGAGCCCAGAGGAGCCGTGAGTCCAACCCAGCTGTGACGTTCTCAGGAAAAGACTGTGGTGGTAGCCAGCCTCAAGTCTAATGCGAACTCACGGTCGGCTGCCACTGCCCACCAGGGCCTTGGGCTACGTGACCCATTCCCCGGTTGAGACGAGCGTGGTCTGGGGGCAGCTTGCTCGGGCACCGACAGCGCCGTGTGCCCAGCACGTTGTCACCCCCTGCCCCCCACCCCAGCCAATTTCACACCCATCCTACGAGGAGGTCGGATGATGATCCCAGGGCACAGATCGGGGAGGGCAGGCTCAGACGGAAGTAATCTGCAATCCCACCCCCAGGTGGGCAGTAGCCAAGCCCCCGCACCCCGCACTGTAAAGCTCTCATTTCTACTTCATCACGTGGGCCCTCAGTCACAGGGCCAGCGGCCCCGCTCAGGGTGCATGGCCACTATTCTGTACCCGGGCTTCCACTCGACTCCCTCACATGTTTCTTTTCATCTAAAAGCAGCTGCAAGACGGCTCCTTGTTTTCAGACATGAAGTTGGGTTCCTTGTTTTGGGCATGAAGAGACCCCAGCCCAGCTCACTGCAGCGCCATCTCGAGCCGGGTCTGTTACCAGCCAGCGGACAGAAGTGCCTGGACTCCCACAAGGCTCAGTTCGCAACAGCGCACTCAAGAGAGCTTTTGCTATTAATAAGCTGCAGCTAAAATTTTTCCAAAAAGCATTTATAGAAAGTTTTCACTTTTTATATGATTAAGAAACCACAAAGACGACTATCTCCCCCACCCGCCCCCACCCCGGTGTCTTGTCTGGTTTAACGGTTCACTGTTTATTAAACGCCTCCTCTCCTTCCAACACTTCGGATGCCAGGGACCTGATGGCAGTTCGTCCTGGGTGTTACTGCTCACTTACCACTGACCCCCAGAACGCTGGGACTTTCTCACAGACATGGTGAAACACACGCAAAAAACCCTCTGCCCTTTATGAGGGCTTTTCCACTGTTACCAAAGGGGTGAGCTTTCCTAAAAGAGAAGCGGACGCTGTTGGGGGGAAGTGATGCTGTTCTTGGGAGGAGGGGCAGGTGGCCGGGGGCTGGGTGCTCGGCCTGGGCAGCCACGGCCACAGCGGGTTCTCTAGCCCATTGGGCTACCTTGAGGCCACTGAGGGCAAGACTGGCAGAGCCGCCAGCCACACACTTGCCCTTGTTTTCCACACCACATCCAGGTGCCTCCACAGCCCCGAGAGTCTGGGATCCCCATGCACAGGCGCAGCCCACCCCCAGGTTCAAGGACGCAGGTTTTGTGCCGTCACTGCCACCTTCGCTCAGATCCACCAACCTCCCCTCTGTCGTTAGTTCTTCAGCCTCTCCAAGCCCGAGCTGCACCTACTTTATTCACTCCAGCACTGACTCGGCCCTACCCTACGTACAGCAACAACACAGCAAAACACGGTCCATCCCCGGAGGACGGGGGCACCGAGAGCACACGACAGGGATATGCGGGCACCTGCTCTGCACAGACACCGCTCAAGGCCCCGGAAATAAGGCTGTGGACGAGACAGAGGAGTCTGCCCTCACATCCCAGCAGGAAGTACTCGGGGTGTCAGATGAGGCTCAGTGTCCTGGAGGAAAGACCGGGCGGGGCGGGGCAGCGGGGTGCCAGCGCAGGGGCGAGGGGGCAGCCGGGGCAGGCGGCACTGTTCTGAGCCCTGGGCTCCCCTTTCCTTAGATACTCAGAACAGGGGTGTCTGTCTGGGAATGAATACGAGGGGAGGGAAGACCTCAGCCTTGGACCAAAGGGAAGATTAACCCTAATCTCAGAACCCGGGACCTCGTGTGGCAACAAGGACATCACGGACGTGATTAAGGATCTCGAGCGGGCAGGTGACTCTGGCTTACCTGCGTGAGCTTTCGATGTGATCATGAGAGCTCTGAATGGAATCGGGAGGCAGAAGGGGCGAGCCAGAGGGACTGTGACCCTGGGAAGATGTTCTGAGAGCAGCTACGCTGCTGCTCTGGAGCTGGAGGACGGGGCCACGAGCCAAGCAGAGCAGGTGGCCTCCGCGAGCTGGAAAAGGCACAGTCCAGACTCTCCCCTGAGCCCACACAAGGAACACAGCCCTGGGTACCCGACTCAGGCTTCTGACCTCCCGAACTGCAAGGAAATATTTGTGTTATCTTAAACTGCTAAGTTTGCGGTCATGTGTAACAAGAGCAACAGGAACTTAACACGAGAGTCGGGGACGAAGAAAGAGAAGGGTTGGGTGTGGTAAAGTAAGTGAATGGGAAACCCGCCCTGGCATGGGCTGAGGAAGGGGGTGCTGGCTGAGGACACGGGGTGCTGCCACCGCTGGGCCTGGCAGCTGCAGGCGAGGGGGTAAGAACGCTGTGATTCTGAGAACCTGGACAGCCTCTGCCGCGGGGCGACCTCCTGGGATGTGGATGTGTGAGACGCCCAGCCGCAATGGGCCGTGTATGACAAAGGGAGGGACAGGGTGGCCTGGAGCACTGAGGGGGCTCGTGGAGTGACAGGGTCAGCCCCACGGGGCAGGATGTCCCTGTGTCGCTCACTGGGCGCCACCTGTGTGAGCAGGACCGGCCAGGAGCGCTAGGGGGCAGCACACCGAACCTTCCTGGACGGGAGACAGCCTCAGAGAGGTGATGCGACTTCTCTAAGATCACACAGCAGCAAACAGGAGTTCCCGGAAGGGAGCTGAGCTTCTGGGGCAGGAGATGAGCAGGTGTCAGAAATCAGTATTAGAGGGGCAGTGGGGTGCTCGGGCAGACGTGTGGCCCAGGGAGTGAGGGAGTGATGCACCTCCAGGCCGCCGGCCGGGGTCAGGGGCCGGTCATGGAGGAGAACTGGCAGCCAGGCCACACACCCACAGCAAAGCCGGGAAGACCCTGCTTCATGCCCGACCCCCGCAGCCCTTCACCTGTCACCTCAGAAGCTTGAGCGACCCTCCCAAAGCAAGGCTTTTCCACCAGGCAGGGGCAGCTGCCTCCCCACAGGCCGCCTCCTTCCTTCGTAACTAACTCTTCTTCACTCGGGGCAGCAGTGAGTCTGGCCAATGGGCTCCATGCCCAGGGCTGTCTAGTTACCAACGGGCCAGGAGGAGGGCAGCAGGCCCGCAGCGGTCTTGACATGTCCAGCCCGAGCTCTTCTGTCAGCGCCCAGCAGGACATAGCCCAGCACCGAGAAGCAGCTGCTGCAGCCTGTCATTCGGAGCCCCTGCTCCTCCACTCCCAGCCCTGGGATCTTAGTTTTAAGTTCATCTCCCGGGGCCTCAGTTTCCTCATCTGAAAACAACAGGATGATGGCTCCAGAATCATATGGTCCCTGGGAAAATGAAGCGGTCAGCGATCTGTGTCAAGCGCTTAGTACTGTGCCCAGTGCCTTCTTGGGGCCCAGGAAACAACCTATCACTGCAGTTAATAATACTGCAGCTGTGGGAAGTGACCCAGCAGCCGCTCCCGGCATCCCGCCCACAGCCACCTGGTGGCGCTGCCCACAGTGCCGAGCCCAGCCGGGCCCAGGCAGGTCAGGCAGCTTCAGTGCCCACTACGCTTTCCCTGCAGAATTAGCTCTTCATTTAAGACTTGGAGGAAGTGCAGCTATGGGCTCGGAGAGACCAGAGGAAGGGAGGAGAGAGGGGAGAGAAGAGAGGGGATCAGACACCAGTGGTTATCAGCTGGGCCGGTACCTCTGCAGTGTGAGTGCAGGGACTGCCCCCACCCCTGCCTGCCCCCACACCTCCCCTGGGCTGTCTCACCACAGGCCAGGCCCAAGCCCACGAACTCCTGCTTCTTAAATCTCTTGAAACAGATCCCCTCTCTCCCTTGAGTCAAAGAAAACCCCTCTAAACCTCAGGGGATAGATGAGCCCAGAGAGCCTGTCCTGCAAGAATGGAAATCAGGCGATCGGGGCAAGCCGCCTGCTACCCAGACCTCAGCTGGGGCAGAGTTCAGCTGTTCCAGGTTCCAAAGCAGCGAAGCGGCCTGCGGGGTCCAACCAGAGCGCGGGGTGAAGCCACAGGAGAGGCTCCGAAGGGACAGGAAGACTCATCCAGGCTGTGGGGGGCGGGGGCAGACAGCACCAGGGGCCGGGCAGGAGCTGCTGGGGACCTGGGCCACTCCGCCTGGCTCTTACCCAACCGCCCTGCCTGGTAGGACCAGCCAGTCCCAGGGGCTGGAAACAGAGCCCCGCTACCAGGCAGCTAGAGGCCCTTCCTCCTCCACAGCATGAGGTGTCCCCACTGGGAGGCAGGACAGAGACCAGGGAGAGGCAGTTTCCAGCTGCCCTCTCACCTCCTCAGGTGGCCGGGGCTCTGGTCCTGATTTCTGTGGGCCTGTGCCTCCGTGTGGACGGCACCCCGGAGGCCTCTCACCCTCCCAGGCATCAGACAAACAGGAGGCGTGCCTGCCTGCCTGCAGGGGGCGGGGAGGAGGGTGTGTGGGAAGCCTGGCCCCTGTCCTGCCACCATGCCCCGCTCACATGAACAGATCCCCAAATGCCCCCGCACACCAACCCCCCAGGAGGCCTGCGCACACGTGTTCTACTCGTGGGTGTTTTTAAAAACAAAATTACATACTTTTTGTGAATAGTCTGCTCACATGGTTCTATGTTCAAAAGATACAAGAGGGGTCTCCATGGTCTCCCCTCACCCCCACAGCTACCTCTCTTCCCTGGAGACAAGCTTTCGGGTTTTTCGGGCCTCTTTCCAGAGATTTTTGACACATTTAAGCAAATGCAGTCTGCACTCTCTCCCCCTGTACACACAAGGCTGCATGAGCCAGGAGCACTCTTTTTTGTACTGACAATATTTTAGAGGTCATTTTAAACAGGCTTATCATCCTCACCGAGGTTTCCAAGGTGGCACAGTAGTAAAGAATCCACCTGCCATAGCAGGAGACACAGGTTCGATCCCTGGGTCGGGAAGATACCCTGGAGAAGGGAATGGCTATTCACTCCAGTATTCTTGCAGAACTCCATGGACAGAGGAGCCTGGTGGGCGGCAGTCCAATGGGGTCGCAAACAGTCATGCACGACTGAGCACGCACACGTATCATCCTCACCAGATGGAGGAGGAAGCGCTCTCAGAAACCCCTCGGCTTCCTGCCCTTTGAACTGCCTCCAGCTGGTACTAAGAAGCTTCTTGGACCCAGAGGTTCTCAGCTATCTGGCTTCTCCCTTTCTTCCCTGGAAAACAGCCTCTCTGCCCCAAGCAATCACCTCACCACTAATGAGCAATTACACTCTCCTTCTCACTTCTCACTCCTGAGGCCCAAACTTGCACCCGAAGGAGCTCAGGTGGTGGGAAATGGCAAATTTCCCCACAGGGAAAACAAATCAGGTTAGATGTGTGGAAAAGTCAGGACAGCCAGAGGGGTAGATTTTAAGGAAGATTCTAGAAACACTCTTAATAGGACTAGACAAGATCTTGTTCTGGTACTGAAAGATTTTTCTCCCTCCACCTAAGTGCATTCAACATTTAAATTTTAATGGAACAATTAATACACCAGTCCTTTCTTTAAAATCTTGTTTTGGCTATCACTGACAAAGCCAAGAGTCCCCTGATCACTATCTGTCACTACTGGTCCCCACACCTGTGAGGTACTCAGGTGAAAAGCTGTCATATATCTCTTATCTACATACACTTGCACACGTGTTCACATCCAGAGGAAATACTTTTACTCACATGTTTTCTCTACTCCCAAGGGCTCATACTACGTGGGTCACTCCACAATTTGTAGTTTTCAACAGGCTTTTCATTCCTTACAGCTGCTGTAAACCAGTAAGCTGGAAGGAATGATAAATAAAATGTGGTATGACTAGACCACGTTCACCCATGCCTCTAACGATGGGCAAGTGAGTTCCAGAAAAACATCTACTTCTGCTTTATTGACTACGCCAAAACCTTTGAGTGTGTGGATCACAACAAACTGTGGAAAATTCTTCAAGAGATGGGAATACCAGACCACCTGATCTGCCTCCTGAGAAATCTGTATGCAGGTCAGGAAGCAACAGTTAGAACTGGACATGGAACAACAGACTGGTTTCATATCGGGAAAAGAGTACATCAAGGCTGTATACTGTCACCCTGCTTATTTAACATATATGCAGAGTACATCATGAGAAATGCTGGGCTGGATAAAGCACAAGCTGGAATCTAGATTGCCAGGAGAAATATCAATAACCTCAGATATGCAGATGATACATAGCACCTTTACGGCAAAAAGCGAAGAACTAAAGAATCTCTTGATGAAAGTGAAAGAGGAGAGTGAAAAAGTTGGCTTAAAGCTCCAACATTCAGAAAACTAAGATCATGGCATCTGGGCCCATCACTTCATGGCAAATAGATGGGGAAACAGTGGAAACAGTGACAGACTAATTTTTGGGGCTCCAAAATCACTGCAGATGGTGACTGCAGCCATGAAATTAAAAGACGCTCACTCCTTGGAAGAAAAGCTATGACTAACCTAGATAGCATATTAAAAAGCAAAGACATTACTTTGTTGACAAAGGTCCATCTAGTCAAAGCTATGGTTTTTCCAGTAGTCATGTATGGATGTGAGAGTTGGACTATAAAACAGGTGAGTGCTGAAGAATTGATGCTTTTGAACTGTGGTGTTAGAGAAGACTCTTGAGAGTCCCTTGACTGCAAGGAGAACCAGTCAATCCTAAAGGAAATCAGTCCTGAATATTCATTGGAAGGACTGATGCTGAAGCTGAAACCCCAATACTTTGGCCACCTGATGTGAAGAACTGACTCACTGGAAAAGACCCTGATGCTGGGAAAGATTGAAGGCAGGAAGGAGGAGAAGGGGACGACAGAGGATGAGATGGTTGGATGGCATCACCGACTCAACGGACATGAGTTTGAGTAAACTCTGGGAGTTGGTGATGGACAGGGAGGCCTGGCGTGCTGCGGTCCATGGGGTCACAAAGTCGGGTACAACTGAGCAACTGAAACAAACTACCAATGGGCATTTAGGACGCTTCTGGCTTTTCTTCACTATAAACAATGCTGCAACAAGCGCGCGCAGTCACGCTCTCAGGCACAGGCGCAGACACTTTTCCAGGGCAGATCCCCGAAGAGAAGCTACTGGCCACATATTTGCATCTTGGTTTTACTAGGGACAACCAAACTACTCTCCAACCTGCCTCTATCCACTTTATTCTAACTGGCAGTGCCCGAGACAACCATTTCCCTACAACCTGTCAGCACCTTGTTAGCAAAGTTCTGCCGATCTGATGTACCAACTGCATTTATTAAAAAAATAATGATAAACGCACCAGTCATTCAGTGCTCTTATGTGCCACGTGTGTGGATAATCCATAAACATACCTCATTCATTCAGTCAACAAACATCCACTGAGACTTGGGACAAGACAGGCCTTGAACTGGGCAAACAAAAGACAATATGGCATGGCCGCCTGTCCTTAACACCCCAGTGTTATAAATGTGGTGAAGGAAAAGCCACTGGAAATGAAAACAGGTATTCACACAAACACTCGTGCGCAAATGTTCTCAGCAGCATTACTCCCAAATGGCCAAAAGGTGCCCATGCGCCAACCTCTAAGTGCCCTTTGCCTCCGTCATGCCACTCCAGTCCCACAAGCCTTCCTGCTGCTCCTCACACATGCTGAGAGCACCCCTGCCCCAGGGCCTTTGCACCTGCTGTTCTCGCTCCGTGGAACACTCTCCCCACGGCCCCATGGCTTCCTCCCTTGCCTCTCTCAGGTCTTTGCTAAAATGTAAAGTGTCACCTGCTCAGCAACGCATGCCTCTGTCATGCCACTCTGGTCCCACAAGCCTTCTGCTGCTCCTCACACATGCCAAGAGCACCCCTGCCCCAGGGCCTTTGCACCTGCTGTTCTCACTCCGTGGAACACTCTCCCCACGGCGCCATGGCTTCCTCCCTTGCCTCCTTCAGGTTTTTGCTAAAATGTAAAGTGTCACCTGCTCAGCGACGTCTCCCTTGGCTGTCCTGAGGAAGCCAGCGCCACCTGAAATAAGGTACATTCCATTTACACATCTCGTTAGATGTATGTCTCCCCATTAGAAGAGAGCAGGAAGGGCAGGATTTGGGTCTGTGCTCTCCTCTGCTGTACCCCAACGTCTGGGACAGCTGCGGGCTCCTGCAGGCACTCCGCAAATGCTTGTTACCAAGTAAACAGGTCCAGGTTGCTTTTTGCCAGCTACCATTCCAAGTGCTCTTCATGTACTGATGATCGGTTTAGCTCTACAATGTTCCTACCGTGGGGTACGTACCATTAGCATCTCCTTTCTAGAGTTAAGAAACCTGCTCAGCGTCAACATAAATGTCAAAGTCAGGGTCAAACAAGGTCCCGGCCCTCAGATAATTCAGAGCTTACTGAGGGTAACAAAGAATCAGATTATCGGATGGCATGGTAGACACCGTGCAAGGGCTTTGGTGAGAACCTACTAGAAGCTCAGGGGAGGGACAAGGACACTGTCCTAGAGAAGGAAAGGGTGTTTAAATCTGTTTTGAAGGATGTGGAGGAGTTAGGGTGAGAAGAGGTTAGATCAGTAGCTCATTCCAGGACAAAGCTCAGACGGGCAAGGGTCTGCTGCCTTGAGGAACAGTGGAAAATGCCCTGTGTCAAAACCACGGGATGCCAAAGAAGGTATACCAATAGCTGGTAAGCACAGGGAAAGCATCCTTAGCCACTGGGAAATGCAAATCAAAACCAGGAGATACCAGCTCACGGATGCCACTGCTGCTGCTGCTGCTGCTAAGTCGCTTCAGTCGTGTCTGACTCTGTGCGACCCCATAGACGGCAGTCCACCAGGCTCTGCCGCCCCTGGGATTCTCCAGGCAAGAACACTGGAGCGGGTTGCCATTTCCTTCTCCAGTGCATGAAAGTGAAAAGTGAAAGTGAAGTCGCTCAGTCAGGTCTGACTCTTAGCGACCCCATGGACTGTAGCCTACCAGACTCCTCCGTCCATGGGATTTTCCAGGCAAGAGTACTGGAGTGGGGTGCCACTGCCTTCTTCTACAGATGCCACTAGGATGCCAATAATAAAGAAGGTGGGTAACAGCAAGCCTGGTGAGGGTGGGGCAATTTGAACCCTCATTCATCACCAGTGGGGGTGTACGACGGGGCAGCCACTTTGGAAAACAGTCTGGCAGTTCCTTAAACATACAGTTGGCCTATGATCCAGCAATTACATTCCTAGACCTCTCCCAAGAGAAATGAAAACATACACCCGTACAAAACTAGCACACAAATATTCTGTAACAGCAAAAAGTAAAAACAACCCAAATGACCATCAGTTGATGAGTGGATAAAATGGAATATTATACAGTCTTTAAAAAACCCTATTGATATATGCTATAAAACGGATGAACCTAAAAAACTAGACTCCTACTCTATGATCCGATTCACACGAAATGCCCGTTACAGGAGTATCTACAGAGACAGAGAACAGAGGAGAGGCTACCTAGGGATGGGGGCATGGGGAGTGCCTGCTAAGAGGTATAAGGTTTCTTTCTGGAGTGATAAAAATGTTCCAAAATTACATTGTGGTAATAGGTTCACAACTCTGAATGTACTAAAACCCACTGAATTTATACAGTTTAATAAATGGATGTGAATTATGCACTATTTCAATAAAGCCATTAAACAAACCAACCAAGCACAGGATGCCAGGGAGGGGCTGGGCAGAGATGCTTCTAAAGGCGGGACTGTGCTTTTTTCTGGGGATGAGTGAAGCTGGTTGAGAACAGGCTGGGGAGGAGACTGGAGCCTAAAAGCTCCAGTCAGCTGAGGCCAGCAGGGGACTCCAGTGGAAACACAGCCTGGAGCAGAGAGACCACTCAGACAAGACTCGGAGAGGGAGACTTGCCAGGGCCAGGGGCTTTATGGGCCCCACAGGTGGACACATGTGTGCGTGCAGCTAGACAGAAATCCACAGCCCTGTGCTCCCCCTGCCCAGCCTCTCTCCTGCAACCGACACCCGAGTCCCAGGGGAGAGGCAGTCGCCATGGAGATGGTTTCTCTGGGAACCAAGTAAAAACCACCAGAGGTGGGGGGCGGGGTGGCTATGACTGAGATTAGAACCAGCCACAGCCCCTACCTGTCCCTGGCTGGCAGTCGCCACACCAACGCCGCTGGACATTTATCCTGTGCCTCATCTGCAGTGCTTTACTTGTGCTGTTGAGTGTGTGTGCTAAGTCGTGTCCCGCTCCTCTGGCAACCCTATGGACTGTACCCACCAGGCTCCCTTGTCCATTGGATTTCCCAGATAGGAATACTGGAGTGGGCTGCCGTCTCCTCCTCCACGGGATCTTCCTGACTTAGGGACTGAACCCACGTCTCCTGCATTGGCAAGTAGATTCCTTACCACTCAATCACCTGGGAAACCTTTACCTGTACCGACTACAACCCAAAGAGCGGAACCACCAGAGTTTCCATCTCACAGATGGGCAAACAGGAGTGGAGAGAACTTCAGTAACTTGCCCAGAGTCGCCCAGACGGCAGCAATGACTGAGGCCGTCTGGCCCCAGAGCTGAACCGGGGCCTCGGGAGCCTCTCCAGAGGGGCCTTTCCCACCGCCACACAACGCCCCCTTGCATGCTACGCCCAGTACCCCTTCCTGTTCCCTGACGTCATCCCAAGCCATCTCGTCACCTTCCAGACTAGTTCAGTGGTTCGGGTTTCACTCCAGAATCCAGTTCAGTGCTGCCTGTTTCCCCCACTGCAGGCTAGACACCTAGAGACCTGGAGGACGGGGGGCTCAGCCGCTCTTTCCTGCCCCCCGCTCCCCGCCCCGGAGTCTGCTCCTGCTCTGGGTGGGAGTGGGCAGGAGGAAGGGGACAAAGGGCTCTTGAGCAAACCTAACAGGGCTGAGGTCCAGGGCCCTGCTGGCCCGCGAACATCCCCACGGGGCAGTCCCCACGGGTCTGTGGGGGGGCCTGGGAGGTCTCCCCGCTGAGCTCCCCTGCCCCGGCCTCCACCCCTGCCCCATTTCCCCAGCTCTCCCAGTGACCGGCCATCCAGCACTGCTGGCCGCCTTCATCTCGGCCTTGCTCCTCTGCTCTGAGCTCGAGGACCCCAGGGGTACATGTACCCAGGGAGGGGTACAGGCTGCCCCCATTCCCGTCCCCCATCGGGCAGGACAAGCCTATCTGCTGAGAGAGGGAAGAGTAGCTCTGACAGCCGCCTGGTGCTCTCCTGCTGGGCACAAACAACTCCACGGACGCACCGGGCAAGGCCACGCAGACCGCTGGATCACTGCACAGCTCAACACAGACCAGAACACAAATGCTGTCCAAAGCATAAAAATGACCAACCACTACCCTCCTGACTCAGAGCTGACAGCCGCTTCTTCACTCAGCACAGCACTGGCTCCACGGATAACTGACGCTGGCCACAGACGCCCCTGCTCCCTGCTGGCCTCTGATCCAGAGCGAAACTTGCCTCCCTGAACCCTCCCCAGTCACTCAGCCCAGCCCAGCCCCTACCTGAGATGCCCCGTGGGCCCCCAGGGTGGGCACCCCCAACTGCAACAAGCAGGAAACCCGAATTGTTTAACTACAAGTGTCCGTGGTGGCATCTGGTTGGGGTATGGATGGCTGACGGAGGCCCCCAACCCTCCCAGATGACTCTTAGAGACCCCTTTCCCTGCTCCCCACAAACACTGCCCCTCACGTCTTTACACAGGACCCGGCAGTGTCTGAGCAAGGCTGGCACCCTCTCAACCTGGGTCAGGCCAGCGGGTGACCCTGCCCTGAGAATTCTCAGTTTCTTTTGGTCTCTGCCCTGGCAGAGAAGGACATATTTTTGGGGTGTGTGACGGGGTGACTCTGCACGCAAAGGTCAGGAGGGCCCTTGGCCCCCACCTCTCCACACTCATAGTTCACCAGGGTTTCTGTGAGTGACTCACCAACCTTTTAAAACTTGGACCTTGTGGAAAAGTCTGTTTCTCATTTCTGTAAAACTTGAAGCTCCGCACCGCCAGGCTGGCACGCGTGCCTGAGGGGCTGGCGTGCGTGCCTGAGGGGCTGGCGTCATCCGAGACCCTTCCGCACTCTCTCGGGTCCTCCGCCCCGCTCCTGTCCCTGCTCCGCTGATGCAGCACACGGGTGTGCGGGGCCCTGCTTAAGGGCACACGGGGAGAAGTGAGTGTCCCGAGGGCCAGGGTACTGTGTTGCCAACTACCTTCACTTTGCCCTGTCCAGTCTCTGCATGCATGTGAGGAGGGGCACCCCAGGGCTGGTGGCCTGCAGCTCTCAGATGAGGAAACTGAGGCTCTGAGAGGGAGGCGTGGTGGGATGGATACGTCCCCATCCTAATCCTTAGCATCTGTGAGTATGTTACCCTATACGGTCAAAGGGACTTTACAGACGTTACATTCAGGATCTTGAGGTGAAGACACTATCCTGGATTATTGGGGTGTGCCCCAGAGTGCTCACAAGGGCCCAAAGACAAGGAAACGGATTCTCCCCTACAGCCTTGAGAACAGGAGTCCCCAGCCCCCGGGCCATGGTCTTGTACCAGCCTGTGGCCTGTTAGCACCAGCCTGCACAGTGAGATGAGGGGCTGTTCTCCATGAAACCTGTCCCGGTGCCTAGAAGACTGGGATCACTGTTCCAGGAAGACTCTTTTAAAGACTGCCGGTCTCCAGAACGGAAAAGGAATCGATGTGTGTTGTCTGAAGCCACTAAGAGAAGGGGCTTTGGCGGACTCTGAGCCGCCAGGCCACGTGGCAGACCTGTGCTGTGTGTCTGGCCCCAGCACTGCCCTTTCCCCAGCTGAACTGGCCTTGGCCTTCCTGTCCTTGTTTGCCAGGACGCCCACTCCCAACCCTTGCTCCTGGCCTGCATGATCGAGACAGCTGCCCGAGGGCCTCTTCAGGGAACACAGAATTGAACTCCCCAGTTTCTGTGCCTCAGCAACTCATTTTAAAAAGGAACTGATGTGAGGGCTTCCCTGGTGGCTCAGTAGTAAAGAATCCACCTTCAGAGGCAGGAGACACGGGTTCAGTCCCTGGTCCGGGAAGATCCCACATGCCCAGGAGTAACTTGGCCCACTCGCCCCAATTACTGAGCCCACACGCCCCAGAGCCCATGCCCCTCAATGAGAAGCCACCGCAACGAGAAACCCATGCCCTGCAACGAAGAGCACCCCCCCCCCCCCCCCACTGCAACTAGAGAAAAGCCTGCAGAGCAACAAAGACCCAGCAAAGCCAAAATCAGAACTGACGCGGGACTTTCCTGGTGTCCAGTGGGTGGCACTATGCTCCCATCGCAGGGGGGTGGAGCATGGGTTCAATCCCCGGTTGGGGAACTGAGAGCCTGCAGGCTTCGAGGCGCAGCCAGGCAAAAAAGTTCTGATGCCTTGTGAGGCCACAGCAGAAGGCTGGGGGCTGTGTGGAACAGTTCCTGGGAATGAGGAGGTCCTGACTTATCCTCTAAGTGCTCAGGGAAACAGTCAGGCACACAGACATCTGCTTTCGAGGGGCTCTGAAAGCAGAACGAAGTGTGGTAGGAACAGGAAGAGAAACGACCACAGGCTGGCCATAGTGCCGGGCTTTACCTACAGCATTTCACACAATCTTCTCAGCACCCACGTCTTGGAGAGAAATAATGCTCACACTTAGGCAGGCAGGCCCCGTTCTAGGAATTTTGCATACATTTACGTATTTAATCCTCACAATAAGCCTATGAGGTGGGTCATCTTATCCCCATTTTATGGATGAGGAAACTGAGTCACACAGAGAAGATGCCACCTGCTGAGGGTCAAAGAAGAAGCGGAGTTGGAGCGTGAACCTAGCAGGCTGACTCCAGAGACAATGCTCTGAGCCACCTTTCCTTGATCAAAAGGCCAAGGCGCTACCGGAGCCACTTGTAAGAACGCAGCAGAAGCCCAACAGTCAGGGCCACATCAGCACCCTTGGCCAAGATCAGGTGATGTGGGCATGGGACTGAAACTTGGGTCCATCTGATGGAAACCCGGTGCCTCTTCCATCACACCAGGCTGTTACCGTGACTGGGAAAGCAGTGGGTTCTGGGATAGAACAGGCAAGGAGGGTCTCCTTTGGCGCAGGGGGGCTTGGGGAGGGGCAGGTGGCAACCAACAGAATCTGACAGCAGTAAGCAGCAGCAGACTTGAGGTGAAGGTCCAGGTCTGGCGGCCTCCCAGCAAGCTATGTCCCAAGCTGGGGGTCAGGGACCCCACACGTCTGAGAGGAGACAGGCTCTCCCTGGGGCCTGCAGGCCCTTGGGAGGTGTGTGGCGGGGCAGCGCTCTAACCAGCAATGTGGCCCTGCACAATCCCTCTTGCCTCCCCGGGCCTCCGCCTTGCCCCCTGCAAGCCCCGCGGGTCAGCCTCTGTGATCTGAGCCCCTTCTTGGCATCGAGCCTGATTCCCAGGGTACTGCACAGGCTCTCCTTCCTCTTGCCTAATCCCCTCCCTTACTGGACTGGGGCGTCTCCCCAATCCAGGGTTTCGCTAACCGTTGCCAGGTGTGCAACCGGCCCCCAGAGAATGCCCCCCACTCCCCCTCCCCATCAAAGAGCCGGGGTGACGCAACCTGCCTGCAACTACCGCCTCACTCCCCAAGCATGGCTCCTCCGCAATGAAAAAGAGTCCCCAGCAGCCCCACCCAGGCTCCCAGCCTCAGCCCAGGAGCTGAAGGGCGCAAGGGGCGGGGGCGGCGGGCAGCTGGACCCCAAATACTTGGCCAAGCTCGGGAAGGCGGAGTCATCTGAGTCCCGGAGGGCCCATGGATCCAGATCAGGGGTGGGTGTGGGGAGAGGGCGCAGCGTGCCAAGACCCGGGCTCCCAGGCACCGCTGATGACCCGCTGCCCAGAAGATGGAATAGGCTGGGAAGGGCTAGGAGCGCCGTGTGCTTGCTGGCACCCGCTCTGCAGGACTGAGTCAGGCCGCGTGGGCAGGGTGATTGGCACCAGGACTCAGTTCTGTGGGACCCAGCTGAAGAGAGAAAGAGGCACACGGGGCAGGGACCGCGGCGTACCCAGGGTCTTCTCAGATACTAAGTTCATTCTCAAGTTATTAACTGTCTAACCTGACCATCCTCTCAAAACCCCATAGTCCCAGTCTATGCTGCTGCTAAGTCGCTTCAGTCGTGACCGACTCTGTGCGACCCTATGGACAGCAGCCCACCAGGCTCCTCCATCCACAGGATTCTCTAGGCAAGAATCCTGTGGATGGAGGAGTTGCCATTTCCTTCTCCAAGTCCCAGTCTATGAGACAAAACTAAAGAGGAACAGTTCACAGAATACCCAACCTGCACTCTTCAGAAACATCAAAGTCACAGGAGATAAGAAAAGTCTGAAAAGCCTCCACAGACCAGAGGTTGCAGAGGAGACGTGAAAACTAAGTGTAACTCGGCATCCTGGGGGGATCCTGAAAAGAAGGGGTTGGGGAACAACAGGTGAAATCAGAAGATGGGGTGGGCGAGGGGGTAGGTCACAGAAACAGACTGACATTGCCTCCCGAGTTGTGACAAACACCAGTGTAACACAAGATGCCCACGGGGAGGGGGAGGCTGTGTGAGGGGCTCCTCGGGAACTCTGTATTGTCTTGGCAGCTTTGTGGTCAATCTACAGTTAACTCCAAAATAAAAAGTTTATTTAAAGAAAAATACTCCACCTAATCCGCCAGTTATAATCTAGACGAGAAGGCTGGGGGATGACTGTCCCCCCTCACTGCCAGCAGCCTGTCCAGTGGCTTCCCCTAATCCCACCAGCTAGTACTCAACACTGAGGAGTGGAAGTCAGTCCTTACTTAAAACACCTTTAGAAGCACTACTGCTGGGCACCGGACATAAAACATATCCACCTTAATAATAACAATGAACCCCTTATGTAACACCTTACTCTGTGCCAGGCACTAGTCCAAGGGCACCTGATGTGGATTAATTCATTTAATCCTCAAAACAGTACTAAGAAATAGGTACTGTCGATGGCCACATACATTGGCCATCAGCATGTTTCTATTAACTCAACTCCATATTTGATTCTCGAACTATTCATGGAAAGCAAGACACATGGAAGGGAAATTGCCAGTAAGCTAGTTAAGTGGGGTGTAGTCAGGGGCTGAATCCAACAACTTGGCTCCAGAGTGCGTGCCCTTAAACATTACTCTGTTACCTCAGTAAAAAACATAGCCCCTATAGGGCAAGAGCTCAAATACTGGCAGAGTGGATAAAGTAAGTGGTCAGATCCCAAGGACTTCCGGTATGCAAGAGTAGCCTGTATTAGGGATGCAATATACAATAAACCTAATTAATACCACCATATGTTGTGTATGAAAGCTGTTACAAATCCTAAGAGTTCTCATCACAAGGAAAACAGGATGTATTCTTTTCTATTTCTTCAGTTTTGTATCTGTAGGAGATAATGTTCACTACACTTACTAATCAATTTATGAGGTATGTTCAATCAAATCACTATGCTGTACGCCTTAAGCTTACCCAGTGCTACATGTCAATCATATCCCAGTAAATCTGGAAGAAAAAAAAAAGCATCTGAACTTAGAGGAAGAAAAAAAAAAGCCTGGATGTCTTTATTCTCAGATAACTCTCAAGATCAAGGTCCCCTGTCTTCTCTGGATCTTGATTCAGTCTCATAAGCACCAGGAAAAGCTCAACTCCAGCTGTAATGTCCTGCTGTGGATGAACGGAGGTGGGGAGAGGAGGGGTTTCTGCAGCACAGGAAAGACCCACAACCACTTGGGCTGGGAGGGGATGGCTAGGAAGTCCCATCTCTTTGAGCAATGGATTACAGATCTTCCTATTTCTGGCAGACCTGCACGACTGATGGTGGGGTGGGGGGAGCTGAGGTAGAGGACAGTCTGAAAGGGAGCCTAGGTGGGGGCTATGGAAAAAGAAGGAACCAACTGGCCTCAAAGGAATGCTGAGGATAAGCGTTGAGGGTAGGTGCGCAGGAGACACAGAGAAGATATCGGGCCTGAGGGCGAAAACTGACTCCCTGCACCAAGATGGGGCTGAGCGTCCATGTTGTGAATGGGAAAGGCCGGGATGGCTGGGAAATACCTTGGAGGAGGTAAAGGAGACACAAGGATGACCTTTTAGCAAGTGCTGTATGGTCTAGCGTCTGGGGTTCCTGCCAGCGGGGTCGGAAAGGGGGACACCAGGCCCCAGGGTTCCTTCCTGCTCACAATAAGAGGTTGAGAGAGCATGTATGAAGTGGGCTCTCAAGTTTCACAGGCATCGACTCATTTCATTCTCACAAATGACCCCACCAGGTAGAGTTGATTATTCTCCGCGTTTTACAGATAGTCTCCTATCTAGGCTGCTAGAGAATTCAGGTCATTTGCCCAAGGCCACCTTCGCCGGCCTGTGATTTGAATGGAGCGCGCTCTGTGACTCACACCAGGTTCTAAGCCACAGGAAAGGTTCTCAGAGTGGGACGGCAGTTGAAGGATGAAGAGAGTAGCATGTGGCTGGCCGGAAATTCGCGAAGCAGGGGAAAGCAAAGGAGAAATGAACTGGCGCGAGTCTCAGGGAAGAGGGGTTACCGAGTCACCAGAATAAGAGGGAGCAGAGGGCCGGACCTCAGAGTCAGAGAGAACGGAGGGTCGGAACCCCCGGAGTCGGGAGAAAGCGGGGCTAGAGATAGCCACGGGTAAAAGGAAGGAGAGGCCTGAACCCCCGGGATCGAAAGCCAGGATCCGATCCCCGAGGGCAGGGGTGCAGGCCCGCCTCCGGGTTGGGGCCACGCGGGGCGGGGCGCGGAAGGATCCGCGCAGGCCGTGCTGCGCCGCCCGCGGTATATCTGTGTCCAGTCCCCGGGGCCGCCTCATTCCCCACCCTCAGATCACGGGCTCTCCTCACTCTACTGCCACGCCGCCTCCGCCCGCGTACCCCCGGCCATGGCTCTGTAGCCGCGACCCCTCTGTGCCCCCGGCCAGTCTCCGCGCTCACCGCGCCTGCGCTCTCCGCTCCTGCCTTCTCTCTTCAGCCGAGGCCGCCGCCGCCTCTCCTTTGCGCAGCCATGGAGTGAGTAACCGCTCGCCCCTCCCTCTCCAACCGCCTTTCCCGCCCTTTCGAAGCTCGCGGCCCTCGCGACCGAGCCTGGGGGGGTGGGGAGACTGAGGAATCACGGTCGCGCAGGCGCAGAAGAGGGAAGGCGAGCGGTCTCGCGCGACCGAGCATGCGCACTTGGGCGGGTGCGTTCTTCCAGACAATCGGTGTTTAAAGAAGAGAGCCACGTGCGTGTGCGCCTGCGCACTAGTTCCCAGACACGGAGGCTTCCCCCCATCCCCGCCCTGACCGTCTGCGAGCGATTGCTCATGCGCAGCTGTCCACCTGAGGCTGTATTTTTTTTTTGCGCAAAGGGCGGTCATTAAACAGCCGCACATGCGCACTGGTCTCCAGGAGGGCGGTTGCCTGAGGTAACTGTGGCGCGGCTTGGGAGATGGCGCATGCGCTGTAGCCTTCAGCGAGAGCTCCGCCTCCCACTTTGCTCAGGCGCAGAGCTCATCTTCCCTCCCTTTCATTCAGGCACCTGCTGGGGCGGGAACTGGTTTAGATTGACAGGGGAGAAGGCGGGGATTAGAAACGACCGGTTTAGGGGATGGAGCTAGGATAAGAGGCGTCGCCGAGGACGAGGTTGGGGCGGGGTTACCCATTGTGGAAGGGGCGGGGCTAACGAAACCTTTTGCAGAGGGGGGTGGGGTTTCTGCCTGAGAAAGAGGCGGGGCCTCTGGGGAATCATCGGGGAGGGGTGGAGCTAAAATAAATCGTGGGGGCGGGACTTCGAGAGGCAGTGGAGATCAGCCCCAAAATTCAAAGGGAGAACTGCGATTTGAACGGATAACTTTGACGACCGGTCGGGACAAGGGGGAATTCCCATGGGAACAGATTTGAGCTGGAATCTAGGGAGGGTGTGGGGCCTAAAAGTTATATTTTAGAGGAAGAGATGTGACTGGAAGAAAATTCCCCTGGGATTGAGTGTGGGTTTTGTTTTGTTTTTTAATGAAAGGGAATATTATGGGGTGAGTGGGAAGGACTTTAAGGAAATTTCCCTGGGAGACCATTAGGTTTCTGTATTGGAAGGATTGGGTCTTGGGAATTCTGAGAAATAAGCCAAACGTAAAGAGAATTCCCTTGGGAGTGGGTGGCGCTCAGATACTGGGAAAGGACAGGTTTAGAATTCTGAAAGGATGAGGAATCCTGGGATTCTGCGGGCGTGGTTTGATTTCCCTGTGGCTTTGGCAATAGCAGGTGAGGCTGATCCTGACCCACTCACTTTTGTGTCACACTTGCAGGCCCTCCACTTTTGCCTTGGTGCCTGTCTTCGCCCAGCTGAGCAACCTCCAGAGCCTCCTTCCAGCTGTTGGTGCAGCCTCTTCCATTGCCGTCGGTGCCCAGCGCCCGTGCTGCAGCCATGTCACTCCTGGCGACCCTGGGGCTGGAGCTGGACAGGACCCTGCTCCCAGCTAGCGGGCTGGGCTGGCTCGTAGACTATGGGAAACTCCCCCTGGCCCCTGCCCCCCTGGGCCCCTATGAGGTCCTTGGGGGAGCCCTGGAGGGCGGGCTTCCAGGGGGGGGAGAGCCCCTGGCAGGTAAGAGTAGGTGAAGAATGGAGGTGGGGTGAGCTAGGGGGAGAGGGAGAAGAAAGGAAAATTCATTCATTTGATAAGTTTTTTTAAATGAGTACCTGTAATAGGGCTTCCCCAATGGCTCAGCAGGTCAAGAATCTGCCTGCAGTTCGGGGGACACAGGAGACATAGGTTCAATCCCTGGGTTGGGAAGAAAGCCTGGAGGAGGAAGTGGCAACCCACGCCAGCCTGGAAAATCCCATGGATAGAGGAGCCTGGTGGGCTACAGTATATGGGGTCACAAAAAGTTGGACATGGCTTGAAAAGTTGAACAACTAAGCAACAACAACAGCATAATATGTCAGGCACTGTTTTAGGGGACACAGCTGGGAACAAGACTGACATGATCCCTGCCTTCTTGGAGCACACACTCTACTGGGAAGACACGCAGGAGACAAATTATATGATGCATGGGAATAAGTGGGAAGCACTTAGCTGAGTTTAAAAATGGCAATGAGAAAAAAAAAAAAAAAATGACAACGAGGACAAGTTTGGTGGGGGGAGCCAAGAAACCCTCTCCAATCAGTAACATTTTGGCTGAGACCTAAGGAATGGTAAGGAATGACCCATAAAAAGACCCAAGGGAAGAGCTTTTCAGGTGCAGGAAACAGCACAGGCAGAGCCCCTGAAGCAGGAATTATTTTATTCATTGCGTGCATGGGTGCTAAGTCGCCAAATCGTGTCTATGGACTGTAGCCCACCAGGCTCCTCTCTCTGTCCATGGTATTCTCCAGGCGAGAATACAGGAGTGGGTTGCCATGCCCTCCTCCAGGAGATACTCACGACCCAGGGATCGAACCTGCATCTCTTACATTTCCTGCATTGGCAGGTGGGTTCTTAACTTCTACCACCACCTGGGAAGCCCATTTTATTCATTGGTGGTGATTTGATCGCTAAGTTGTGTCTGACTCTTGTGACCCCATGAACTGTAGCCCACCAGGCTCCTCTGTCCATGGCATTTTCCAGGCAAGAATACTGGAGCAGGTTGCCATTTCCTCCTCCAGGGGATCTTCCCGACCCAGGAATCAAACCTGGGTCTCCTGCGTTGCAGGCAGATTCTTTACCAACTGAGCTATGAGGGAAGTGTATCCCAAATGCTTGGTACATAGTAGGGTTTCAATAATTAAAGATGAAACAGGGTGTGTTTACATGTGATCTAGTTTGCCATTTATAATAAACTAGAGAGTAAATCAAGAAACCAGAGATGCAGGGTAATCAGTAAGGAGGATGTTGGAACAGTTGAAGAAATGGCTGGTTGACTGTTTTCTCATTTGGGTCATTGATGGTTGTTGGTTAACGGGTTGGTTAGATGTTTGGTTTATTGATTGGTTGGTTGGCTGGTCTGTTGACTGGTTTGATGATTTGTTGATTGGCTAGCTGGCTGGCTGGTGGTTTAACTCAATGAATGGGATGAATGAGGTGGGCATGAGTGAGATCTGGTTGGGTGGAGGATTAGGAAATCAAGGAGCTTTCTGTCCCTCTGCAATCCTCCAGGAGACGGCTTCTCTGACTGGATGACCGAACGGGTGGACTTTACAGCCCTGCTCCCTCTGGAGCCCCCCTTGCCCTCAGGTGCCCTCCCCCCACCTTCCCCACCCCCACCTGACCTGGAAGCTATGGCCTCCCTGCTCAAGAAGGAGCTGGAGCAGATGGAAGACTACTTCCTCGATGCCCCTCTGCTCCCACCATCCTCCCCACCTCCGCCGCCGCCGCAGCCGCCGGCACCGGCACCTTCCCTCCCTCTCCCCCTCCCCCTCCCCCTGCCCACCTTTGACCTCCCCCAGCCCCCTTCCCTGGACACCCTCGACTTGCTGGCCATCTACTGCCGCGGTGAGGCTGGGCAGGGGGACTCGGGATTGGCGCCCCTGCCCCCACCTCCGCAAGCCCCGCCCCCGCCCCGCCCCGCCCCCTACCCCAGTCCTGCTGCCAGCCGAGGGGACCGCAAGCAAAAGAAGCGAGACCAGAACAAGTCCGCGGCTCTGAGGTACCGCCAGAGGAAGCGTGCAGAGGGCGAGGCCCTGGAGGGCGAGTGCCAGGGGCTGGAGGCGCGGAACCGGGAGCTGAGGGAGAGGGCGGAGTCGGTGGAGCGGGAGATCCAGTACGTCAAGGATCTGCTCATCGAAGTGTACAAAGCTCGCAGCCAGAGGACCAGGAACAGCTAGCCGGGCGGGGGCTTCGGGCTGTAGGGGGCGCTGGTCTTCGGCTCCGGGGCGGAGGGGGGAGGGTCCCCAGTCATCCCCCTGCCTCCAGCTTCCTTCCAAACCCTCCCTCCCCCTCCTCTCCCTCTCTCCTCCCTCCCTCTCCCCTTTTATTCTTACCTCCCCTTCCCACCCCCCAGAATCATGAAACGTTTGGCATAAGTCAGCATTTACACCCTTCAAGTAACATCTGAGGAACAGAGACCCATGAGGAATTTGGGAGGCAGGGGAGAGCTTGGAAACCTCATCTCTCAAGCAGGGAAGTGAGCCCAGGAAGCCCTGCAGAACGTCTGTGCAAAGGAGAACAGGGAAGCCATCTCGAGACCAAGTCAGGGAGGGCTCAAAGAAAGGTGCCCAAGGAATGAGCAAAACAAGCCAAGTGACCTTGGGAACTACATTTGGAGGTGGAACCAAGAGGTAGCCGACTTGGCAGAGCAGGTGCATATTTGGGGGGTCTGGGGGAGTGGCCATAATGGGTGACGGGGTATACGTTTTAGCTCTGGAAGGAAATCAGTGTTTTGTGAAGGTGTTGGGGGAGGTGCGGGAGGGCAGGGACTGATCCTTTTGGAAGGGGGCTTTATGAGTGGAAATAAAAGGAAGAATTTCCTCTGATTATGTGCGTCTGGTCTTTGAAAGGAGAAGCTGGGGGGAGGGCAGTCTTAGACCAAAGGCAATAATGATAATAATGGAAATAACATAATACAGTCAAGCACACACTTTCCACACAGGGTCAAAGCCAAGATGAGACTGATTGAACTGGTAGAGATACAAGACCCGCTTTTAACTTCCATTTAGGATGTAGACAGTGAAAGAAAGAATAGCCAAAGGTGCCAGCTCCCCCTGGTCCTTGTCACCAAAGAGGGTGACACCAAAGGGGCCGGGTGGCTGGAGCACAGTTGTGGGGCACCCGGTGTTGAAGAGCAATCTCGCTGCGCTGTCAGAGCCGAGATTCCAGGGGAAGTCAGGAGGTAAATGAGCGGTGACCTGGTAATGGAGAGTCGGATCTGGGTGCGAACACTTTCTCCATGATAATCTTTCTTTATGAGCTGGAAAAAAATTCGTGCAGATGGGCACCCATTACAGAGTTGGGAATCAATTTAAAGGGTTCTGACCAGTGTTGAAAGATACGAATAGAACAGTAGAAAACACCATGTATCAGTAGTATTTTGCCAGACTATGTTGATGTAATAGCTTTGCATCACGGTAAGAAAAGTTTGGAAGCCACTGGTAGATGGCAGCCAGCATCATAACACTGATTTTCAGACACTGCCACCTAATACAATCACTATCAACTCTAAGATGCCAGATCCCACTCTGCCCAAAGCAAACGTTTCCTGTGTCCCGGAGGCTCCTGGTCTTGCCCTGAATGTTCAACCATGTTCAAGTTCCGCTTGGAGTTCCCTATGACCATCTTGGGCTTCCCAGGTGGCTCAGTTCAGTTCAGTCCCTGTCTTGTCTGACTCTTTGCAACCCCATGGACTGCAGCACACCAGGCTTCCCTGTCCATCACCAACACCCGGAGCTTGCTCAAACTCATGTCCATAGAGTTGGAGATGCCATCCAACCATCTCATCCTCTATCATTCCCTTCTCTTCCTGCCTTCAATCTTTCCCATCATCAGGGTCTTTTCTTTTCCAAGGAGTCAGTTCTTCACATCAGGTGGCCAAAGTACTGGAGTTTTAGCTTCAGCTAAGACTTCAGAGTCTTAGCAGGACTCTACCGCCAGGGGGCGCCCGTGCCCCGACGTGAATGAGTTATCCTCTATCCTCTACTCAGCCCAAGCGCTTGATCTTGGGGTTCCAGCTCGCCCTGAGGGTCGGGTTTACGGGGACTGAAGCCCTGACCACGAATAGAATTCCCCGAACAGAGCATGGCAGGAGGGCGCAGGTGGTCACGAAGGAATGTGGCCATCCTAAGATACCCACTTATCCCTTCATTCCACAATGTTCATTAAATGCCTCCGTGCATCTCCCAGAGCGCATATTTGGTGGGTGAGGACGGACAGTACCTCAAATTCACCACCCCGCCGGTTCAGGGAGGCCTCCTCGCCTAGACTTGTATGAGACAACCCGGGTGGAGTCCTGCCGGCTGTGTGACCTTGGGCAGCTTGCATAGCCTCTCTGTGCCTCAATTTCCTCTGCTCTAAAATGGGTCTAATAACACCTGCTTCATAGGGTCATCATGAATATTAAATGAGTTAATATTTGTAAATTATTTTGAAGGGTCTGGTATGTTTATTAAATCAATTGCTAAAATTTCCCATTTTACAGAAAAGAAAACTGAGGATCAGAGTAGGGATCACCAAAGCCATATTTTTTTTCTCCTAAGGAGAACTCTTGAGTTGAGCCCAGTGATCCCCAATTCCCAGCCCAGAGGCTTTTCCTTGGCATAGAACTTGGGGTAGAAATAAACCCCATTTCCTTGGTATAGTGGTGGGGCGGAGGAGGGGGCGGTGTGGGTGCTGAAGCCAGTGAAATACTCTAGCAGAGCCTAGGCCCCAACAACACAACAGTCAGTGTTGGAATCACGACTGAAACTAGCTTGGGGCCCTATCTCTGGGTCAGCAGAATAGCCAGACAAGTAAATAAATCATTTTCTTACTGTCAACGACATCCACACTGAAGTATAGATGTACAAGGAAAGGAAAGTGAGCTGGTCAGTAAGATTCATGGAGCTGCCTCTTCAGTTCTGAATTGTGATGAACTATGAAGTAAGGTTGGGCGTGGCATTAGCCCTCTCAGGAGAAGGGGATCTAACAGGGCCAGAAGGTGCAGGCCAATTACATGACCAGGTCCCAGGATACCTGTATCATACCTGCTGCTCTGTGGTCTTGCCCTAAATGTTCAACCATGTTCAAGTTCCGCTTGGAGTTCCCTATGACCATCTTGGGCTTCCCAGGTGGCTCAGTTCAGTTCAGTCCCTGTCTTGTCTGACTCTTTGCAACCCCATGGACTGCAGCACACCAGGCTTCCCTGTCCATCACCAACACCCGGAGCTTGCTCAAACTCATGTCCATAGAGTCAGAGATGCCATCCAACCATCTCATCCTCTATCATCCCTTCTCTTCCTGCCTTCAATCTTTCCCATCATCAGGGTCTTTTCCAGGGAGTCAGTTCTTCACATCAGGTGGCCAAAGTACTGGAGTTTCAGCTTCAGCATTAGTCCTTCCAATGAATATTCAGGACTGATGTCCTTTAGGATGGACTGGCTGGATCTCCTTGCAGTCCAAGGGACTCTCAAGATTCTTCTCCAACACCACAGTTCAAAAGCACCAATTCTTCAGTGCTCAGCTTTCTTTATAGTCCAACTCTCACATCCATACATGACTCATACATGACCCAGGTGGCTCAGTGGTAAAGAAATCCACCTGCCAGTGCAGGAAAAAAAAGTTATGGCTTCCAAAGAAGAAAGCAGGGAGAGGGATAAATGAGGCGTTTGGAATTAACAGATATGAGCTACTATATATAAAACAGGCGAACAACGAGGACCTACTGTATACAGCACAGTGAACTCTGCTCAATATTTTGTAATAACCTGTAATGGGAAAGAATCTGAAAAAGAACATATGTATGTATATATGTAACTGAATCACTTTGCTGTACACTTGAGACTGCTGCTGCTGCTGCCGCTGCTGCTAAGTCGCTTTAGTCGTGTCTGACTCTGTGCGACCCCACAGACGGCAGCCCACCAGGCTCCCCCGTCCCTGGGATTCTCCAGGCAAGAACACGAGTGGGTTGCCATTGCCTTCACACCTGAGACTAACACACTGTAAATCAACTGTACTCCATTTTTTAAAAATCCATAACGTACAATTTACGGTTTTAACCATCTTAAAGTGTGTAATTCAGTGGCATTTGGCACATTCATAATGTGGCACAACCATCACTGCTATCTCACTCCAGAACTTTTTCATCCCTTCCCCCACCCCAAACAGGAACCCTAAACCAGTTAAACAGTCAGTCACCCCCCAAACCGCCCTCCGCTCAGCTCCTGGACACCACTAATCTGCTTTCTGCCCCTGTGACTTTGCCCAGTTTGAGCACTTTGTGTAAAGGGAATCATGCAATATTTATGTGCAAGAACAGAGCCCTCCAAGGTATCCAGGTCCTTATCTTTGGAAACCTGTGGATGGTAATTTCTGTGGTAGAAAGGACCCTGCTGATGTGGTTTAAGCTAAGCATTTTGAGATGGGGCAATTATCAGGGGTTCCCTGAGTTGGCCCTAAATGTAACCACAAGGATTTTCCTAAGAGGGAGGCAGAGGGAGATTTGAGCACAGAAGAGAAAGACGCGTGATGGAAAAGCAGATAAAAGCGGAGTCAGGCAGAGAAAGCGACGCCGTTGGCTTTGCAGATGGCAGAAGGGGCCCGGAGGCAGGAGGATGGGTTCTCCCCTGGAGCCTCTCAGGGGAGCAGGGCTTCAGTTTCAACTTAAAACAACACAAATACATCGTCATATGGTTCTGGAGTCCAGAAGTCTAAAGGGAGTCTCAGGGGGATAAAATCAAAATGTTGGCAGCAGTTGTTTCTTCCAGAGGATCTTAAGGTGAATCTCCTCCTTGCCTTTTGCAGGTTTGGGTGGTGGCGTCACGTGTTTAGTCGCTCACTCGTGTCCGACTCTTTTGTGACCCCCTGGACAGCAGCCCCCAGGCCCCTCTGTCCATGGTATTTCCCAGGGAGCCACCAGGGAAGCCCTGAAGGTATCACTACAATCTCTTGTGTTGCAGTCTACTCCTTTCCCCCTGCTGTGGTCCGAGTTCCCTCTCTCTGCCTCTCTCTCATAAACCTGTGATCACAGTGAGGTCCACCTGGGGAATCTCTCCATCCCCAAATCCTGAACGTGATCACAGCTGCAAAGGCCTTTTGTCCTGCAAGGTAACATAGTCACAGGTTCCAGGGATTAAGACCAGGATGTCTCTGGGGGCTGCTATCAGCTGGTCACAGACACTGTGTTTTAGAATCCTCCACCTGGGATGGGACTTAAGAAGTGGCCAACTTGGACAGCATTTATACTTTTCAGGCAAAGAAACAATAAATCTGTGAGGAGTTGACAGGATAAAGAGGCTTTGGGGGCCCAATTAGTGAGAATCTAAAGAGAATTTAGTCTTGTGACAGGAAATCAAGGCAGTAACCCAAGGTTTCCCGAGGTTTGTTTGGGCTTCCCTGGTGGCTCAGATAGTCAAGAATCAGCCTGCAATGCGGGAGACCTGGGTTTGATCCCTGAATTGGGAAGATCCCCTGGAGGAGGGCATGGCAACAAACTCCAGTATTCTTGCCTGGAGAATCCCGATGGACAGAGGAGCCTGGAGAGTACAGTCCATGGAGTCACAAAGAGTCGGACACGTCTATGACTAAGCACAGGAAGGTTTGTTTACTCAGGCTTCTTGGCTTGATTCCCTATGTCTGCTGATAAGGGTGTCCTCCTTCAGGTATGGGGAGGATACCTTTCACAGGAGAGATTTATTTTCTGCTTTCAGGGAGAAAGAAAGGGGGGTCAGAGTGTCTTATGTTGGCCATTTTCTTCTTCTTTTTTAAAAAACATTTATTTTTGGCTGCATCAGGTCTCAGTTGCACGGGCTTCTCTATAGTTGAGGCTTGTGGGTTTAGTTGCCCCGCAGCATGTGGGATCTTAGTTCCCCATCCAGGGATCCAACCCACATCCCCTGCACTGGAAGGTGGATTCTTAACCCCTGGACCACCAGGGAAGTCCTGAAGCATATTTTGAGATGGTCTGTCCTGGGCCCCAAACACACTTGCAGACACGTGCAAGAGTTTACATACACACACATCTGGGATACACTCTCCACCCTACTATTTCTCCCGAGAGGGGTGGAACCCTATATTCAGGCAGCCGAACGTAGTTTTCAGGCCAAGAAGACCCAGAGGCAATGACATCTCTCGCAGCAGAGAAGGAATAGAGTTCCTGACTTGGAGTGACACCTGGGTCCTGAGCACCCACTAAGTGCCCATGTCCTGTGGCCCTGGGTCTCCCTGGAATCCTGCCAGCGGCTGACCTCCCCGCTCCCAGTCTTTCTGGCCATCTATTGGACAAGCAATGAACAGTCTAATTGATTTGAAAGAAGGGAAGTGTTCTGGGCCCATTCTGCAACTCAGCAGAAATTGGAAAACTGACTCAAAACAAGACAAAGCAGAGACAGAGGTCCTGGTGCTCCTTCTCCTGAGAGCCTGTGCCCCGAGGGCTGCTCTCCATGGCCCCCAGCCCGGGGTGCAGATGACACAGTAGCAGGGGCAAGGGGAGGGACATGCCGCAGCTTGGTACCAGCGGGGGCCATTCAGTTAAAAGTGATGTAGCCTCCTGTTTGAAAGACCAAGCAATAGGGAAGTAAAGTGAGGAACTAGCCAGAGATGAAAAGGAACTGAGCATTTGTGCATTTTCAGGCTGCATTTCCCCTGTTTCCTTCTAGTATCTGTAATAAAACTCAGCAGTTTTCCTGGTCAGCAACTCTCCATCCTACACAAGCTCTGAGCTCTGTGAGAGCTGATGATTGTGGGGCAGCAGTGGGGGTGGGGGGCAGGTGGCACCCGAGAATGTGAGTTCTGGTCCCCAGGTTGGACAGACCCTCATAGGGGGGCACCATCGCCCCCACTTAGGGAAACCATGGCTTTTTGCACCGCAGTCTGAGGAGGGAAACAGACTGTTCTAGTTATGCCCCCAAACCACTCTGAAGTTTAATTAGTCATTGGAAAGACTTAAAGAATTCAGAGAAATTGTTATACTGATGCTTTGTTACAACAGAAGGATACAGATTAAAATCTGCACACCTGGGAATCCCTTAGTGGTCCAGTGTTTAGGACTTTGCACTTTTACTGCCCAGGTTCCGATTTTGATTCCTGGTGGAGGAACTAAGATCTTGCAAGCCATGTGGCACAGCCAAAGGGAAAAATAGAATGTTGTGTTGTTGTTTAGTCACTAAGTCCTGTCTGACTCTTTTTGTGATCCCCATGGGCTATAGCTGGCCAGGCTCCTCTGTTCATGGGATTTCCCAGGCAAGAGTACTGAAGTGGATTGCCATTTCCTTCTCCAGGGGATCTTCCCAACCCAGGGATAGAAGCCAGTACCCTGCATTGGCAGGTGGATTCTTTACCACTGAGCCACCTGGGAAGTCCATAGAATAGAAGAGAATAGAAAATAGAATAGAATCTGCAAAGTAAAAATTGCCCAAGGCAGTATTGAGGGAAGGCCAGGCACACGCTTCTGGTGGCCTCTTCCACTGTGGACAGTGGTTAATTTTCCCAGTGCTATGGACTGAACTGTGTCCCCTCCAGTTCATAAGTTGAAGCCCTAACCCCCACACATGACTGTAGTTGGAGAGGAAGACAAGGGAGCAAGGTTATTGAAGTCATAAGGGTGGGATCCTTATACAATAGGATTAGTGTCCTTAGAGGAAGAGACACAGACAGGAGCATCCTCTCTCTGTCTCTCCCTCTCTCTGTCTCTGCCACGTGAGGGGACAGTGAGGAGGCAATCATCTCCCGGCCAGGAAGCAGGCCCTCTCCAGGCAGACACCTTGATCTTGATCTTGATCTTGATCTTGGACTTCTGGCCTCCAGAACTGTGAGAAAGTACATTTCTGGTTTTTTTTTTTTTTTTTTCACATTTATGTTGTATAAGCTGCCCAGAGTGTGATATGTTGCGCTGTGCTTAGTCATTCAGTCGTGTCTGACTCTTTGCAACCCCATGGACTGCAGCCCACCAGACTCCTCTGTCCATGGGGATTCTCCAGGCAAGAATACTGGAGTGGGTTGCCATGCCCTCCTCCAGGGGATCTTTCCAATCCAGAGATCGAACCCAGGTCTCCTGAATTGCAGGCAGATTCTTTACCGTCTGAGCCACCAGGGAAGCCCAATAATACTGGCGTGGGTAGCTTATCCCTTCCCCAGGGATCTTCCCAACCCAGGAATTGAACCAGGGTCTCCTGCATTGCAGGTAGATTCTTTACCAGCTGAGTGGTATGTTACGGCAACTCAGAGCTGACCAGTACACCCAGGGGCAACGTGTGACAACGCAGATGGAGCATAGGCCTTGGAGTCTAGTGCTTACTGGGGGCCTGTTATAGGTTTGTGTCCCCCTGCCCAACAAAAGATGTTCAAGTCCCAACCCCCAATCCCTGTGAATGGGACCTTGTTTGGAAACAAGGTCTTTGCATGTGATCAAGTTAGATGAAGTCATGGTCGGGGTCGCGGGCGGAGGGGGGGCCCTAATCCAATATGAGGGCTTCCCAGGTGGCGCTAGTGGTAAAGAACTCACCTGCCAATGCAGGAGACGTAAGAGATTCTGGTTTGATCCCTGGGTCGGGGAGATCCCCTGGAGGATGGCATGGCAACTCACTCTAGTATTCTTCCCTGGAGAATCCCCATAGACAGAGGAGCCTGGCGGGCTACAGTCCATAGGGTTGCAAAGAATCAGACACAACTGAAGCGACTTAGCACGCATGCATGCAATCCAATATGACTGGTAGGTATTCTTTTTTTTTTTTTCTTAAAAAAAAAAAAAAAGGAAATGTGGACACCGAGACACGCATGCCAAGGGCTTAGCATTCCCTCACAGTTGCTGGGCAAAGCCCACACCTCTCTTTGGATGAAGGTAATTTTTTTTTTTCTGGCCGTCTTAGTTCCCAGACCAGGGATTAAACCCAAACCCCCTGCAGTGGAAGCATGGAGTCTTAACCCCTGGACTGCCAGGGAAATCCCGAGGTTAATTCTTGACTACGTGCATTGCCAGTCACTTGGGGAGCTGGGTTGGAGCTGGCCAACAGAGTCGCCCCAGATACGCGTCCTTCGTTGCTATTTTGTTCTGACCTTCAGGAGAGGGATGGACACTCATCAACTCAGCCTCTGGGCAGTGCTGACCATGCTCTCCTGTTAGCACGGGTCTCAGTCTGGAAGCTTCTCACTGGAGATGCCTAAATCTTCTGCAGGCCCCCAGGCAAAATGAAAATGTGTGGCCCCTTTGACCAAAAAAAAAAAAAAGTAGGAAAAACCTTTTTCCTTTTTTTTTTTAGCATTAAAAAAAAAATTGATGGGGGATTTCCCTGGCAGTCCTGTGGTTAAGACACAGAGCTTCCACTGCAGGGGGCACAGGTTCAATGCCTGGTCAGGGAACTAAGATCCCACAAGCCATGCAGTGTGGCCAAATTAAAAAAAAAAAATTGTTGTAAAATACCCATCACGTAGAATTTACCATTTTAACCATTTTAAAGTATACAATTCCATGACACAAAGTGCATTCTCGATGGTGTGGCACCCTCTCCACCATCTGGTTCCAGAACTTTTACATCTCTCCTAAAAGGAGACCTCACACCCATCAACAATCACACCCACAGCCCCAGGCAACCAGTAGTCTACTTTAAAATATAGTCCCCTTCCAAGTATGTGGCCCTGTGCAAATATATATATATATATTATAATAAATAATAATAATAAATTATAACGTATATATATATTAATACATTTATCTGGCTGAGCCAGCTGTTAGTTCTTTGATCTTCATTGCAGCATACCAAATCTTAATTGCAGCATGTGGGATCTAGTTCCCCAACTAGACTATGGATTGAACCCCCTGCATTAGGAGTCCGGAGTCTTAGCCATTGGACCACCTCGGAAGTCCCTCTTCAGTGTTTTTAATTTACTAGCTAATGGCCAATTCCTCAGGTTTGACTGGGAGTTGGGGGGTGGGTGAGCAGTGTAGACTCTCACAGGCACTCAACACAGCACGTTCCAGACTCTCTCTATGCCTGAGTAGGGGGATGGAGGTGGGAAGGGGGCTGAGAACCTGTCTCTTGATCTAGGCTGTCCCTGGATCGACCTGGTGTGATCCAAGCTTCCAGTTCCCCAGGTGTGTGCTCCTTATCCCATGAGATTTCACTTACAGAACACAAAGTCAAAGATCAAAATTATTAGCAAAATTTCAAGATGACCCTCTTAGAGCATCAAACCTCAGTTGGGAAGCCCTTCGGAGCATGGGGCCCTGTGTAAATAGTTCACTTCCTACTGTGGAGCTGGAGGCCTTATGTGGACACAGACATGTCCCCAGGACAGGCGGGGAGATTGTGTCCTTTGGGGATCCTGGGTTTGGGGTCACGCAAACAGTGAGGCAGGATTTGTGAGGTCTTGCCTTCCTCTGCCCTCAGCTCCTTCATGGAGTCGACATTTGCCTGGCAAATGAATGAATGACTGCATCCCTGCCTCTGCAGCCCCTCCCCACCCATTTCCCTTGAGAGCCCCACTGGCCCGAGGCTCACCCAGGGTGGCTGCATCCTGAATTAGAGCTGCCCTGCAACGTCCAAGCAGGAAAGGAGAAGTCAGAAGAGATATTTACCAGACTTCGGCAGCTCCGAGCTTCCTCTTTTGCTCATTTGTGGATGGTCACTCTCCCTGTCCTGTTGGAGCTTCCTTCACGGACAGAGAAGCAGGTCCAGAAACTGGACTGCCCTGGGAACTCCTGGCCCCTTGGACATGGAGAGGCTGCTGCTGCTGCCCCTGCTGCCCCTGCTATGGGCGGGTGAGTGGGTCATGGGGAGAGCGGGTCCCGGGCTGGCTCTGGGGCTGCAGCTGAGCCTCTGTGTTCCCCCAGGGTCCCCGGAGAAGGAATCACTATACCAGCTGCAAGTGCAGGGATCGGTGACAGTGCAGGAGGGTCTGTGCGTCTCCGTGCCCTGTAACGTCTCCTACCCCCAGTTTGGCTGGGCGAAGTCCACACACGTTTACGGTGCATGGTTCCGGAAAGAGGATAGACTCCAAGAGGACGTTCTTGTGGCCACAGACAACTCAGCCCAGGGTGGGAAGAAGAAGAGAAATATCCCATTCCACCTCCTTGGGGACCCCAGGGCCAACAACTGCTCCCTGGGCATCGCAGAGGCCCGCAAGAGGGACAGTGGAAACTATTATTTTCAGCTGATAAGAGAAGCTGCAGAACACAGTTACAAGAATAACCAGCTCACTGTGAACGTGATCGGTATGGAAGGGTCCCCAGGAACCGAGGTCAGGGAGGGTGGGAAGGATGGACCCTGCTCCTCCATCTCTGAGGGCAGTGGGGGACAGTGGCCCACAGTCAGATCAGGGTGGGCACACACAGGGGTGCCCCTCGGGGTCTGGCCTCTCCATCTCTCCTCTCCAGCACGAACATGGACCCCCAATGTCCACATCGAGGAGCCCCTGGAGTCCGGCTCCAGCAGCCACCTCAAATGCTCCCTGCCCGAGGCCTGTGACTGGGCCAAGCCCCCCACCATCTCTTGGACCGGGGCTGCCCTCAGACCCCCGGGACTGGACTCCAAGGAGGCCTATAACTCCTCGGAGATCCTGCTCACCCCCCGCCCGCAGGATCACGGGACGAGCCTCACCTGTCGGGTGACCTTCCGCAGGGCTTCTGTGAGCGCGGAGAGGACTGTCACGCTCAATGTGTCCTGTGAGCACCGGGCCAGGCCCTCAGGGTGCCTGTGGGGCTGGGAATGGGCGCTGGTGACCCCAGGCCAGGGGCTTGGGTAGGGGGGGTCCTGTTCTGCTTTGCTTCTGGTTCTGTGCCTCCGGAAGTGTGGGGGACCCTGGGAAGGGGGCTGGGGCAGGGGCAGCTCTGACTCCCTTCCTCACCATGGCGTCTCTGCCCCCAGATCCTCCCCAGAAGCTGACCATCAGCGTCTCCGGAGGAATTGGCACAGGTAGGAAGGGAGGGCCGTGCAGCATGGCAGGGATCTCAGAGAAGGGAGAGCCCCACCCCCCCAGGCCCCACCCCCCGTTCATTCCGGATACACGTAGATGAACCTCAGCAACATCACCTTGAGGGGAAGAAGCCCGATGTTTACACGCCACGTCTGGAAGACACAAATCTAGAGAGACAGTCGTGGTCACATAGGGCTGGGTTAATGGAAGGATTGGGGGAAATGGCTGAGGGGTGCAGAGTGTTTCGGAGGGGGTCGTGAAAATGTTCTAAAATTGACTGTGGTGATGGTTATCCGAGTGACTTTCAAGTGGTATGTAAATGGAATTGTATGGTTTGTGAATTATGTCTCTATAAAGCTGCTTAAAGCTACTTGTGGGATCTCTTGGCAACTTGAAAAAAACAAACAGGATAGAGAAACAGAGACAGGGCTTCAGAGTCTGGGCTCAGCTGTCTGTGCCCCTATGTCTCTCTGTGTCTCTCTCTCTCTCCAGAGCTAAAACACCTGGGGAATGGCTCATCTCTTCCTGTTCTGGAAGGAGACTCTCTGCGCCTGGCCTGCGACACCGACAGCAACCCCCCGGCCACACTGAGCTGGTCCCGGGGGAGCCAGACCCTGAGCCCCTCACATCCTTCAAGCCCTGGGGTCCTGTACCTGCCCCGAGTGGAGTCGGGCCACGAAGGCGAACTCACCTGCCGAGCTCAGCACCCTCGGGGCTCCCTGTGGATCTCCGTGCATCTCTCTGTGCAGAGTGAGCTGCGGGGGAAGGGGGGAAGAAAACCCCCCAGGGAGAGGAAACTCGGGTGCAGGGAGGGGACAGACACCACTGACTCTCCTCCCTCCCTGCAGCACCCCCGCAGCTGCTGGGCCCCTCCTGCTCCCAGGAGGACAAGGGTCTGCGCTGCAGCTGCTCCTCCCGAGCCCGGCCGACCCCCTCCCTGCGCTGGTGGCTGGGCGAGGGGCTGCTGGAGGGGGAGTTCAGCAACACCAGCAACGCCTCCTTCGAGGTCGCCTCCAGCTCCGCCGGGCCCTGGGCCAATGGCTCCCTGAGCCTCCGTGAGGGGCTCAGCTCCGGCCTCAGCCTCAGCTGCGAGGCCCTGAACGTCCACGGGGCCCGGAGCGGGTCTGTCCTGCTGCTGCCAGGTCAGGGGTCTGTTGGAGGGGGAGAAGCTTAGAGGGGACAGGAGTCATCCTAGAGAAGATGATGCTTGGTGTGGAGAAGGGCCTGGGCAGGAGGGTTGAGAGGCAGGGGTGGGGGCAGAGAACTGTTCTTTGGCTGGCTGGGGACTGAGGACAGGAGAGCTCAAACTCTACAGGAGGAGGGGGCACGTGGGTAAATCTTGCTCGTCTGCAGGGAAGCCCAGGCTTGGAGGGGAATTTTTTCTGGGGGCCATCGGGGGAGCTGGCGCCGCTGGCCTGCTCAGTCTCTGCTCCTGCCTCATCTTCTTCAGGTTAGTGTCGTCTCTGGGGGCCGGGCGAGTGCAGGGTGGGGAAGGGGATGGCCTTGGAATCCCTGGAGGGCCCCCTCTGGAGGAATCTGGACGGTATGGCGCTTTGGAGAACCGGGTCATGGGTCAGGGAATCAGAGCAGGATCTGTCCCCCCCCCATGCACCCCAGCCATTGGTGAAGGATGCCCATTGTTGCTATGAAGGTCATGAGACGAGGTGCGTGCCCTACCTCTTGGCCTTGGTCAGCCCTTCTAGCCTGTCTCTCTCTCAAGTTTTCTTATCTTTTGGCTGCCCCACGCAGCAAGTGGGATCTTAGTTCCCCAACCAGAAATCAAGCCTGCAGTGGAAGTGCCGAGTCTTAACCACTGGCCACTGGCCTGCCAGGGGAAGTTCCAGCCCCTTCTAGCCTCAAGTGGGGATGGGGAGGGGGTTAGGAAGGGGGTTAGCCACTCTGCAAGCTCTGAGCCAGCTGGGCTGCTCAGAGGTCCTGGCTTCCCCTCTCAGAGTGAAGACCTGCAGGAAGGCAGCCTGTGAGAAGGATGAACCTTGCACACTGGGTCCCACCTCCCAGGTGAGTGATGAGCCCTCGGTCCCTCAGGATCCCAGCTGGCTGACTCCCCACCTGGCTGACTGCCATGGCCGCAGTCCTCGTGATGACTCAGGTGCTCATCACGACCCACACAGACTTTTCCTCTTAGGTCCCATCAGCATGGGGCTTCCCAGGTGGCTCAGCTGGTAAAGAATCCACCTGCCAATGCAGGACACATGAGTTCTATCCCTGGGTTGGGAAGACCCCCTGCAGGAGAAAATGGCAACCCACTCCAGTATTCTTGCCTGGGAAGTACCATGGACAGAGGAGCCTGGTGGGATATAGTCCATGGAGTTGCAAAGAGTCAGACATTAAAACAACAACCCATCACCACAGCTACTCAGTCCAATGACCTGGGAGCCCCTCCCTTTTGCCCTCTGGCTCCTCTCTCAAGAGCCAAGGACCACTAATCCATCTTACTGATGGCATTTATTTCCAACTGGGCCCTCCTCCTTTCTCTCTGGACCCCAGACCCACGTTGCCCCCACTTCCTACCTCACCTCCCCAAGACAGGATGCCGCAAGGATCTCCCCAAAATAACTACTATGTACTACCAGCAAAATCAATTTCAGGGGTCCCCAAGATACCACCAGGCAAGTTCTGAGACAAACTTATCAGGCAAGACATTTCAAGGGCTTAGAGGTTCCCTCCCAGGTGCTGGAGCAAAAGGTCAAATTTTCTTCAGGCAAGGTTAACTCTTTCCGGCATAAGATCTTTCAATTATAACACTCATAATGGGGGCTTCCCTGGTGGTCCAGTGGTTAAGGCTCTACGTTCCCAACGCAGGGGGCCCGGGTTCCACTTCTGGTCAGGGAACTAGATCCTACGTGCTGCAGCTAAGAGTTGGCATGCTGTAACTAAGACCCAGTGTAGCCAAATAAATAGATAAATATTAACAAAAAACAAGCAAACAAAAAAGCTTATAATGCAGTTTGGGGATTGTGTTTGCCTGACTCTGTAATGATGAGTGGTCCCTGAGGTCAGTCCAGGCCTGAGCAAATCCCTGACCTTCTTATAACATCCATCCCATTCCGGTCCTATTAGATAGTAATATAACTGACTACAGCTTGAGTGTCTGCTTCCCCCACTGCCACTGCGAGATAGGGGGTGGCATCGTCTTTGTTCCTCACTGAATATCCAGCGCCTGGCACCAGGAGAGCAGGTCCTTAAGGCAGTACTGGAGTCAGAAGGACCTAGCATAAATCTTGGCCCTACCAAAGATTAAATGTCGGGCTTGGGGACATTCACTTAGCTTCAATTTCTCCACCTGATGTGTGTGTGCTTAGTCGCTCAGTCATGTCCAACTCTTTGAGACCCAATGGACTGCAGCCCACCAGGCTCCTCTGTCCATGGGGATTCTCCAGGCTAGAGTACTGGAGTGAGTTGCCATGCCCTCCTCCAGGGGATCTTCCCAACCCAGGGATCAAACCCAGGTCTCCCTCACTGCAGGCGGATTCTTTACCATCTGAGCCACCAGGGAAGCCCAATTTTATTGCCACAGCCCTCATTTATCTCCACCTGATAAATGAGGATAACAGTGTCTCCCAAGTAGATTGTTGTGAGAAATCCAAAAGACTGGCAACTGATTACCAAGTGCCGGGCATTAATACTCTCAAGCATTGAATGAACGAATGAATGGGGGCCCAGCCAATGTTTGGAGTGAATAGATGAAAAGACTGAACGTTCAGTTTCCTGGTTCACTTGTGGACGCTTCTTGCTCTTTTCCATCTCTTTATCCCTTTAAAAATTTTTTCAATTATTTATTTTTATGTGGCTGTGTTGGGTCTCAGTTTCAGCCTGCGGATCTTTGACCTTCCATGGGGCATGTGGGATGTTTTAGTGGTGGCTCGTGGGATCTTAGTTCCCTGACCAGGGACCCTGCACTGAGTGGGCGGAGTCTTGGCCACTGGCCCACCAGGGAAGTCCCCAGACCCTGTTATCCTAATATGACGCCTTTCTTTCCCCTCCACACAGGGTTACCAGGATGAGTGTCCTCCAGGCAGCCCCCTGGACTACCCGCCCCCAGCCGTGGCCACCCCCCTCTCGGGGGAGGATCAGGAGCTTCATTACGCCTCCCTCAGTTTCCTCAAGCTGAGGCCCCGGGAGCCTCGGGACCAGGCAGCCACCAGCACCACCGAATATGCCGAGGTCAAGATCCTTAAATGACGACCCCGCCTCCCGCAACCTTCCGCAACCTGCGGCTGGGGGACCTGGGGCTTCTCAGGGAAGAGAGACATCCGGGACGATGCCTGAGAGAACAGTTTTCCCTGCACACGGGCTACCAGCTAGCGTATGCGAGTCCCGCTGGTGGCGTGATGGGCAGAACTGGGCTCACGTTTCAGACGTGTCACCAAACCATGCATGTGAGTTTGAGCGAGTCACCTTCTCCCTTCTCAGTCTCCCGCTCCATAAGATGGACACCACAAACCTAACTCACAGGGTTGTCGTGGGGCGTCAAGGCAGTAATTAACGCATATAGTGTCCCACGGGGATGAATGTGCAAAGGGCATCTCACCCAAGCTTAAACCTCTTCCCAAGACAACCTGCTGGGATAAAGGTCTGGCATGCTGGGCTAAATGGGGACCACTCTGCAGGGCTATCTAGCTCCAGAGGTGCTTCCCCCTGCCCCCAAGGCTGAGCAGAGGTTGTCGTTAGGCAGGATCCCATCCTTAGGCTCCCCGTAGCCCGCCCCTCCCTTCCCTTCCACTGGGACTCACCCCTGGGGCACTTCCTGCGAACAGACTGCAAACTGGTCTTTCTCTGAGCCTGCTTCCTGTAAACCCAACTTGTCTATTTTCTCAGACACAAAAATCATTCACTGATTATCTGAAATAAATGACAAGGTTCTTTTTAATTCTGTGTCCTTGATATTGTGGTCCTTAAAGAGGTTTTTTTGTAGAATCTGCTTATAAAATTCCTTGCAGTTCCATTCTGTATCCATTTACATTGTAATATAGTTTTTACAAGGGTCACGGCCAACTGCTTTTGTTCTTTTTCCCACTGAGCGTCCATTTAACTTTTTCCATTGTTTCCATTCATGAGGGAACATGCCCAACAGTAGTGTTATGAGCCAATATAGGAATATGTTTTAGCATACAGTTAATAACTTCAGGCTGTAACTGCTCTACAAACTAGAGGTGTTGAAGGTCCTAATTCCATCTTTCGTGGCACATTTTGCCTTGCCATTTTTCAGGATTATATTGCATCTCTTGATCAATGACCTTTAGAAATGGTGTCTGGACTTCCTGGTGGTCCAGTGGTTAAGAATCTGCCTGCCAACGCAGAGGATACAGGTTTGATCACTGCTCCAAGAACTAAGACCATTAATGCTGAGAACAACACCCTCCTCTTTCAGAAGTTGGGATGAACTGTCAAAACCTGGGCTCTGGAGACAGACAGAGGCTGCTTGAGAGACAGGGAGGGAGACTGCCCACTGCCCACACTCTTGCCACTCTGCCTGGATGTGGGCTTCTCCTGTTGTTTGAACAGTGCTGGTCCTGCTGGCTGGGCTTGCTCAGAGAGGGGAGGGGAGGACCAGGGTGAGGAGGGTAGCTGGACCTTGGCCAAGTGGTTCAAGGGCAGGAGGGTGGCGGGGTCGGGGGGCAGGCGTCGACTGTGACCAGTCCTCCTGCCTGATCTGGGATCCCCAAGGGTGGCTGACATCCCTCTTCCCTTGTGGACTCGCGAACACAGAGGGGCTGCCAGTGGGAGATTTTCTGATGGTTTTCTCTCTCACTGAGGAATACATCCTTCTGCAAAGGGTTATACACCCTTCCTTTCAGCCAGGAAATGGTCATCAGTCTGCTCATTCTTCTTTCCTCTCCAGAGAAGGGGGAGAATCGAGGCTTCTCTGAGCAGTTTATCCCTGCTTCTGGCTTCTGATTCTTCCCATCCCAAAGCAGGGTGCATAATTTAAAATATCCAAAGCGAAATTCAAGGAGGCATGTTTATCTCCTCCTCCATTTTTTTTTCTTTTTCTTTTTAATTGAAGCTCCTCCTCCGCAATCCCTCCCAGCCTAATTATTTGCACATGCTGCCGGCCAGCCTGCCTTTGAAACCTCTCCCCAGGCTCTCTCTGTCTGTCCTGTGGCCTCCTCCCTGGTCTCTCTGTGTCCAGGCTCCCCCTAAAGGTGCCCTCCAGTCTGGAGGACCCTCATTCTCCATCACAACCCGTGCTTTGTCTTCAGAGTGCCGATCACAGCCCCAAGTCGTGTCCTTCTGCTTGACTGTAGACTCCATCAGCTCAAGGGCCTTGGCACGTAGGTCTGGTTCATCGGGATCCTCTGGGCAGCACAATGGGTGTCGTATAGCATGAACTCAAGACATGTCTGCTGAATGTTTGTTGAATAAGAGGAAGGGTGAATGTGTGGAAGAGAAGAAGGGTAAGTGGATGAGAGAATGAGCGGTAAATGAGTGGATGGATGAAAGGGTGAATAGATGGATGGACAAGCGTATGGACGGGTGCATGGAGAGATAGATGGATGGATAGATGATGGATGAATAAGTGAAAGAATGGATGAATGAGTGTCCGCTCGAAAATGTGGACAGATATATGGAAGAGTGGAGGGAATTCCCTGGTGGTCCAGTGGTTAAGAATCTGCCTTCCAACGCAGGGGACGTGGGTTCAATCCCTGATCAGGGAACTAAGATCCCATATGCTCTGGGGCAACTAAGCCCTCTCACAGCAACTAAGATCCGACACAGCCAAATAAGTAGATATTAAAAAAAAAAGAGTGGATGGTTGGATGAAAGGTTGAGGAGATGGATGGATGGGGAAGAAAAATGAGCTACATTTTTCCAAAAGGAACTTCTTTTGCAGACAGCCGACTCTCCAAGTTCCAATGAAACAATTTATTGTCAAAGCGCAGTGGTGCCAATGGCAGTGTCCCCACTGAGGGGACCAGCCCAACCCCCGTCTGTGAATCGGGGGTCTTCTCCGCCCAAAACCCCAGGGGCTGGCGGGAGACAATAGCTGAAGGGAGGGACAGTCGAAAGGAGGGAGTTCACAGTGTCTGGGGCCTAACTTCCGGGTTCCCTGAGGCTGATCTAGACCGATGATGAGCAGTTTCACCTGAAGAAGTGGCAGGAATGCACATTTGAGGGATCTTTTGAGAAGCTTATCTGTGATTCTACAGCAGGCCTTCAGTCACATAGCTCCTTTTTTTTTTTTTTTTTCTATTTCAAACTCCAGGCTGAAAGTTCTATAAGACAATAGAAATGGCTGTCAGTGTCATTCATTCAAAGGGTACCCTTTAAGACCCTACGAAGCAGCAGCAGTGTGATAGCAGCTTTCCATCAATACTTTCTAGGGATGGGCAACACCACCACAAACAAGAGGACCAAGGAGGCTTTGCTGGAGGAGAGTTGTGGAGACACGACAGATTAAACACACGCTTCCCCCCAAGAGGGGACAAGGGGTATGCAGAAAACAGGAGATATGATAAGGGAGGTGGTCAGGAGGCACCTCACTGGGGCGATCTGGGGAGGCCTCGGGGTCTGATGGGCGGTGATGTGAAGGAGCTGGTCGTGGCAAAAACAAAGGGGACAATGGTCACAGGCCGTGGGGATGGTGCATGCCGAGGTCCTGAGGTGGGACTGATCTCCGCGTGGGCTGGAATCTGAGGGGAGGACGGGCAGTCAGGCCTAGGCAGAGCCAAGAGGATCCCCAAGTTACTCCAAGGTCCCCAGGCTCCTTAAGGAGCATCTCCTCACTAACTTCCTAACCGAGGGACAACCCTGCTGCTGAGTGAGTGGTCCTCGGAGACTGAGCAGACCGGACACTACAGTCCTGAAAGGGGCCGTTAGGTTTGCTTTTAAATTTCCACCATATGGGTTGGACGGGGAGGTACTATAAGACAGGCCAGCATCGACAGGAAGACCGGATGGCCCACTCGGTAAATATGGGTAGGGCATCTGTGAGCCAGGCCAGCGACGTGCGCGGGGAACGCAGAGATGCAGAGACAGACTCGACCTGGTCCTCACGGAGCTCATCGCCAGCAGGTGACTATGACAAGTGCCCATGCTCCAGGGGATCCCAGACAGAGGACAGACGCAGAGCCCTGGAGAAGGTGGACTAGAAGGAACTTAGCAACTGCCCGGAGCGGGAGAGAGGGGTGTGGGAGGAGCCAGAGGTCTCTCAGACAGCTGTGGGGGTGGGGACAGAGACTGGGTGGGGAGGGGGGTTCGGTCAAGCTGGGTGGAGGAGGTCATGCCTTCATTTTTGGAGAGTGTCTGTGGTTAAGGTGGACAGTGTGCTAGGTTCCTGAACAAACAACCTGGTATTTCTGGAGCGCTCTGTGCCCATCCCATCACACGGCATCAGTGGAGACAGCCATGGGAGCCAGGGACAGGGTTGAGACCCCCCCCGGTTCTTCCTGCTGGAACCCACCTAGGGTACCACCTGGAGGTCCAAGGGGTCGTAGGCGGACGCCCGCAGGTCCTGCAGCAGGGCTTCCAGCTCGTTCCTCAGTGTGGAGTAGGGCGGCTTCTCCTCGTACTGGAGGGCCATCACCACCTTCAGGTACTCCTGCAGGGTCTCTGCGGCCAAGACACGGGGGAGGCCTGAGGGGAGCAGCCCCCCAACCCAGAGCCTGGGGGGCCGTGCCCAGAGGGTCTCAGCCATGGTGCTCCTTTGCTCAGTGCTTCCTCTGTGCCCGGCACTGCTGCAGCCACTTAGATTTTAGTTTTTTTAAAACATTAAACATGAGCACCGGGAAAGTGGTACCAAGAGCAATAGCGTGTCTGTCACCTAGCGTCACTGATAGGGACAGAATAGGACAGTGTAGGGAAACAACAGCCAGTCAAGATGGCAGTGGTCAGGCTCTCTCGCCCGGCTCCCTCTCACTGCCGTCCCACGGTCCGCTTGCTCTGGTCCACATTGTGTAAATAGTGACTCTGCGTGGTTATGGAACAGTTGAGATCGTTTACAGCACTGCGCAGGAGAATCATGCCTACAGAAGCTCCACCTGAAAAGCCCTTGCCACGCAGTGGGGTGATGTCAACCATTAGAGAAGAATAAAGCCTGTCTGCCTTTCTGCTGCAAACAAAGCGTGTCTGCAGCTCCTCGAATCTTCTTCCAGCTTCCTATCTGGTGCCTGGCTTGCAGCTGGCCTACCCTGGGCTCAACTATGGCAAGACAGACAGTTAGTCAGGACAATGTAGAAGCCCCAGTAGGGGACTATAGATAGAGAGGAAACCTAGGCAGCTTTTGGAGACCACTTTAAGTTGATGCTGCCTCAAGAAAGCTACTGGGGCTTCCCGGTGGTGCAGTGGTAAAAGAATCTGCCTGCCAACGCAGGGGGCACAGGAGATGTGAGTTCGATCCCTGGGTTAGGAAGATCCCCTGGAGGAGGAAATGGCAACCCACTCCAGTACTCTCGCCTGAGAAATCCCATGGACAGAGGAGCCTGGCGGGCTACAGTCCGTGGGGTCGCAGAGTTGGACACAACTGATCAGGCATACACACACACACACAGCCCGCTTAATTCTGGGGCAGAGCCCACTTGCCTGCTGGCTTGCACCTCTCACGAGCATCCTGTATTAATAAATCTACATCGTGCCCATCATTTTGCCTCTTCTGAGCTGAGACAAAAAGAATCTGAGCCTCAGTAAGTCCAGGCATCAGGTGAGTGATTCCAATTAAAAGACAGTGGGGTCAAGGCCTAATCTGAGGTGCACGGATTTATCATCAGCTATCAACTCACGCCAACCTTGTTTCAGCAAAACCCCTACTGCTTCCCCCTCCTGTATTGTTTTAAAGCAAATCCCAGCTGATTATATGATTTTATCTCTATTTGGTGCATATCTCTGAAATGGGGGCCAACAAGCTTTTACTGTGAAGTGCAGGAGAGTAAATATTTTTGGCTCAGAACGCAGGGAGCCTGTGAGGGGAGGACCAAACTCGGCTGTTCTCCCACAAAAGGCCCAAAGAGGGAGGCCGGGAAGCCAGTGCACCAAGACTGCTTTACTGATGGACGCTGCAGCTTGAACCTCACAGGGTTCATGTGTCACGAAATGATGTTCTTTTGATGTTTTTTCAAAAGATACAAATGAAATTATAAACAAAACAGAAACAGATGTATAATTAGAAAGGCATTTTGTCATATGAAATATGTATTTCGAATTATAACCCGTTACTCACATACATATATATGACTATGAATATGTATCACGGAAGCTGGTATCTCATTAAGCATTTCCTTCTGCAAGGCACTCATACTTTTTCTGTCTTTTAAGTTTTGCTTATCTGTTTGTTTATTTTTGGCTGTCTCGGGGCTCCTTTGCTGTACTTGGGCTTTCTCTAGTTGCGGCGAGTGGGAGCCTGCTCTCTAGCTGTGGCGCCTGGCCGTCTCACTGCAGTGGCTCCTCTCGTTGCAGAGCACAAGGTCTAGGGTGATTTCAGCAGCTAGGGCTCCCAGGCTCTAGAACGCAGGCTCAGTAGTTGTGGCACAGGGGCTTAGTTGCCCCTTGGCATGTGGAATCTTCTCAGCTCAGGAATCGAACCCACGTCTCCTGCACTGGCAGGTGGATTCTTAACTACTGGACCACCAGGGAAGTCCTTTAATTTTTAAAAAAAACCACCTGACCCTCCATCCCTGAGAATTGCTGTTAACATTGGCTTCACATCCTCTGCAATGCTTTCTTCGCAGATTTTCTTCTCTGATGAGACCTTTTAATAATGAAAATGGGATCTGACCATGTGTGGTTTATATATATATATTTGTACGTATTTGGCTGCAAGGGGTCCTACAGTTGTGGCACGTGGGATCTTTGAGCTTCGCTGCGGCATGCAGAATCTTTAGTTGCAGCATGTGGGATCCAGTTCCCTGACCAGGGATCGGACCCGGATCCTCTGCATTGGGAGCCCAGAGTCCTAACCACTGGACCACCAGGGAAGTCCCTGTCTTTTTCACTTTTAAAATCCCCATTAAATGGATTTCATGACTGACTAATGAGTCACAACTGCAGTTTCAGCTGACATTAAGTGTATTTTACCACAATTTAAAAAATATCCATAAAATTCTATAAGTATTGACACAGAAAATCTCCAAGGAATCTTCTTAGATGAAAAAGTAAGTCAGAGACAAATATAGGCGATATGACTCTTAAAAAAACCCACACATTATGTGTATGTGGTTACGTGTGTCTGTGTGCATTGCTGTTGTTACTGTTCAGACACACTTCTGAATCTGGGCGGGGGGAAAATTTTTGTTTCTACGAGGGGCACAGATACACATGTGATTTGGAAAACTCGAGGGAAATAGAGGGGTGTGAGGACAGGCACCCCCCGGATGGACCCGAGCCCTGGTCCCTCCGCGGCCCCCGCCTGCTCCCTCCCTTGGGACATACCTGAGGGGGTGATCCAGCGACTGCACTGTCCCACGAGGCCCTCCGGGTTGTCAAGAAACCTGACGGGACAGAGGCACTCGTGAAAGGCCTTTCAGGGAAGGACAGTCACCTTCGGAAACAGGAGGTCTGGTAGACCTGCCCTAGTTTTCCTTATTCTCATTAGTTGTGATCTAGAACAGGGGTCCCCAGACTTCGGGACCTAATAATGCCTGATGATCCAAGGTGGGGGTGATGTTGTAATCATAGAAATAAAATGCACAATACATGTGAGGCGCTTGAGTCATCCTGAAACCATCCTCCCGCCCTCCAGCAGTCTGTGAAAGACTGTCTTCCACGAAACCAGTCCCCGGCGCCTGAAAGGTTGGGGACCGCGGCTCGAGAGAGTCACCGTGGACACTGGATGAGTGAATTCTAAACAAGGCGTTTAGGGGAAGCGCAGCGTAAGTACTTGCAGGCTTCCAACTGCAACATTTTTACCAACTTATCAATACATCACCTGGTTTCACCTGTGTGTGTGCCTGTGCGCACGCTCAGTCGCTTCAGTCGAGTCCGACTCTTTGTGACCCCACGCACCATAGCCCACCAGGCTCCTCTGTCAATGGGATTCTCCAGGCAAGAATACTGGAGTGGGTTGCCATGCCCTCCTCCAGGGGATCTTCCTGACCCAGGGATCAAACTCAAGTCTCCTGAGTTCCAGGTGAATTCTTTACCATCTGAGCCGCCAGGGAAGAAAATGTTCATATTGCAACATGCCCCCTTGTGGGCCCCCAGGTCAGCTGACAGGCTGGGCTGGGGGGTCTAGAATGAGTCCCGCATCACCACTGACATTTCCCTGAGGAGCGTCTTCATGTTCCCGGCCCTCTCTCTGTGGCTGTGGTTGGGATCTGGGGTTCTGGAAGGAACTGTTACTTATTCTCTCAGGGTCTCCTCGTAAGAGCAGCTCAGTCTCATCGCTAACACAGCAGAGTGCGTCAAGGAGCAGTTCAGACTTCAGCCACACTAAACACGTCACCGATTGGGCTGTGTCCTCCGACTACCTGTGTCATAATCCTGAGACCCATTGTTTTCACCTAGCTTCATTGCAAAAAACACAAAGTTACTGGAAAACTAGAAAATAAGTACAAAAAGAAAAGAAGAAAACAGGGCAATGGGCTTGTGTTACGGCAGGTACTGAGGCTGCCTTCAAATGCAGAGGTTGCCTGCAGAAGCCTGGTTGCTGAGGGCTGCTCTCTCTGTCTGTTTCCCCCTTCTGCAGAGATGTTAGGGCGTATTAGCACCCAGGTGGGACCTCCTCACTCACCTTCTAGAGTCACTTCACCTGTCACCATTGCCAGGAGACCTGCCCCTTTAATCTAAAAGATCAGGCTTGCCCACACCCTGATGCCCAGGGCTCTGAGCTGACTGCCCCACCCTCTGACCTCTGACATGCTTTGTGTTTCACTATCTGTTCACAGCCTCTCCCATTAGCACCTGAGTTCCTTGAGGGCAGGGGTGTCTGTCTTAGTTTTCTGTATCCCCAGGCCCTAGAAGAGCCTAGTGCAGGGAAGTGCTCAGTGAGTATCTGGTGAGTGGAGGGTGGCTGCATCCAAACGCCGCCAATCCCCTGAGATGAGCCTCTCACACTTGGGAGGTACCAGCTTCCAGGTGAAAGGGCCTCCTCGGGAGTCAAAGGGCCTGGGAGCGCCTCTCATCAGCTGTTGACCCAGGCCGATCACCTAAGATCTCTGTGCTTCAGATCGGGAGAGCACTGGCCTCAGAGTTGACACAGGGAATCGGTGGGCACATTGCCTGGGGCAGAAAAGCATACAGCAATGTCAGCCGTGAACAGGTCGTTACGGGCAGGCCAATGTGACAGGTGTCCCTTCCTCGGAAGTGAACAAGCGGGAGACCCGATGCGGTGGGGGGGTGAGGGAAGGGCTCCCTGGGGAGTGACGACTAAGCTGAAACATGACGGAGGATGAGATCTGGGGTGGGGTACCACTTATGGTGGGGTACCACACATATGGGTGAGTGTTCGATTGGCAAAAATCAAACACAATGTGTTTTTCAAGGACACAGCTACATCTAAAATTACTTGAGAAGCACTGAGCTTCTTTAGCAATGTAAAAAGTTAAAGAAATAAAGCATTAAGTGAAAGAAGGAGAATGAGATTTAGAGCACAAGACCATTTATGCAAGTCAAACGCACTCATCACGTTTAAAAAAAAAAAAACTGTTGTTTAAGGACACAGATGTGCCTATACCTTATTTAAAAGCAATAGTCAGAAACAGTATACTCGACAGACATGTAACTGGGGTTAAACTGGAAGTGTTGAGTGAAGAAAGCCAGAAACGGGTGAGATTCGAAGCAGAGTAACATTTATGCGAGTCACATACAGTGCCAGGAGCGTCATGCAATTTTAAGATACAAATACATTTAAGCAAGCGTATCAGTAGGACACATATATATTCAGTATGTATGAGTGGGTATCCATGGTTGAGTAAAGGAAGATGGGATAATAAAGGGGGCAAAGTGAGAGGCTCAACATGAACCATCGACACAGCATGCTTGGAACTGAGAAGACAGACAGACTCGATGCTGTTCACTGGAGAGTTTTCTCTCTTTCCACTCTCCCAGGGCTTCTGCAGACAGCTCCTGAGACACTGCTGAACTCTGAGTCTCCGTCTGAACTTCAAGTTTGCACTTCAGATGTGATACCCAACCATCTCCTGAATGGCTCCTCTTGGGGTAGCTCTCCTGCCCCAAGCCTACCCCACAGCTTGAATCCCGAGCTCTGGACCTGCAGAGCTGCCCTGGGTCTAGTTGTCTACTGTCCACACACGCAGCAGCACCTCCCTTTACAGCCAACAGCCCCTCTGTCTTTGGTGCTGAACCGCGCACCCACCCACACGTACCCCCACTGCCCTCTGTCCTTGGTGCTGAACCACACCACCCAACACTTCGGGTTTTATCTCATTGTCCTTGGTGCTGAACATCTAAAACAGAACTAGCAAGATCTGGTGGTTTCACATGCAGAAGAGAGGGAAGTGTGGACACCAGAGGCCAGTGTTGCCAGATACTGAGGCAAAGCCCAGGCCCAACTGCTGAGGTTGCCCGTGTGTCCCTGTGGGAGTGAATGAATCATGGTGTCCTGCACACCGTGAGCATTTTCTACAGGCCAGGCTCTGTGCTGAGTGCTGTGCACCCAACTCCCTCAAATCCTTCCACCCTGAGGTGGGCGCTAATAGGATCCTTGACACTGGAGGACACTGACGCTTGTGGAGGTTAAGCTGCACCTCACAGCCTGCAGTGGTGGGTGGGATGGGGACGGAGTCTGAAGTGATGAGCCAGAGTCTGACCCCAGGCAGTGTGGCTCCAGAGCCCATGCTCTGGTCCGCTGGAATTGACGCAGAGCACGTGCCTGAGAACTGCAGAGGCCCGAGGCTGCCTCCCCCTCTTTTCTGTCCCCTCTTGGGTTCTGAGCTTCTGCCCCACCTGCAGGGGTGCTGGACCAGCACTGGGCTCTGCTGACCCCTAGACTCACTTCTGTTTCAGCTTCACGATCTCCTCGGTGTTGGGAAGGCAGTTTGTCCATGGCAGGGTCCCATAGAGCCACTTCAGCAAACAGTAGCCCAGGGTCTGGAGGTCACTGCGGCGGGAGGGCCCTGGGGAGGAGGGAAGGAACGTGGCCACTCAGGCAGACGTTCTGACACGCCCACCCTCATCGTTTCTCTCTCTCACCAACTCAAGCATGTGCTCACACACGCAACCATCCACATATACTGGCTCTCAACTGTTCATCCACTTTTCACTTGCCTACTCTCACTCTTTCATGAGTCAATTACTCATTCACTCCGTTGGTCATCTCTTCATCCCTGGTTTCACTAGCTCACTCCCCTCACCTACCTGTCCTTCATTCATGAACCTATTTGTTCCGTGAATCCTCAGAGCCTCAGGTGACAAGCCCCTTCCCCCATTCTTTTTTCGTATTTATTTATTTAGCCTCACTGGCTCTTAACTGGCACGTGGGATCTTTGATCTTCATTGCAGCGTGTGAACTCTTTAGTTGCAGCATGTGGGATCTAGTTCCCTGACCAGGGATGGAACCTGGGGCCCCTGCATTGGGAGCGTAGAGTCTTTGCCGCTGGACAACCAGGGAAGGCCTCCTTCCCATAGTCTTAAATTCCAGACAAGAGTTTGGTTGGGTCCCAGCCCTTGACAGTCCTTGACAGTCCAGTGGAGAGATGTAACAAGGCATGAAGGTACCTAGAAGGATGGCCACTGACCTCAGCCTCACTTGGTAGGGAAGGACAAACAAAGCAGACAGCGGGGTTTGGTTTTCTTACACTTCCTCAATCACATGATTTAAACACTTCACATAAGCATTCGACAAACACTGCGAGCTGACTGTGTCGGACCCTCTGCCACCTGGTGCTGGGGGCACATGCACCATCCCGTCCCTGGGGGACTTAGTGTAATGGGAGGATGCGGGCAGGGACTTGGATGGCCATGGTTTCAAGGGGTTTGGGCGAGAGAGGCCAAGACCTCCTCAAGGCATCTCCTCAAAGTGTGCTCTTCTCTCCCCGTGCACCTGCCCGGGATAATCTCACTCCTGGGCTTCTACTGACAACTTCTGAAATAGCGCTGACATCTGGGTCTCTGTCTAGACCTCACTGGTGTGCTGCAGAGATGGATAGTCAATGGTTTACAACTGGTGTTCAGCAGCCCCTCCTGGATGACGTCAGAGCCCCTCTCGCCTTCTAAGTCCACACAGGTCCTGAACTCGAGCCTGGGGACTCGCAGGGCTTCCTGGTAGTCCACCGATCACTGGTGTCAGTGCTGCCCCACAACGCCTGATGCGCAGGGATGCTGTCCGTGGTTCTGACCCCCACCATGGCTCCCCGCCTCAGCCTGACTCCTGCGTTTGGCCACCTGCTGTCCATGGCTGTGACAATCGGGAGCTGCCCTCGTCTGAGCAGCATGTCTCCAAGCTCCTGAACCCCTTCTCTGGCCTCTTACCGCATCCCTTGTGCAGGTCCATGCTAATGAACTCAAGGTGCCCCTCATGTGGGCTCCTGCTGCCTTCGGTGTAGGCCACGTGTCTGCCACCCGGTGAATAGCGGAAGGTGAAGCCGTAGCCTGCCAGGGTCACCTGTGTGCACGTGGGAGAAGGCATACAGTTTGAAGATTAGGAATCTGTATTCTGGAGTCAGAGATTTCAACTGTGGGTGCAATTTGAAACAACTCAATGCCAAACAGTACAGGAGGATGTGGAAAGAACCCAAACCAGTCATTCCTATCACTGCTCAGTCCCAGTTCCCAGAAGTAACCACTAATAGCTTTCTTGTATGTTCACCTTCTTTAAATAATCAGCAAACGCATGTGGATAAGGAGGATGCACTGTACTTCCTGTTGGGCACACAGCTTTCTGCACTTTAACAGTGTATTAACTGCAGAGCCAGACAGACCAGACTCCAGTGCCAGCTTGGCCCATTAGTGCCCATACAACTCTGGAGAAATTATGAAACTCTTTGTGCTTTGATTTCTCTATTGGTCAAATGAAGATAATCATAGTCCTTACCTTGCAGGGCTGTGAGGAGGCTTAACTGAGTTTAAAACACAAAGTACTTAGCCACCAGACACTCAGTCAGCCACATCGGCTTTCTAATGGCTACCTCTTATTCTGCTGAATGGAGAGGGGACACCTGTTGGCTTTGTCCATGCGAGACCTACATTCTTCTGGTCAGTTTGTGATGGTTACTTTTGTGCGTCAACCTGACTGGGCCACACGGTGCCTAGACAAGTCGCCAAAGGTTAATCTGGGTATGTCTGTGAGGGTGTGACTGGAGTGGATGGTAGACTGCCCTCTCTAGTGTGTGGGCCTCATCTCATCAGTTGAAGAACAGAACACAAAGGCTTAAGTGAAAGGGAATGCCCCTTGCCTGTCCACTTGAGCTGAACACCAGCATTTTCCTGCCTTTGGGTTTGAACAGAAATACCAACTCTTCTCAGGTCTCAAGTCTGCCACCTTTCAGACTGGAACTCACACAGGTTTCTTCGGGCCTTTGGACTCTGACCAGAAGCACACCATTAGCTCTCCTGTTCTCCAGCTTGCCAAGTGCAGATCTAGGGACTCTGAGCTTTTTGAATTTGAGTCAAATTCTTATAGTCTCCCTCTCTCTCTGTATATATACATAGATACATATATATGTGTATGTATACACACACACACACACACACATACACATTCTGTTGGTTCTGTTTCTTTTTTTCTTTTTGGCCTCCTGCTATGTGGGATCTTAGTCCTCTGACCAGGGATCAAACCCATGACCCCTGTATTGGAAGCTCAGAGTCTTAACCACTGGACTAACAGAGAAGTCCTAGCTTTGCCTAATATGGTTCTAGGATTTTTCTCTGAGACCACCCCTCTCCAACTCAGTCCAAGTGACTGAGGTGGGGCTCACCCAATCTATCTCCACTGGGGTGGCTAAATGGAGGGGACTTAAGCCTCATTTGCTGGTGGTTGTCATCATAGCAAAGAGGGACTGCCTGATAATGAGCAATGCAAACACAAGAGCCCAGAGACGAAGATCCAGTTTCCTAATGACAGGCTCTGAATTTTTAGAATCAGCCACACCTGAAGCCAGTGAAGTCCTGGATTTTTTCACTCCAAGAAGCAATAAATAGTACCTCCCTGTTTTTAAACTAACCCCCTCCTTTTTTTTTTTTTGGCTTAAGGCATGTTACATTTGGTTTCTATCATTAGAAAGAGTAATTATGATTTACTGTAAATACTAATCAGTACGCTATCAGGAGTATATATTGAGGTTTTCCCATTTTACTGTCGGAATCAGTGTTGTCAGGAACACTTTGTACGTGTATCTTTCTTTTCCTCTTATTTTTGGCTGCATCAGGTCTCAGCTGCGGCACTCGGTATCCTCATCGCGGTATGAGGGATCTTTCGTTTGGGGCTTCTCTCTTGTGTGGTGCATGGGCTCAGTTGGCCTGAGGCACGTGCGATCTCTGCTCCCTGCCGGGGACTGAACCTGTGTCCCCTGCATTGGAAGGCGGATTCTTAACCACTGGACTACCAGGGAAGTCCTTGTAATATATCTTTCAATATATGGAATGGATAAATTCCTCACAGAGGAACCGGTAGATCAAAAAACCTATGCAGTTAGCTCCATCAATCTTGCGCAACCAAATGACAGTTGGTGGGCTCTGCTACCCAGGCCCGCTGCTACCTCCCACCCCGACAACTGGCAGGGGAGAGGCCCTCTTCTGTGCACTGACTGCCTGTGGAAATGGTGACCAATTAGTGTGAAATGCATGTTTAGCAAATGTTAGGTACTGTATTTGAACCAATAAATGTGAATCCTGCAAAAAGCAAAACAAAAATCCATATACATTTAAAATTTTGACTGCTATAAGAAATTACCTTCCAAAAAGTTTGCCCAAGTACCCTTCCAATAAGTAAAGAATTCCTGTTTCCTCACATACTTATCAGCAAGAGATATTATTTTTCTTTTAATTTTGTCCACCCGAAAGGTAAAAAGTAGTAGTTATTTTAAGTTTAATTTCCATGATTACTAGAATCTAATAATAATTGCAGGAGGTTGAGCATTTTTTCATACATTTAACTGACTTGTGGATTCCTTTTTCTATGAACTGCTTTTCCTATCCTTTGTCCATTTTTCTACTAAGTGGCTTCTCTCTCCTCATTTACTCGAAGAAGCACTTTATACATGATGGATAGCAATTCTTTGCAATAAGCGTTGTGAAATAAAGGCAGGTTTTAAGACAGGCGAGCCCGGGAGCCCAGAGAGCCCCCAGGGAGGGCGAGGATCTGGCAGTTACCTGGCACAGGTTCTCTGGATTCACAAAGATATTCTCAGCTGTCACGTTGCCATGGACGTACTCATTCTCGTGGAGGAACTCCAGGGCATCCAGCTAGGGGAGGAAAGCAAGTGTTTCTGTGAGAAGCACTGACAACACAAACAGGCTCTGATGCGAAGCCCTGGAAGGAAACCCCACTGTTGGGCCTGGGGTCACGAGGTCCTGCTTGTCAGGGGCTTGGTAACACTGGTAGATTGCCTGTGTGTGCGCTCAGTTGCTTCAGTCATTTCCAACTCTTTCCACCCAGGACTGTAGCCTCCTCTGTCTGTGGGGTTTCCCAGGCAAGAATACTGGAGTGTGCTGCCATGCCCTCCTCCAGGGGATCTTCCCAACCAGAGACTGAACCCGTGTCTCCTGAGTCTCCTGCGTTGGCAGGCGGACTCTATACCCACTGAGCCACCTGGGAAGCCCCGGTGGTGGATTGAGCCTGACTAATTCTGAGTGAAGCATCTGGATGCCCGCTGTGACAGCACACCTAAGAATGTCTTAGAAGACATTAGGGTTTTGAAAAATTCCGTATTAAAGCTGATATTTCATTTCCCATCAATCTCTTGTATCTATTGGGTTGGCCAAAAGTTTGTTTGTCCTCAAGCTGGTACAGGAAAACCCGAATTAACTTTTTGACCAACCCATTATTTCTTAGTTGATCAAAATCTCTGGAGGGGAAACAGTTGGTTACTTATTGGTTACTTATTGACCCTTGCAAAAAAAAACCAACTCACACTCATATATACCAAAGAGGTTTCCTTATTTGTTCAAAGAAGCAGAAATACATTTAGTTGAGCACTTTGTATTTTTATTTCTAGCCCTGACTTTTCCACTGAGCTCTGATTGCATATATTGAACCCCCAGGTGCTCGCCGTATCTTGACTGCAACCCCCTTGACTCCAAGGCTTAACTGCCCACCCCATTCTGCTGCTTCCACAAACACTCCGTCCCCACAGCCCAGCTCCTCCTCAGGCCTGGTCCTCTCTCCTGCCCACCTCACTCAGCCTCCACTGTACCCTCCCCAGCCATCCCCACGTGGCCCACGGGGTCCTTCTACACCCAGAACTGACGCTGCCCCTCCCCTGTCCTCAGTCCTCACGTGGGTTCCCGGTGCCCTCGGGACAGGGGTCCCCGCCCCTCAGCTTGGTGTTCAAGGCCCTGGGTCCTCTGGTCACTGCTGAGCCTCCACACCAACCGCAGCTCCTGCCTTTCACCCTTGACACATCACACGGCAAACACTGCATGTCATACCTTTGGGACCCATCCTGCCAGCTGTTTATTTATATTTCTCATTTAATTTATTTTTATTTATCTTTGGCTGCCCTGGGTCTTCACCACTGTATGAGGGCTTTCTCTACTTGTGGCAGCCGAGGGCTACTCCTTGCTGCAGTGCCCAGGCTTCTCACTGCGGTAGCTTCTCTTGTTGAGGCGCACAGGCTCTACAGCGTGGGCTCAGTAGCTGCGGTGCACGGGCTTAGCTGCCCTGCATGGCATCTGGGATCTTCCCGGACCAGGATCGAACTCACGTCCCCCGCGCTGGCAGACAGCGTCTTAGCCACTGTGCTACCAGGGGAGTCACTGTGTGTGTATCTGGCTGTTCCGGGTCTCACATGTGGCAAATGGGATCTTCGTTGTCACATGCGGGGTCTTTAGTTGCGGCATGCGAACTCTTAGTTGCAATATGTGGGATCTAGTTCCTGGAGCAGGGATTGAACCCGGGGGGGCCCCTGCGTTGGGAGGGAGGAGCCTTAGCCACTGGACCACCAGGGAAGTCCCGCTCCAGCAGTTTAAGTTAGGTCCTCTTCTCCGTCACAGCATGGGGACACTTCTCTCCAGAGCACTTTTCACTACTGGTGCAACTGTGGCTTAAACTCACCCTGTCCCAGCAAACATAGAAACCATGTCTGTGCTGCCCCGCACTGCACTCCCAGGCCCTGGGACGGTATCTGACACTCAGCAGGGACAGCATAAATATTTCATGGAAGGATGGATGGAGGAAGGAATGAATGACAGATGTCCTGTGCGCTCTCCCCAACACGAGCCTTTGCCTAAGCTACTTCCTTGGGCTAGAACGCTCTCCCCATGCATTTCCACTCCCATTCTACCCAGCACCTTGCTATTCTCCACTCTTGGCTTAGAAATAAACTCCACCAGGAAGCACAACCAAACCCCTCAATTTAGGCTGGGACCCTTCCTCAAACTCCCACAGCCTCCTGAACATCCCTCATGGCAATACTTATCACTCTGGTTCTAATGGTCTGGGGTTCAGCTGTGTCAGTCACCCTGCATGCCCCAGTGCCCAGCAGGGGCAGATGCGGGCTGAATGTGTCAAAGGGCAAACAGACTGATAAACTAGGACCCGGGGCAGCATGCCCTGGATGGGAGCCTGAGACCCTCCAGTACCTACCAGCCGGCAGGCCATCTGGAACACAGACCTCACCGACATCACGTGCTTTGGGAAGTCATCCAGGATCGACTGAAGGCTCCTCCCCAGGGTGGGAAACACCAAGAACCTGGAAGACACGGGCGTCCCAGGAGGTGGGAGAGAGGACCGGGGCGGGGACAGAGTATCATTCACCAAGGAGGGACTCTGGCTGGGGACTACCAGGTCCCAGTCCAGGGTGAGATGAAGGGTTGGATGGGTGGGGGATAGGTCTGGCTCAAAGCTGCGGGAGGAAGGAAGCGACTAACTGGCCAGTGGCTCTAGGGTCCCAGCCACACCTGGGCATGAGACAGAGAGACAGGAAGCAGCCAGCAAAGCGAGTGCCAGGTGAAGTGACTCACCTGTACTTGTCCTGGTGAACGCCGAAACCGATGCAGGTGGGGATGGCCAGCTGGGGGATTGAGTACAGCTTCTTCCACTTGTTCACTGCGGGAGGTAGGGGCCAGAGAGATCAGGGCCCTCCTGGCCCCACACCCACAGCAGACCACAGCCCATTCTGAGACTTGAAGCAGAATGCACCTGAGTCCCGGCCAGACCCTGGGTCTCCTGGTTAGAGACATTGTTTCTCTGGGTGGGTGAGGGCTAGGGGGGAATGATGGCGGGTGTGAAGGTGGTTTTGAGAAAGCACTGACAAGTCTGGAGTGAATGGAGTGGGGAAGAGTGACCGTGTAACCCATGAATTCTCACACAGAGCTAATGAGATCGGGAAAAGTGTAAACTGGTCACTGTGTCACTAGATGTCTGACCACCTTTCAGGATCTCAGCTGGATGGTAGACATGGAGCAGTGTGCGGATGAAAGTTTAATAACTGGGTTGTTCAGGAAAAAAAATAGCCCTGATTTATGTTTGTGGACTTTCGTGGTGTAAATGTTTCCCAGTACAGCCAGTTACAAGCTACCAATGTGGTATCACCAAAGATAGAGAGTTGGGGTGAGAGGCAGTAGCATGCCCTTATATGGTATTTCCAACACACGGATACAGTGAATGGAAGCAACTTCAAGGGATAGATAATAGGGACTTCCCTGGTGGTCCAGTGGTTAGGGCTCCGTGCTTTCACTGCCAGGGTCCAGTTCAATTCCCGGTCAGGGAACTAAGATCCTACATGCCACACAGTCTGGCCAAAAAAAAGCACAGATTATAGATGACAGGTAATGGAAAATGTAGACAAATAATAAGGAAGTGATAAGCTTCGAGTGCTTATTACCCTTGCTCCTCTCTTTTTTACATTTTATTTCTGGCTGTGTGGGATCTTGGTTGCTGTGAGGTCTTTGCTCTAGTTGTGGCGAGCTGGGGCTCCTGTCTGATGTGGAGCACAGGCTCTACGGTGCGGGCTTCAGTAGTTGCGGTTCCCGGGCTGTAGAGCACAGGCTCAGCAGTGGTGGTGCACGGGCTTAGATGCTCTGCAGCGTGGGGGATCCTCCTGGGTCAGGGATCAAACCTGTGTCTCCTGCATTGGCAGGCGGATTCTTTACCACTGAGTCACCAGGGAAGCCCACTCTTGTTCTTAACCTGATTGTAAATTGATATAATTAATTATTTATTTGGCTGTGCCAGGTCTTAGTTGCGGCATGGGAATTCTGAGTTGAAGTGCAGCATTCAAACTCTTAGATGTGGCCTGCGGGATCTAGCTTCCTGGCCTGTGGGATCTAGCTTCCTGACCAGGGACTGAACCTGGGAGTGGTCTTCACCTCTGGACCACCAGGGAAGTCTCTGGTACAGTTAGTTTATGACGGCTGTGTTTTAATAACTGGCTTACAGTATTTTTGAAAACGTAATACTCGGCTCTCAAGAGCTGGGACGATGAGCCAGCCTCAGGCCATGTCTGTTGTCTGTCCCCCGAGGCCCGAAGGGTGATGGGAGCAAACCCGGGCCTTGAATTTCACCCCCACCCTTCCCAAACCTTCAGATTATAGAGCCAGTTGTTCTGACCAAGCTGGTACCGCCAAACTCACCCCACCTGCCCACTTCCCTGAGGAATACCTTGCAAAGGCTTGGCAGCCCGCTGGAAGAAGTTCTGTTCATTGAACAAGCGCCCATCCTTGGCATCCTAGTGGGGGAGGGGAGGGGAAAAGGCTGTCACACTGGAATCTCACAGGCAAGGGCTCCCAGATCATCACTGGCCGTGGGTCATCCCAGGGTAATGCCAGCAACACCCTAGGTTGCTTCATGTGACCACGTATCAGAGACTTTGAGTTACTGCTTAGGTTCTTTTTCTTTTACGACAGGATCCACAAGTTTTCCCTAGATACAGGCCCTTCAGCTAAACACTACATTTTTGCAGTCTCCCTTGCAGCGAGGAATGGCCACACAATCAAGTTCTGGCCAATGGGGATGTGAGCAGAAGAGAGATGGGCAACTTTCAGGTTATGCTCTTAAAGGGCTAGGGCAGGCTCTCCCTTCTCTTCTCCTGTTCCAGCTGGCTGGAATGCAGATGAGATGGCAGGAGCTGGAGCAGCCATTTCAGCCCATGAGATGATTATAGGTTGAAGTTTGGAACAACAAGAGAGAAGGAAACTAACCCTTTGTTTATGGAACCACCATGTCAGCCCTGGGCCACAGCCCCAGACTTTTAAGTGAAAGAGCAATAAAATATTATTTTTGTGTAAGCCATTACTAACATTGGGTCACTTTTCCCAAGCAGTCAACCCAAATACTTTAATTAAATACAACTAGTAAAGCTGGGTTCTTAAGAGCACAGGATCAAAGAGAGCTGAATTCAAATCCCAGCTCTGACATTCATTCATTCTTTCTATAAAGCACCTATTATGTGCCTAGTATTCTTTTGGGTATTGGTGATACAGCAGTGAACAAAGCAACTTGCCCACTGGTGCCCCTGGGCAAGTGACCAAGATTTTATTTTCTCATCTGTTAAATGGGGGCACACGGTAACTATCCTAAAGGTTTGATTATGAACCAGGGCTGGGCACAGAACAAGCTCTCAGCAAGTAGGTGCTATTACTCATCTGTGAGTCTGGCTCCGGAGCCCTCACTCCAAATCACTCACAGGCCCTCCATCTAGATCCAAGGGAGGGCACCTGAACTAGCTGTCCCAGTTTTTGGGTGCTTGTGAAGATCACACGGCCAGAAAACATCCGAGTCAGGTCTTGGGGACCTGACTGCAGCCTCTGGGGGCTCCGTGTCGGAGAGCCCGAGGCCAGAGGAAGGTGTGCCCCGCCCAAGGCCCCACTGCTCCCTGCTGGCCAAGGCTGTGCTCTTTGGCCCGTCCAGCCCAGCCCAGCCCAGCCCTCCCCTCCGCTCCCCTCAGGGCTGCCCACCCCACCTGGGCCCACTCACTAGTTTAAGTGAGAATCTTTGTTTCTGGGGACTTGACTCGCTGCCAGTGGTGGAGTCAGACTCAGCTGTGGATGGACAAAATGAGCGAGGTTATCATCTGCAGGGAAGATGAGGGTCACTGTCCTCCGAGTAATGAGCAGCAGTTGTGGTTAATGAGTTCCCACGGGGTCAAGAGACCCGAACCTTCTCATTTTCAAACAGCTTCTTTCTTTCTACCTCTTTCTCTAATACACAGCTGTGCACACTTGTGGGTTCCCCTAGCGAATCACTGAGCCTGGGGGGTGGTCCTGAAGCCCCTGACTCAGCCGCTGTATGCATGTGTCTGCATATACGGGTGTGTGGCTGAACCACACTGACTCCATCTTGTCAGGGCCATCTTAGGCCCACTCTTCTGCCCCCTCCCCTTTCTTAGCCACTGAGCTTTTGCTTATGAGGAGTGTACCCAAACCAGCTGCGTTACTCATTAACTTTAACTCTTGCCTTCCTCTGAAAACTGGAAGAACACCTTCTGCTGACACAGATGGTTAATGGTTCATGAGGAATAATGGTCATGAGATCCCTGGGGGAGGAACGCCCTGGTTCCTGTTGGCCTAGACGTGCTTCTCCCTCAGTAGCCGGATTCTATCTTTAGCTTCGTCCCTTTTAAATCCCTCTGCACCCCTCTGGCAAAACACAGCGCAGTTGCAAATGCTTCTGGATTGCTGACCACTGAATCCTATCCATATGTAAGTTACCCACGATAATCTTCATAACTGTACTTTATGTTCCTTGTTTTTTTTGGCGGTGCTGGGTCTCAGTTGCCACACTCACACTCTCTAGTTGTGGTGTGTGGGCTCGGAAGTTGCAGGCTTAGCTGCCCCGCAGCACGTGGGAACTTATGCGATCTTAGTTCCCAGACCAGAGATTGAACCCGCATCCCCTGCATTGGAAGGTGGCTATCTTAACCACTGGACCCATAGGAAAGTCCCTCCACTTCGTTTTTCTCTTTTTTAAATCTCAAGGTTCCTTCTCAGGTCAGGGGATACTATTCATTATTCCTGTCTTTTACCACTATATAAGCTCTCTCCCCTTGGGGGAGGGCCCCTGCAGCAGCCTTCAGCCCCTCAGGGATCCCCTGAGCTCCAAGTGCCAGGGCGGCCGGTATGCAAAGGCTGATGGCGGGGGGGGGGGGTGGGGGGGGTATGGGATAGGAAGGCCCAGTGGTGGTGGCCTAGCACAGAACCATACTGAAGGACCACTTCTGCTCCAAAGCCCAGAGCTCCAGCTGAGGCCCCCCTACCCGTTTCTCCCGCTGCGTCCCCACTTCCTTCCCTTCCCATCTTTAGGTGTCGATCTCCCCTGGGGCACTTCCTCGTAAACATTCTTCGAGCTCGGCCCTTTGTGCTTAATTACAGACCCTGCAAGGCTTCTGTCCTGTGCCAGGTGTGCACTTTGCACACATTGTTTCCTTTACGGCTCATGACAGCCCAGGGAAGGTCTGTGTGCTCAGTCGCTCAGTCGCCTCCGACTCTTCTGCGACCCCATGGACTGTGGCCCGCCAGGCTCCTCTGTCCATGGGGTTTTTTAGGCAAGGATACTGGAGCGGGTTGCCATTTCCTCCTCCAGGGGATCTTTCTGGCCCAGGGATCAAACAAGAATCTACTACCATAAAATTATGGTGGTTGTCATTAGCTATATTAAATATATATATAGGCTGCATTGGGTCTTAGTTTCAGTATGCAGGCTCAGCTGCTCTGCGGCATGTGCAATCTTAGTGCCAGGGATAGAACCCACGTCCCATCCATTGGAAGCGCAGTTTTAACCAGTGGACCAATGGGGACGTTCTCATTCTTTTTTTTAAAAAAAGAAACAGAAAAATTTTATCCAAGCCAAATTTGAGGATTACAACCTGGGAAGAGTATCTCAGAAAGCTCTGAGAAATGTTCCGTGTTCCCACTTCACGGATGAGACCAGACAGCTGAAGCTTAGAGAGGCCACGTGACACGGGAGGCTCTGTGCCAGGCAGATCTGGGCTCAAGCCCAGGCCCTCTGTCAGCTCTGTGTGACTTGGTGTCACCCAGGCTCACCCCCTGGGCCTCTCTGCTCCACGTCAGTAAAGCAGGAGCAATGAAGCTCACCCCGGAGAGTGGATGCAACGGTTCAGAGGGCAGGAACAACAGTGGTGCCACTGAGCAGGAATCGCAGCCAGCTTCCTTTTTTCCTGGCTGTGCTGCATGGCTTGTGAGATCTTAGTTCCCCGACCAGGGACTGAACCTGGGCCCTCAGCAGTGAGTGCAGAGTCCTAACCACTGGGCCGCCAGGGAATCCCTCAGTGTCACTTTTTTTTTTTTTTTAATGTTTATTTATTTGGCTATGCCAGCTCTTAGCTGCAGCACGTGGGATCTAGTTCTCTGACCAGGGATGGAACCCGGGCCCCCTGCCTTGGGAGTCTTAGCCACTGGACCACCAAGGAAGGCCCAGCTTCACCCTTCATATGAGCCACTCAATGACCCTCTTCCCAGCCTCAGAGCCCGGCACCAGTCTGGGCATGCCGGGAGCACTCAACATGTGGCAGCTTTTAATATCATCAGCTGAGGGCCCACAGCTGGTAAGTGGCAGAGCGGCCTTGGCCGAGACACAGCTCATTCTGGAGTTTGTGAACTGAACTATCGCCCAGGGTCCCAGGGGCCCTCTGCATCATCCTTTTTTCTCGTCTTCCCCACCCTTCCTAACCACCCAGGCTGCGGTCGTCTAAGACACTGAAATAAAGGGCAGGGAGGTGGTAAAGTGACTGAGAAGCCACGCTTGCCCACAAGAAGCTCCGGCTGGAGCAGGGCGGGAACCGGGGCTTACTGAGTCAAGGCCGAAGGTGACCTGAGCTTGGCCTTTAGGAGGGAAACTTAGGAAGGTGCTGGATCTCAGGGGAAAGGGGGTCCTCCTCACCTGTGAGGAGGGGGCTGGGAGAATCTTTGAGGGGCAACCAGGAAATGGCCGGGGCACCTCGTAGGCATAATAGCAGGATCTGTCTCACAGAGTCACCTCGAGGTCTGAGGGTAAGTACCACTCAATCAACCACTCGATGAAAGCGTTATCCTACGTGCCCAACACTTGGAAGCAGGTAGGAGAGCTGGCAATTTAAATACATTTTCCCTGCACTGCTCTGCAGATTACAAAGGGCTTTTCTCCTCCACTCTTCTAACCATCCCTCCCGCCGACAGCTGGAGAGCCAGCTGCGAAACTCCCATTACAGAAAGGAGCCAGCAGAGACCCAGGAAGGGCAGTGGACATGGCCGAGGCCCCTGGAGAGCCTGGATGTAAACCCCTGGAGCTCCAGATGCTGTGACCTGGGAGACCCCTGATGGATGTATGGAAGGTCCCTACATGTGCCAAAGGCAGACAAGAGTGTGGCAGGCAGGCAGGTGAGAGCCTCCGATCGCTAAGAGACAGGTGACCTTGAACTTGGAGCAAGAATGCCATGCTGGCATCCATCATAACCACAATAACTGAGAATTCCCTGGTGGTCCAGTGGCTAGGACTCGGTATTTCCACTGTGAGGGCCTGGATTCAATCCCTGGTTGTGGAACTAAGATCTTGCAAGCCTCTCAGTGTGGCCAAAACCCCCAATCCCACCCCACCAAAACAAAAACAAAAAAAAAACCAGAATGACAACAGGCAGCACTCATATGCTGCTTGCTGTCTGCATTATTCTACTCATTTAACTCTCCAACGACAACCCTGTGAGGTCAATATTAAAGCTCTCCATTTTGCAGGTGAGCCGGGTTGGGAATCCGCCTTCCAATGCAGGGGACGCGGGTTCGATACCTGGGTGGGGAACCGGGATTCCACATGCCGTGGGGCAACTAAGCCCGTGTGCACGACTAAGACCTGACGCAGCCAAGTGAGTGAGTGAGTGAAAGTCGCTCAGTCGTGTCCGACTCTTTGCGACCCCATGGACTGTAGCCCGCCAGGCTCCTTTGTCCATGGAGTTCACCAGGCAAGAATACTGGAGTGGGCAGCCATTCCCTTCTCCAGGGGATCTGCCCGACCCAGGGATTAAACCCATGTCTCCTGCATGGCAGGCAGATTCTTTACTGACTGAGCCACCAGGGAAGCCCAAGTAAATAAACAAATGTGTGAGTTTTTTTTTTTTTTTTTAAAGAACAGTGATTCCACCTGAGGATTACTAGCCGACGGTCTCTCCGTCTTTGGAAGGTACTCTGGGACAGCCTGACTCAGTGGTTCTCAACGGTGGGTGGTTCTGCCCCCACAGTGGGCATCTGTCAATGTCTGGGGACAGTTCCAGTTGTCATGAGGAGGACAGGGGACTACTGCTCCTGGCAGCTGGTGGGTAAAGGCCGAGGATGCTGCTAGACACCCTACTGTGCACAGGACAGTCCCCACAGTGAACGCCAAGGGTGCTGAGGCTTAGAAACCCTGGCCTAATTTACAAGAGGGTAAACGGCATACTTAAAACGAGCTCTAAGGGACCCCGGGGGGAACCCATGGAAAAGAGAGGCAACAATTCCCCCCAAAGCAGCTGAAACTGAGGACCAGGGAGAGGCTCAGGCATGCTGCTGGGAGAAACACACGGGTGTGTTAAGGGGCTGCAAGTGGAGGTTCTAGAACCACACACTTTGCAGGTGTGAGTAAATTAAGGGCCTTGTGCTGTGGGGCTGTCCCGGAGGATCCAGGGGGGCCCCGGTGTAATCAAGGGCTTTCCAGGTGGCACTAGTGGGTAAAGACCCCGCTGGCCAATGCAGGAGATGTGGGTCCAATCCCTGGGTCGGGAAGATCCCCTGGAGGAGGAGATGGCAACCCACTCCAGTATCCTTGCCTGGAGAATCCCATGGACAGAAGAGCCTGGCGGGCTATAGTCCATGGGGTCTCAGAGTCGGACACGACTGAAGCAACTTAGCACGCACACACACAGGGTAATCACAAGGGTCCTTAGAGGGAGGCAGGGGGAGATCTGACCACAGAGGAGGAGAGGGCGATGTGATGGCAGAAGCAGAGGCTGGGGTGATGTTGCGCTTTGAGGATGAAGGGGCCACAAGCTGAGGAACGCAGGCAGCCTCCAGGAGCTGAACAGGCAAGGAAACGGATTCTCCCCTGGAGCCTCTGGCAGGACCAGCCCTGCCCACATCTTTTTATTTTTTTGGCCACGCCGCAAGGCATGCAGGATCTTAGTTCCCCAACCAGAGACTGAACCTATGCCCCCTACAATGGAAGCCTGGAGTCTTAACCCCTGGACCACCGGGAAGTCCCTCTGCCCATGTCTTAACTTTAGCCCCGTGAGACCGATTTCAGACTTGGGACCTCCACAACCAGAAGAGAATAAATGTGTGCTGTCTTCAGCCATTAAGATTGTGGTGATTTGTGATGGCGGCCACAGGAAGGGACTACAAGGCGTGTATAGGCACAGAGCCGGAGGGTGGGCCTGAACTTGAATCCTAGCTGCTTCTAGGGAGCAGCTCTCCACACACACCGCAGTGAGCAGCTGCAGAAACGGATGTAGAAGCCTCTAGACTGGTCCTCCCAAATTGTGTCAGGGAGACCAGGGAGGGTGATGTTACAATTCAGTGTTTGACAAAGAGAGAGTGCCATCTCACAGGGCTGTTACGGGAGTAAGACGGGAGTAAGACGAGTTGGTGAGTTAACAGACATAAAGGACTTAGCAGGGGGCACCCAGAGGAGGCCGGGAGTGGCGGCTGCTGTAATACAAATCACCATTCTGGTTGCTGCTGTTGTTTTACTGTCAGTTTTCAACTACGTCCTCCCGACTGGTGCAGACTGGCTGAAGCCAGGGGCACCATCCTGGGGTAACACCGCCCTGAAGCACATCCACACGCAGCCCCCCGCCCCACTGTGCCCACGCCAGCACCTGGGCCTGGCACCAGGTGGGTATCTGCAGAAGAATGATGACACTGGCAGGCTGGGAAGGGGTTTGCTCTTTTCATCAAACAACCCGAGCCACGAAGGTGAAGACACGCGGCCCAGAGCCTGACCTTCCACTGCGGGTGCTGGGGTGAGGGCATGGGTGGCTTCCGCCTTCAGACGCCTCCTGCCTTGTGTGCCTTTCTCCCTCTTCCCTCCCTGCCCCCTGGGGCTCTCCCCATCTTTCTCCCTCCAGCTGAGTCTGCCAATCTTGGTTACTGTTGAGCGGCACCACTAACAGACACCTGTGGCTGGGCTTGTCCTTCATGAGGTTCATTACCCTGACCCCACACAGATTGCGCTCTGCACCCAGCGTCCCTCTCCTCCTACACTTTCTGTAGCAGCCTGCATTTCAGAAAGAAGGTCATGGGCTGATAACTTCAGGGACACCACGCCCGGCTGCTGAGCTGCCTGATGTTAGCTGCAGTCGTTTTGAAATTTTGCAAAGAAAGAAAAACAAAAAGGTAAGATCTTCACTGGGATATAAAACCTCTCCCTATTCACCAGAGAGGGGAGCGCAGTTCTTGAAGTGCTTGCCTGCTGTGATAAAGCTAATTCTTCTATTTCCTTCAAACCCTGTCTCTAATTTTTTTTATCCAGCATCGATGGACAGAGGGGGGTCAAGATTTTGGTAACACTCCCTCTATCCTCATCTCACTCCTTCTCATTCAGATTCCCTCCTCTTCCCTCCCTCCCTCCCCGTCTTGTGGTGTAATGCTTATGAAGCCAGAACACCTGGGTTCAAGTCCCAGTTCTGCCACTTTGAGGCCATGTGACCTTGGGTGAGTGGCTTCCCCTCTCTGTGCTCCAGTGGTAGGATGAGGTAACATGAGTGTCTCCCCCTAGCATGGCTAGGAGCAATAAGTGGCCCAGAACAGTGTCCGGCAGGGAGTGCAAGCTCCCGAGTGTCCCTTCACGCTCCCCTCTCTCTCGCCCGTGCCTTCTGTCCCTCCACGCCTAACTCTGCCTCTGCCTGACAAGATCCCTTTACAGTTTTCCAAGCTCACTGCCTCTGTCCCTTCTCGTGCTTTGGGGTCAACAGCCCCAGGAGGCGGGCAGGACACTCTCTCTCACTTTTCCAACGGGGACGCTGAGGGACAGCTGCTTGCCCAGGCTCACTGGGTGCACCAGAGCCGAGCCACGGCTCTATCCGGGTCTGTCTCCAACGCCCAGGCTCTATGGCAGGACAACCGACCTGCCTGCACGAGGCTCAGAACTGCCTGCACGAGTGTCTGCCTGGCACTTCCAAGTCCAAGGTTTCCTCTCCAAATCCAAATTTCTGGCTTTTCCTGACAACTTGGAAGCTCTCTGGAGCCAGGGCTAGTCATTAACACCTCTGGATTTCATTTTCCTCATCGAGAAAACAGGGATGATGACCATACTGACATCATGAAGCTGTTGTGAGAATTAAACTGATTAATGTGAAGCAAACATATGTCCATGTGAAAACCTATACACACACATGTTCACAGCAGCATTATTCATCACGGCCCAAAGTGGACACACTTAAAACCAACCGATAAATAGAACCAGATGTGACACAGACACATCTTATTCAGCCATAAAACAAAAGGCAGTTCTGACAAAGGCGACAGTGTGGGATGGACCTTGAAAACATCATGCTGAGGAGAAGTCAGACACAAAAGGCCACCCAGTGTATCACTTCATTTGCCCGAATTGTCCAGAACAGGCAAATCCATAGAGACATAAAGTAGATTAGTGGCTGCCAGGGGATGAGAGTGACTGTTAGAGGTACAGGGTTTCCTTTTGGGGTGACAGAAACATTCTGGAACTAGATGGCAGTGATGGTTGCACACCATCGTGAATCTGCTAAAACCCACTAAATTGTAGACTTTAAAATGGTGAATTTTATGTTATATGAATTTTATCTCAGTTTTTTAAAAAGGCAAAAAAAAAAATCTCACAAAACCACATAAAGTTCTTACTTAGACAGGGTCTGGGTCTGGAGTATGTACATGGTAAATGTCAGGTTGATTAAGACTAATATTTCCAGCGCAGTTATTTTTTTCTTCATTGAAACAAGGTGTTGGACTGCATTTTTTTGTTTACATGCTGCTGCTGCTAAGTCGCTTCAATCGTGTCTGACCCTGTGTGACCCCATAGACGGCAGCCCACCAGGCTCCCCCTGGGATTCTCCAGGCAAGAACACTGGAGTCGGTTGCCATTTCCTTCTCCAATGGACTGCAGCGCACCAGGCTCCTCCGTCCATGGGGGTTTGTTTACCTACTGACAGTTTTTAAGCTCGGCCCTGCTTCTTCCCCTTCTGCTTATAAAGCCTGGAGCTCCCTCTTTTGCTAATGGTGGAAATTCAAACCACACGAAGCTCTGGCTCATGTAGACTCCTCACCCCCACCTTACCTCTTAACCACAATAAAAACCTGTGCTGGGTGCTTGTCCTTGTTCTTGTAGAGCTGTTCCCTGCCCCCGACCTCATATCATAATGCGAGCAATAAACCCTTCATATTCTCATTCACTGATTCCGACCAACGTTCGGGGGCAGGGTCCATCCTATCTCTGGTGGCAGAGATGGGCTTCTCAGGTGGTGCTAGTGGTAAAGAATCCGCCTGTCAGGGCAGGAGACATAAGAGACGCAAGTTCAATCCCTGGGTCAGAAAGACCCCTTGGAGGAGGGCATGGCAACCCACTCCAGTATTCTTGCCTGGAGAAGCCCATGGACAGAGGAGGTCGGTGGGCTACATTCCATAGGGTTGCAAAGAGTCAGACACAACTGAAGCGACTTAGCATGCATGCATCCATCCTATCTCTGCAGGGCGGACAGAACAGTCATCAGTGTCCTTATCTCCCGGCCACACTGGGCTTGCACTCCCGTGTGAGGACAGGAGCAGCCTCTACACAGGGCACAAGCTCTGTGGTTGGCCATAGTCCCCACCACTCCCAGTCGCCTGGCTCCCCGCCTCCTGCTCCTACCTACTCTACCTGCCGGGTAGCTGCAGGCACCTACGCTGTAGGTGACTACGTCTGCAGTCCCAAATCTACGAGAAAGCTGCCTTGAGGCAGGTCTGCTGCTGGGATACACTTTCATCTCTGTTCTCAGAAAGGGGTTCTCTCCCCTCTGCCTGGGCTCCAAGATGGCCCACCCAGCCCAGCACCTGCCCGCCTGTGCACACAGTGTACCTTCATAGAGAATGCCCTGGTCATCCCTGGTCTGCAGGCATCTCAGCTTCCAGTGCTGCCCACTCTTGTCTGTCAGCACCGTCCCCACTGGCAAAGCCTCCAGTGAGGCGGTCATCCGGCTTCGCTTCAGGGTCTGAGGGCTCTGTCTGGTCATCTGAGGGCTGCTACGGGGAGTTGGGGATCTGCTCAGGTGCCCTGCAGGAGGATGGTCAGAATAAAGCAAAGGCAGCCGTGGGGATGGCAGGGAGCTGTGAGCAGGGAGGGGAGAGGTCAGCTCCAGCCATGGAGAGATGGACTGCAAGGGCAGCCTGTAGGCAGGGCGGCGGGGGAGGATGCTGGGAGGAGGGTCCAGCAAGGGGGATGCAGGCCTGAGCAGAGGCATGATGCCCCACTGGCAGATGACCCTCCTCTCCCCTCACCGAGAGTCAGGCCAGGTTGAGTAAAACTCTCACCTTTGGGTTTCCCACTGGTACTCAAGGTGTCTTCAGATCCAGAACTCTTGCCTTCTGAGGGGAGGGGTAAGGAGGGGGAGGCAGCATAGCTGCACCATTTCACTTTCTTGGAAGATGTTTCAGAACTGGTGTTCGTCTTTCTCCTTGAGCCTAGAGAGGCAGCCCGAATGCAGACTGCAGTTACAAAGGTCCTTTCCAGGAACCATTAGACCAGAAACCCTGAGATCAAATTCAACCACTCTTTTCCCTTTGACCCTCACAGCCAACTTCTACTTCCATCACCTGAATAATCTAAGCAAACTCTCCCTCTTAGTTATTCTCTTCATGGGTCGGAACCCCTTTTATACCCTAGAGCACTGTGTGGTCTCCTTTACATAATCTCTTCAGATCTATCTTCCAATTCACTATTCTCCCTTAAGCTGTGTCTAGTCCACAGCCTAAACCATACTATGAGTTTCTGATTGCCATAATGTTATTTATTTGGTTGTGCTGGGTCTTAGTTGCAAGAAGGGATCTAGTTCCCTGATCAGGGAGTGAATCTAGGCCCCCTGTGCTGGGAACACAGAGTCTTAGCCACTGGACCACCAGGAAGTCCCAATATTTATTTTTATTATCATAGATTTTATCTGGTTCTTTAAAATTCTGCCTAATCAATTCTAACTAGTTTTTGTTCCTTCATTATCAATAAGATTTCTCTGCACCCAAATCTGTGCCAGGCATGGTCCTGGGTGCTGTGCAAACAACAGGGTTACAAACCACAATCAACGGAGCTTACAAACCAGGATAAACTCCTCTCCTTCCAGAGCTCAAAGCTGCACAGTAATATAAATGAGTAAAACAATATATTTAGAGCTTCCTTGGTGGCTCAGTCGGTAAAGAATCTGCCTGTGATGCAGGAGACTGTCTGAAGTGCAGGAGATGCAGGTTCGGTCCCTGGGTTAGGAAGAGCCTCTGGAGAAAGAAATGGAGCAGCAGGAAAGTCCCCTGACTTTGTTTTAATAGGATCCTTTGGACTGCCACTTGAAGAGAACCGCAGGTGATGGAGAAGCAGGGACAGCAGGGAGAAAAAAGCTTCTACGACAATAGTGGTGTGGGTGAGATGGACCAGGGTGGTGGGAGGAAGTGGTCTGATTCGGCCGTGATTTTTAAAGGGAGAGCTGATGAGATCTGCTGGAGGGCTGCAGCTGTGGGGTGGGATAGAAAGAGAACTGGAGGATGACTCTAAGGTCTGAGAAATTGGACAAACTGAGTTGCTGTTACCTTGATGGAGAAATCTCTGGAAGGGGCAGACGGGGCAGCAGGCCTATCAAGAAGTTGGTTCTGGGCACGTGGAGACATATATGGGACATCCAATAGATGTCAAGCGGGCAGTCTGATTTATATGGATATAGATTTCAGGGGAGGAGTCAAGCTGGAGACAGAAATGAGTCAATGTCTAGTTTAGAGTCGTGAGTCTGCTAAAGATACCTGAGTAGAGAGAGACTGAGTAGAGAGAGTGAGCCTGAGCTCTGGGCTTTAGTATCCACACGGGGTCTGGCCAGCTGCAAAGGCGTCTGTGGCCTCTTCCTAGATGCACGCGCACACACACATCACCCCTCCTCCAGGGAGAAGCACGAAGGCCCGGTTCTTACCTTGGGAGGATGATGTAAACGGTTTGACAAAGGACTGGGACCCCTCATGCTTCTCTGCAGGCAAAGGTTTTCCGCAGTAGGGGCAGAATTTGAATGTTGCTTCAATACCTTTGCCACAGTCTGGACAGATCATGCTACAAAACAGAATGGTGGGGGGGACAGGAAGCTGAAAAACTTAATCTATTGCTGTCGAGTAGTCACCTGAGTTCCTCATGGTGACAAGAATGCAGAAGGAAGAAAAGTTATCATACCTGGAATACCCTCTCAGAAAGTAGCCTTTTTTTTTTTTTCCTGGCCACACCCTGTGGCATGCTGGATCTTAGTTCCCTGACCGGGGCTCGAACCTGTGCTCCCTGCAGTGGAAGCACAGCATCATAACAACTGGACCACCAGGGAATTCCCACAAAATGGCCACTTCTAAAATGAGTTCCTGCCCTCTGCGTCCAGTCTCTCCCCAAGGGCCCAGGGCAGGTGCAAAGTAGAACAAATGCAGAGTGAAAATACAGAGCTCACAAAAGGTACAAGAACGCCCTGAGGTCAATAAAATTGGGCAGGAGAACTGCTCCAATCATGGAAGCATGGAGGGTCTTCAACTGTAATTGTGACGCTCACCTCTTGAACCACGTGATGGGGATGGGAGAGATGGTTAGTGCTCACCAGAGAGCCACATACTCCCTCTGCAATTCCCAGAGTTCCTTACAGTGAGATTAGGGCCACATGACTAGTTCTGGCCAATGCAGTGTGAGCAGAAGTCATTTTCCGGCCAAGGTAGTTAGGGGCCCCAGTACCTCCTCTGCCAGCCTTCCTCTGCAGGGATGGCCCTGAGGCAGCAGAGGTACGAGATGAAGGGCAGCTGCCCGGTCCACACTGCAAGCCTGTGATTGGCAAATAAACTTTCCTTCTACAAACCACCAGGATTTCAGGGTTTATTTGTTACTGCAGCATAGTCCACCGTATCCTAACTTAGTCAGATAATGGATGGTCACTATGATACACTCTAAGCCTTGTGTATTTCTGGAGTATTTCCTAATACTTTAAACAAAAATCAAAGCCAAAATCACATACAGCGCTTGTGACAAATGAGGACACAGCGTATATTCACTAGCTTGGGCAGCCACAACTCACTCCCACAGACTAGATGGTTTAAACAACAGGAATGTATTTTCTCACAAATTTGGAGGCCAGAAGCCTGACATCGAGGTATGAGCGTTTGGTCTCTTCGGAGGCCTCTCCTTGGCGTGCTGACGGCCACCTTCTCACTGTGTCCTCACGTGCTTGTCCCTCTGTCTGTGTTCTAATCTCCTCCTCTTATAAGGATACTGATCATATTGGATTAGGGCCTACCTTAGTCTGTTTAAATGGCTATGATCAATATTATAATAATATAATAATCGTAATAAATATAATAAATATTGCAGACATGGGACTTCCCTGGTGGTCCAGTGGTTAAGAATCTGCCTTGCAATGAAGGGGATGTGGGTTTGATCCCTGGTTGGGGAACTATGATCCCACATGCCATGGAGCAACCAAGCTTGAGCACTGCAACTAGTGAGCCTATGAGTCACACTAGAGAATCTGCATGCCTCAACTAAGACCCAACACTGCCAACAAAACTAAACAAAACAAAAAAGCCCATAGCCTGGTGGCTTACAAACAATAGAAACTTACTTCTTACAGTTCTAGAGACTGGGAAGCCCAACATCAAGGTGCCACTGTGGTTGGGTCCTGATAAAGGCCCTCTTCTGGGCTACAGACTGACAACTTCACCCTGTGTCCTTATATGGAGGAAGGGGCTGGGAAGCTCTCTGGGTCTCTTATAAGGGCAGTAATTCCATTTATGAGAGCTCCACCTTCTCCAGGACTTCCCTGGTGGCTCAGATGGTAAAGCGTCTGCCTACAATGTGAGAGACCCAGGTTCAATCCCTGGGGTGGGAAGATCCTCTGGAGAAGGAAATGGCACCCCACTCCAGTACTCTTGCCTGGAAAATCCCATGGACAGAGGAGCGTGGTAGGCTACAGTCCACGGGGTCGCAAAGAGTCGGACACGACTGAGCGACTTCACTTTCACTTTCCACCTTCATGGCCTAACTACCTCCCAAAGGCCCCACTTCCTAAAACCATCACGTTGGGCATTTCAACATATGAACTTTGGGTGGACACACACATTTAGGCCATAGCAGGCCAACCCTAAAGATCTCATTTTAATTGCCTCTTTAAAGGCCCTATTTACAAATATGGACACATTCTGAAATACTCAGGTTGAGGGTTTCCGTGAACGAATTTTTGTGGGACACAACTCAGGTCATGAGAGCAGGATGAAACTAGTTCATAAGACAAGTAGAGAAACTCAACAGGGATAACAGTACAACAGGCATTTTCAATGAATATATTTTAAACAGCAAAAGGAAAAAAAGCAAAATTATTTTATTTGTTCTTAGTGTACAGTCCGGGTTATTAGCTGGGATATCAAAATCAAAGTTAAAATAAACTTTTGCTCATGACTTCATTTAACCTTGCAAGACAAAGGTTTTTTTCTTTTTACTTTTATTTATCTTTGACAAATAACTGTCTATATTTAAAGTGTAAAACTTGTGTGTATAAGTATATGCCTGTGTGTGTGCTCAGTTGTGTCCAACTCTTTGTGAGTCCATAGACTGCAGCCCACCAGGCTCCTCTCCCCATGGGATTTCCCAGGCAAGAATACTGGAGTGGGCTGCCATCTCCTCCTCCAGGGGATCTTCCCGACCCAGGGACTGAACCCACCCCAGGGACTGAACCTGTGTCTCTTGGGTCTTATGCACTGACAGGCAAATTTTTACCCGCTGAGCTATCAGAGAAGCCTATATATATATATATGAGAAGGCAATGGCACCCCACTCCAGTACTCTTGCTTGGAAAATCCCATGGACAGAGGAGCCTGGTAGGCTGCAATCCATGGGGTCGCTAAGAGTCGGACACGACTGAGCGACTTCACTTTCACTTTTCACTTTCATGCATTGGAGAAGGAAATGGCAGCCCACTCCAGTGTTCTTGCCTGGAGAATCCCAGGGACAGGGGAGCCTGGTGGGCTGCCGTCTATGGGGTCGCACAGCGTCGGACACGACTGAAGCGACTTAGCATAGCATATATATACATATATGACAAATTGAGATTAAAACAGTGATCATAGTTCAGGCATAAAAAACTACAATTGGGTGGTCACTGAGGGTCTGTGAGAACTCGAACTTTCTGTGACTGCTGCCTAACCCAAGGACACAAACCGTGTTTGAAACATCTGCTACCTGGCATCTTGTGTGTCAGGGTTGTTTCCCCTGTAACCAAACAACCATTTTGGATCCCAACTAATTCTTGCTTAACAAGCACCCTTCTTGCCAGCTCCAATTGTAATTCTTGATAAACAACTCATGTAACTAACTGTGGCCTTGCAGTTTTTGCCTTTAGAAGCCTCCTCCACTTGTAGTCCAACAGAACACAATTCAAGTTGCTTCTTTTTATTATTTTACCAAAATACGAATATATGTATACCTTTTTAAAATAAAAGTGTTTATTGAATTTTTCACAACATTGTTTCTGTTTTACGTTTTGTGTTTTTTGGCAGCCAGGCACATGCGATCTTAGTTCCCCAATAAGGAATTGAACGTGCACCCCCTGCACTGGAAGGCGAACTCTTAACCACTTGACCACCAGGGAAGTCCTGATGTATTTATTAGGATGTTCTCAAGTGCTTCTTGAATCTGGGTCTCCTGGGCTGCAGTCCTAACAAACCTCAAATAAATGCCTATTTTAATCAGGTCCCCATTTCTGAAATTTTGGTTATCAGTATATATTATGAAATAATTACCATAATAAAACTAATTCAAATATCCACCACCTCTCATAATTCCAACTTGTGTGTATGTGTGTGTGTGGTGAGGAAACTTGCAATCTACTCTCTTGGCAAATTTCAAGTATACACTCACATTATTATTTGGAGAAGGCAATGGCACCCCACTCCAGTGCTCTTGCCTGGAAAATCCCATGGACGGAGGAGCCTGGTAGGCTGAGTCCATGAGGTCGCTAAGAGTCGGACAACTGAGCGACTTCACTTTCACTTTTCACTTTCATGCATTGGAGAAGGAAATGGCAACCCACTCCAGTGTTCTTGCTTGGAGAATCCCAGGGACGGGGGAGCCTGGTGGGCTGCCATCTATGGGGTCGTACAGAGTCAGACACGACTGAAGCAACTTAGCAGCAGCTGATGCACATTATTATTTACTATAGTTTCCATGTTATACATTAGGTCTCCAGAACTTAATCATCTTACAATAGGAAGTCTGTACCCTCTGATCAATATCCCTTTTCCCCCACAGCTTCTGGCAAGCACTATTCCACTCTGTTACCACGAGTTTGATATTTCTTTTTAGATTCCACATATATGTGGGATCATGGAGTACTTATCCTTCTGTGCCTGGCTCAATCCAATTAAAACATTTTCCTTTATTCACTTTAAAGGCTGGTCTCTGTTGCAATTGCAAGGAGAGGAGTCCTTACAGTCCCAGGCTTTAGTCCCAGGCTGCCTGGATTTGAATTCCAGATGTGCTCTTTGCTGGGCCTGTTACTTAGCCTCTCTATGCCTCAGTCTTCTCAATGGTGAAATGGGGCTTTTAACAGTTTCTATTTGACAGAGCGGCTTCCTGGGTGGCTCAGTGGTAAAGAATTTGCCTGCCAATGCAGGAGATACATGAGACGCGGGTTTGTTCCCAGAGTTGGGAATATCCCTGGAGGAGGAAACGGTAACCCGCTCCAGCATTCTTGCCTGGAAAATTCCATGGACAGAGGAGCGTGGCAGGTTGAAGTCCATGGGATTGCAAAGAGTCAGACACAACTGAGCCTGCTCACATTTGAAAATGGTTGGAGGCATAAGTGGAATACATTTCTATCAACTGCAAAGAACAGGAAAGTCCTTTACGTTACTGGTTATCATCTTCCATTTGTTAATATTTCGATTCCTCCCTTTCCTCTTTCTATATCTTAAGCTCTGAGCCTCTCAGATCTCTCTAGTTCTTCTTGGGGCAGACTCATGAAACTCCAGTGTTTGCCCTTGAAACCACTGCCATGCCCATGATAACTTTCCTCCTGGGAATGAAGTCTGAGAGAAGCAACACACAAGAGATGGAAGAGGAATAGGCTGCTGGTGGGGAATAGGCTTTCAGGGGCATGTGTCCGAGGGGATGGTACCTTTATGGGGTCACGATCTGGCCCTCAGATTCACTGGGCTGGAAACTCCATCTTAACTGTGTCCTGGAAATGAATAAACGTGGAGAGGCTGACTCAGGCTTGCTGTACGTGGGAGTAAAAAATAATGATTGATGTTTATTGAGAATTGGCTATGCAACCAACACATGCTAAGTTCATTCATTTATTCAATTTTTCACTGAACTCCTACAGCAGCAAAGGAAACCAACAGCTCCTGACCTGACAAAGCTCATTCTAGTGGGGGAACACAAGCTTAATAAACGAATAAGTAAGAAACTTTAAAAAGTCACAAAAGGAAAGAGCTATAGTAAACTCTCAATAAATATGTATAGAAGAAAGGAATCCGAGGGCTGAAGTCACCATTTCAATGTCATCTGGCTAGCTCAGGACTCAAAACCAAGGCTCCAACACTCAAGTCAGTCTTTATCATTCATTCATACATTTTCTTTATTGATTTGTTCAATATTTACTGAACATATGGAGTGTGTTAAGTATTGTATCCCTCCTGGCAGGTCCTGAAACGCAGCACAGCAAAAGAGCTAACGGCTAGACTCCACCTTCGGGCAGGAGGAGTAACAGTGAAATGATTTGCCTCGGCCCCTCCCTTTGCAGGGACCACGGATGACGTAGTACCAAGGCGGGGCTTCCGTCACACTCTCCATTAGCTTTGCCCGTCTCCGTTGTATCCACGCCCACCACCGAGACCGGACAGCTGCAGCTGACAGGTTATCTCGGAGGCCAGAAGATTCTCTCATCCTGACCCGCGATCCCCGCTCCCGAGGGCTCAGTCTCCCACAAAGGGTCGCGCTGACGTCACAGGCACCACGACCGAACTGTGGCTAGGCCCCTACTCCGCCTCGTCTTCCCCTCACCTCTGGATTTGGCGAGCTGAGTGGGCAGACAGATATTTGCAGCCAGACTCTCTTGACCCTCCAGGGGAACTGGGACTCACCTTCTCAGTTGCCCTGCGGAAACTTCCGCTAGGGCGGGAGGCGCTGCGCGCGCATCCTCTCGCCAGAGGGAGGACTGCGCCCGCGCAGCCTATGCCGACTTCCCGACTGCCTGTGGACTGTGACTGCCTGGGAACTCCATTTCCCAGGCACCTTTGCGGCAGGCCAGTCCGCTGACTCAAGGCTGGGGGATGGATTATTCCCTCATCGCCCAACCCTATTCCACCTTTAGTGGAACGCTTTCTGGTTCTATTGCGCATTCCGAGGCATTTTCCCGCCAATCAGAGGTCACAGTCTCATTTCTCCCGCCTCAACTCCTCCTCTTACCATCGCGCGTCCCCTCAGGAATTGTTTCCTCCTAAATGTGTTTCCATGGTGACACTCTGTCTCCTTCAGAAATGGAAAACCCTCTCAATCTTCTCGAAAAGGCAGAAGACTGATTTGGTTGCCCATCAAAACCTTGTCTACAATACCCAAATGCCACCTGGGGCTGATTGTTTTTCTAGTCTGTTTCCCAGCGTGCTCAGCGGGCCGGCTAAAGACAAGGGGCTGTGGAGATGGGAAGACAAGGGAAGGCCTTCGCACAGCCCTCTGGGAAACAGTCCTGGCTCTGGCGCAGAGGCTCTTGGGTGAAGTAGTCGTGAAGATATTCGCCCGGCACCGGAAGTGGATACGAGGAGGCGCGTGAGAGCAGTTGCGTCTCCGCCTCCCGCCTGGCTCCCGTCGTGTCTGTTAATCCGGTGGATTGCAGTCTCGAGGTGAGGATATACCGGGGCTGGGCTCACTGAAGACTCTGGAGCCTTGTGGGCAAGGTCCTTCCCGAGGGATGACGGAATGCTTCTGGGGCGATTTCGGCTCTGGGCGCGTCGCTTTGGGCTGTGGTTATCTAGGTGGAGCCTCGAACGCTGGTTCGGAGTAAAGGATCAGGATCTTGCTAACGGGCTTCCCTGGTAGCACAGTTGGTAAAGAATCCGCTTACAATGCAGGAGACCCAGGTTCGATCCCTGGGTGGGGAAGATCCCCTGGAGAAGGGAATGGCAACCCACTCCAGTATTCTTGTCTGGAAAATCCCATGGACAGAGAACCCTGGCAGGCTTCAGTCCTTGGGGTCGCGAAGAATCGGACGCGACTAAACCACCACCGCATCTTGCTAAAGTGCTTTCCAACGCTAACCGGCCGCCCTGAGAGGAACGATTCTATTTCATTTTATTCGGATGATAAAACTGATACTGAAGGAGGTGGTGAGTTGCCTGAAGTCTTTGGCAGAGCTGGGCAGGATCTTGGGGGATGAATGAACGAGAGTTCTTTAGGAATTCAAGATATTTACCATTCATTTGAGCGCTATCTGTGTGCCAGGTGCTGTTCTCACATTTTCTCTTGTAATCTCCGCAGCAGCTACCCCGTCATCAGAATTTTCTAGACTTTAGAAAGTTAATAGTATGCGTATTTCTTAACTGGGGCTTCCCAGGCGGCTCAAGGCTTCTCAGTGAGTGGTTCAGCGGTAAAGAATCTGCCTGCCAATTCAGGAGACGTAGGAGACGCGAGTTCTATCCCTGGGTAGGGAAGATCCCCTGGAGGAGGGCATGGCAAGCCACTGCGGTATTCTTGCTTGGGGAATCTCATGGACAGAGGAGCCTGGCAGGCTACAGTCCCTAGGGTTGCAGAGTCAGACGCGACTGAGCACGGGGGCACGCAGGTGGCTCAGTGGTGAAGAACCCGCCTGCGGATGCAAGAGATGTGAGTTTAATCCCTGGGTGGGGAAGGAGGAAGAAATGGTAACCCGCTCCAGGGTTCTTTTCTGGGAAACCCCATGGACAGAGAAGCCTGGCGGGCTACAGTCCATCTAGTCGCAAACCAAACAACAGTATTTCATAATTAGGCCACACTCCCAGTGATATTTGGGGCAATTCTTGGAAATTGAATATTTCTGCTGGAAAAGGCGTTAATCACACTGAAGGAGAATAAAGACTATGCATAGCCTGTGGCGATTTGGGTTCAGTTTGACTACCAATTTATGAATGAAGTTCTGGTTCTAAGCCTTTTGTTTTTAGAATTGTAGATAAGAGATTGTGGGTTGCTATTTTTCTGCTTTATTTTGTACATGTAGAAAGTGACACACAAAAAGGGTGAATGATGTGGCCGAGGTCCCACACCAGGAAGAGGCAGGACTCCCTGGCTCCAGGGCCTAAGACTTTCCAGTCTGGTAATGATTTGCCTTAAGTTACTATGACAGAGTGGGTGACCTTGAGCTTCACCTCAGGGCTCCAGTTTCTTCCCTCCCAGGTCTAAGAGTTTATGAGATGTGGACAGAATGGGATTTGGAAACTGTCCATAGAGTTCTCAAATTCAGATGTCTGAGGGCCAGGCCGATAAGGAAATGAAGAGAAGAGTCTGGGTGAGGACTGTGCGGCCTCTCAGAGGGATCATCCCATCTAAGGGGTGGAGAGCTCGAAATGGCTTCCAACAAACTAGCTCTGTGGGAATGCAGACCCCATGTGGCCAAATCCTAGGATTTTTCAGAAACTGGAAATTGAATTTTTAGGTGAAATCTCCCAGCTTTTGAGTTTGGGATTACTTAGAAGAATTTTCTGTCAAAGCATTCTGTGCCGGGGCTTTCCTTGTGTCTCACTGGTAAAGAATCTGCCTGCTAATGTAGGCGACCTGGGTTCGATCCCTGGTCTGGGAAGAGCTCACATGCCATGAAGCGGCTGAGTCTGTGAGGCCTGCTGAGGCCTGCATGCCCTAGAGCCCGTTCTCCATAACAAGGGAAGCCACTGCAATGAGAAGCCCGCACACCACAGCACAGAGTAGACCCTGCTTACCATAACTAGAAAAAAGCCTGCACAGCGATGAGGACCCAGTGCAACCCAAAATAAAAATTTTTAAAGAAAAACAAACCAAACATTCTATGCCAGCTCAGGCCAGATAAAACATCTGCGGATCAGACATAGAACAGACCTGTGGTTGCCAATTGGGAGGGGGACTGAGGGAGGGATGGATTGGGAGTTTGGGATTAGCAGATGCAAACTACTATATATAAGATGGATAAGAAGATCCTACTGTATAGCACAGGGAACTATATTCAGTATCCTATAATAATGGAAAAAATATGAAAAAATATACATATATACATATAACTGAATCACTGCTGTATACCAGAAACTAACACAACATTGTAAATTAACTATACTTAAAATTTTTTTTTTAAATCTGTAGATTGACTTACACTCACAAGTCAAGTCTTAACCTCTTTGTGAGGAAAATCCTTGTTGTGTAAAACATTAGCTCTTATTATAGGCCTGAGGTTTCTCTGGTGGCTCAGCGGTAAAGAATCTGCTTGAGATGCAGGAGACCCAGGTTCGATCCCTGGGTCGAAAGATCCCCTGGAGAAGGGCATGGCAACCCACTCCAGTATTCTTGCCTGGAGAATCCCTATGGACAGAGGAGCCTGGCAGGTGACAGTCCATGGGGTTGAAAAGAGCTGGACATGACTGAGCAACTTTCACTTCACTTCACTTCTTAGGCCTATCACATTCCATTATCTGCAGTCACAAAATCTAGAAAGCTCTGAAAACCAAATATTTTTTCCATGAATTTGATGCCTGAACCTGACTAGAAATGCTGTGATTTATTACTTTTAATTATCCTAGCTAGAGTGGATATTTTTACCTCCACTCTTGGAATATTGAAGTGTTCAGTTATGAAATGCTCCCCTTATTCCTCTCCCCTCCCCCCTGTACTGGGATTTTAATGAACTATGCCATATATGGTGGATTACCTTTTTATTATCTGAAAATTTCTGAATTAAAGCATACTTGGCCCAGAAGCTTAAGAATTATGGACCTGTGGTGTGGCTTCATGATGTGGAATGCTTTCAACACCCATAGATATATGCCACTTAAGGAAGTACATAGAGGCCACACCAGTGTACAGTGTTTTGCCTGTTATGAGTTGAGAATGACCCAGTGGGCAGTGACCGTATATATATTTTTTTAAGTGAAGTAAATAGAATGGTAAACATCCTAGTCCACCCTGCTTTGTAAGATGAAGTATTGTTTCACGAAGCTTTTGTTCAGTTATGTATGCAAATGAGAAGTCATAGTATATATTATCTGTGTTACTGTGGGTCATGGTTTAAAAAAAAAGTTGAAATCATGCTGTTGTAGAAATAGCACAGTCTTGGAGACTTGCCTGAACTCTAGTCTTAGAGATGATACAAGTCCCTACTGTGTGTCAGGCACTGTGCGCACAGTGGTGAGCAAGACAGAAGGTTCCAGCAAGGTGAGAGATCTGAACGTCCACATCTCCCACATGGATATTTACGGACTGTACTTAACCCTGACAAGTGCTAAGGGGGGCTGTGTAGGCTCTGCAGCACTGGGGCTGGGTGCTTTTAGTAAATAGAATTGTGTGATTCCTGCAGGGAGACGCACGTCCTCACTCTTCCTACTTCCGGACGTTTTGGGAGCTCCTCCAGCATGGCCAGAGAGTCAGCTCTAGGAGGAAGGCACACTTTCTCCCAGTTTCCTAGTCCTTTCTGCCGCCCTGCCAGCCAGGATTTTGGAGGGGAAGGAGGGGGAGCTTAAATGAGGAACTGGTTGTTGGGTCCCCATCAGCTACAACTGAGGTGAGTCAAGTGTCCCTCTCATCCCAACCTGTCATCCCCAGAGGCTGCACATCTGGCCTGCCTTGTTCCAGCTCACTGTCTTATGATGCCCGCCCCCTGCCCCCAATCAGTCTCAAAGGAAAGCTCTCACACCATCACTGTCTTGCCCAGTACCCTTCCAGAAATCCTTATTGCCCCCTGGATAAAATCCAGGTTTCTCAGCCCATCCCTGCATGGCTTGGGTCCTGCCCTCCTCTTTCCTCTTCTTCCATTTCCCTCACACAAGCTGTACTACTCCCTTCTTGGCCTTGTGTGAAAATATTACTCCATACTTTCCAGCTTCCTGCCTTTGATCAGGCTCCTCCCTCTGCTAGAATATACTGCAGCCACTATCTCCAGCTGGTAAATCTTCCATAGCCTTCAAGACTCAGTTTATTCTCCCCACCTTTCCTGGGCAGCGTTAGCTCCTCCCTGCTTTGGTCTCCCAGGTCACCCCTGCCTCCTCCACTGTAACACAGATCCACCAGGTTGGGGTGTCTCTGCCCATATCTGTCAGTCCCATCAGACTGTGCACTCCACAGGGACAGGTACTAATTGGGACTCATCTCTGGGTCCCTAGGGACATTACTAGTCTGGCACACAGAAAGCCTTGAGGTGTTTGTTGAATGAATGAATGAAAATGGAAATGAAACAGAAACAGACCCACAGACATAGAGAACCAACTTGTGGTTGCAGAGAGGGGAGGGGGTAGGGGAGGGATGGATTGGGAGTTTGAGATGAGCAGAGGCAAACTGTAGAATGGGTAAACAAGGTCCTACTGTATAACTTGGGGAGCTATTCAATATCTTGTGATAACCTGTAATGGAAAAGAATATGAAAAAGAATGTATATACAACTGAATCACTTTTCTGTACAGCAGAAAATAACACGTTGTAAATCAACTATGCTTGAATTTTTAAAATTAAAAAAAAATTTAAAAACTTAAAATCTTGAACACTGAAAAAAGCAAAAGTCAAGGTAGGTAGGTGGATGTTAGGATGAGGCAGACCTGCCTCTGTGACCTTGAGGGGATAGCATGTCGCCTTTTCTAGACTCCTTGTCCTTGCCTGGAAAATATGAGGTCTCACAAGATTTTTGCCAGAGGCCTGGCATGTGGCGGATGAGGCTACTGAGGTGAGCCATTGGCCCCTCCCTGACCCCAGTCCCGCTGCATTCCAGGAAATTGCCACCCTCAAGGACATAGCCATGGACTTCACCTCGGAGAACTGGGAGCAGCTGGGGCAGGGGCAGGGAGACCTGTTCTGGGACACGGCGTTGGACAACTACTGGAACCTTTTCCTGCTGAGTGAGTGCCACCCCTGCCCTGGGGAGTCACCGCCCTGCTCAGGATCACCCATGGCTCTCTGTCACCCATGGGGTGATCTCCTGGCTCCTGAGCGCCTCAGATCATTGTGCTTAGTTGCCTGATTCTGCGACATCAGTAGTGCCTGGTGACCTTTTTGGTTGTCACCACTTGGGAGGAGTGGAGGGTGTACTCCTAGAATCCAGTGGGTGGAGCCCAGGGGTGCTGCCACACACTCCAGAATTTCAGGGACTATCCAACCCCACATGTCAGTACTGCCTGGGAAGAGAAACCTGTGCTTGCCCTCTAGCTCCATCAGCACTTTCCTCTTCCTCATGGTAGAGGAATTCCTCCAGCTGACACTTCAGGGGCTTCACTCCTTTAAGACAAACTGCAACCCCTTGAGCACTCACTGCCTCTCCCCTGCCTGGCTTGCTCACCGCTCATTTTATGGTCTGTCTCCCTCTGCCGTAGTTTCTGCAGCAGGAACTCGTGCTGCTCCCTGGTGGAGCCCCTGTGTCTGGAACAGACAGTACTGGCTTTGAGGGCTCAATGAATAGAAGAGGGAGCAGCGGGAGTCAGTGTGTTAAGAACTAGGTCTTGTGCCAGGCCAGCACTTAGAATGCTCTCCTCTAGTCCTCCAGACACTCATCTGTGTGTATTTATTAGCAGTGTATTCCTTTCCTGTAGCTACTTTTACAGATGCCACAAGTGTGGCTGAAAACAACATACACTGACTCTGACAGTTCTGGAGATGGGTCTGACTGGGCTAAAATCTGGGCATGGGCATAGTTGGTTCCTTCTGGGGGCCGTTGGGGAGAATCTCTTTCCTTGTCCTCTTCAAGCTAAAAGCCAGATGAAACCTACTTGCTGTGCTCACGGCTTCTCATCTCTGAAGTCAGCAGTGGCTGTCTCCCCACTGTAGCATGTATCCCCTGGGATTACAACTCTGTTCCCGCCCTTGAGGAAGTTTGCAGAGGGTAGGAAGCAGATTGGTCTTCGGGACCCCCTACACACTCCCATCATGGGGCCCATCTTATGGAGGCCTCTGGTATGTCCAGTCCATGGGAGAATGAGTGAATCACGGATGACTGAGGAGGTACATGACTCTCCCTGGCAACTCTCTTTTATCTCTCAAGAGCTGTTACAGATCCTTTGTGTCCCCAGCCCCAGTGGTCACATCTCTGATCACCCTGGATTGTGACCGGGTCCCTCTCCTCCACTGGGCCAGGAACCCTGCAGAGCTGGATCAGGTGCTGAATAATCATCAGGACACCCAGGAAGTTCCTGCTCAGCAGCCCGATGGCCCCCCATCCTGATGTCATCTGGTTGGTGACAATGCCTTTCTCTCCTTACAGACCCCCCTGGACCCAACCTGACCTTCCATCCAGATGGTGGGGAAAAGCTGGAGGCCCTGGTGAAAGAAAGCCCAGAGTCAACAGACACTGGTGAGTGGGCAGCCAGGCCCCCCCAGGGGAGGGTGGAGGGAGCTCACGGGGTGTGGTCCTTTGTAGGCCCTCTGTCTTTAGGACCTCCATCCCGCCCACTAGGTCTGCTGACACATCTCCACCCCCTGCCTCTCGGCTTCACTCTGCCATGCGCTGGCTTCAGGCTGGGGAGCCTCGCCCTGCATACCTTTTCTCCGTGTACCTCTGTGTTCAGCACATGGCTGTTTTGGTGCCCTTCCTCTGTCCCCTCTGCATCCTTCCAGACTCAGCAGGGCTCAGCATTCCATTCTCTGAGTTAGTCTCTCCTCCTTTCTGTCTTGTGCCCCTTGAGCACTGTGGACCTCCCGGTCTGCCTATTTCACCTGCCTTCAGGCAGGCCCATCCTTCCTTCTGGCCCAGCAGATGGCCTGTCTGTTAGTGACTCAAGCCTGGGCCTAAATACAGCTAAGAGCATTCACTCTGCCCTCTCCCAGGCCACAGTTTGTCTGGGGGATCAGTCAGGCAGTCAGGATTCCCGGGTGTGCTGGTTGAGACATCCCTGAAGGGAGAGTCAGGGGCCCTCTCTGGGGTGCCAGCAGCTTTTCTCATTGTTAGACTGACGGTTCACATGAGGAGAAGGGCCCCTGAACCAGAGGCCATGGTGTGGGGGCTGCATGGCTCAGTCTCAGCCTGCACCCTAGCTGTCAGCAGGCAACTCTTTTTGGTTCACCTCTCGTGAGCGTGGACCTTCTGTAGCCTCCTGTTGAGCACACAGGTGTTTCACATGGACCTAGGCACCATGCGTTTCCCTTTCTGCCACCTTGACATCCAGGCTGACTGCAAGCTTGTGTAGCCACATCCAAATAAGTCCTCCTGTGGTGACATGGTATTATGTTGTCATCATTTATACCTCTTTTCCCCGAGTGCACTTCTCTAGGAAGTATGCCTTAGCTGATGGGGCTGATGATGGCAAGTATCCCTCTGGAACCTCCATGGCTGCCCAGCACCACGCCCACCCCCCCTTTTTTAAAAATGTCTATTAGGCTGTGCTGGGTCTTAGTTATGTCAAGGTCTCCGTTGTAGCACATGGAGTCTAGTTCCTTGGTCAGGGATTGAACTGGGGTCCCCTGCCTTGGGAGCATGAGTCTTAGCCACTGGGTCACTAAGCAAGTCCCCCAGCTCCCCCTCCTAATACCTCTTGAAATGCGCTCTTTTTCCTGTGATGCCAGTACCCACTGGATCACCATGCTGGCCCCGCCTCCTTCATTCTCTTCCCAGCCAACATCAGGATGCATCAGATGACTCAGGATGCATCACCTGGTCTCCTTCTTGTTTACTCTTAGCCTGCAGCTCCTGTCTTTAACTCCTAGGGAACAGGAGACATTTGCACTTGCCCTCTCTTTCAGGCATAGCTGAGACTTCTCCTCTGCCTCAGGACTTCTTGGAAGAAGGACTCTTCCAAGAGATTACTGAGACTTTTTCCAAGGATGATCTCTGGAACTCCCATTTGGGAGAAGCCTCCATAGGCCAAACCTGGTTAGATAGTTTGCTAGGAGATTCAGAAAGTCTTCTGAGGTCTGATATTATCAGTCTGGAAAGTCCCACAGAATGCAAAAGCCACAAATTCAAGAGCCATGAACTCAAGATAGACCTCAGTCCTGAGTCCCACCTTTCCCCAGGAGGGGGTTCCATGACACTTGATCTCCCTGAAAAGAGCCTGGCACCAGCTAAGTCTCAGGAATGTGGGAATGACTTTGGGTGCTACTCAGACCACAGCCAGCAGGATACCATCCAGGGAGGGGAGAAACCATGTGAGTGCAGTGAGTGTGGGAAGAGCTTCAGCCAGAGTTACCATATGATCCAGCACTGGATTCTTCACAACAGGGAGCAGCATCCCACAGTGCTTCAAGAGTATGAGAAAGATGTCAACCAGCGTTCCTGCCTTTCCATGCAACCAGTGACTCACACAGGCTACAAATCCTATGTGTATAACAAGTTCGGGGAAACTTTTAGTGAGAATACACACCTTCTGTGTCATCAGAAAGTTCACACTGAAGAAGAACCATGGGAGAGTCAAGATGGTGACTGTCCAGCAGATCACAACTCACAGCCTTTTGAGTGTCATAAACCACCCCCAGGTAAAACCTACAATTGTAAAGAATGTGGCCAGAGTTTTAGCCAAACCTTTCATCTCTCTGTGCATCAGAAGACCCATACTCAGAAATGCTATGAATGTGCCAAATGCAAAGCAACCTTCAACTCCAACAGATACCTCCTCCAACATCAGAAAATTCATGCTGCAAAAATGATCCCTGAGGATCAGGAGTGTGGGAAGGCCTGCAAGCAGAGCTCCTTTCTTGTCCAACAGCAGTCTGTTCACACTGCAGAGAAGCCTTATAAGTGTGATGAGTGTGAGAAAACCTTTAGCCATAGCCTGGCCCTAAAGATCCACCAGAGGGTTCACAGTGGAGAGAAGAATTACAAATGCAACGAATGTGGGAAAGCCTTTTACCGGAACAGTCACCTTAGTGAACACCAGAGGGTTCACACGGGTTACAGGCCCCACAAATGTCACAAATGTGTCAAGAGTTTCAGCCGGCCCTCCCACCTGATTCGACACCTGTCCATGCACGCTACAGAAAAGCTCTACAGCTGTGCCAAATGCAAGAAGACCTTCAGCCACAATGAACACCTTGTTCAGCACCAGAAAATCCATGCTGTGGAAACCCCCTAACGAATGTCAGGAGTGTGGTGAGCAACTTGTTTGCTGCTCAACCCTAACTTGCCACCAGAGCATTCACAATAGAGAAAAAGGACTCAGTGAGAGCCAGGAGATCTTATATGAGAAACCCGAGCACAGAGAGCATCCAAGGATCTGTGGGAAGCGCTTTAAGTGTAACAAATGCGAGAAAACCTTCCACTGCAGAAAATACCTGACTCAGCACAAGTTGATTCACGCCAGGGTGAAGCCCTTTGAGTGTAACCACTGTGGGAAAGCCTTTGGGCAAAGTTCACATCTCATCCGGCACCAGAAGATCCACTCTAGATTGAGATCATACAGATGTGGGGACTGTGGGAAGGCCTTTATCTACAGGACCTCCCTCATCAAACATCAGTCCCTCCACGGGATCGAGCACCCCTTTAAATGTAACAAATGTGGAAGGATCTTCAGCCAAAGTGCATGTCTCTTAGAACATCAGTTAATCCACACTACGAAGAAGCCCTTGATACCTAACAAGTGTGACAGTCTTGGCCCACAGTAACCACCTTATTCAGCATCAGGGAACTCAGGCCGGAAAGAGGCCCTTTGAGCAGAATGAATGTGGGGAAATTATCCAGGAGAGCTCATGCCTTTCTAAGCACCAGGGAGTTTACACAGATGAGAAGCCCTATATGTGTGCTGACTGTGGGAGAACCTTCAGCCTGCGTGCTCAGCTCGTTTACCACTAGAGAGTTCACACCGGAGAAAAGCCTTGTATTTGTCAGGAATGTGGGAAAACCTTCAGCCAGAGCTCGTGCTTCTCTAAGCATCAGAGAATTCACAAAGGTGAAAAGTCTTATAAATGTGACAGTGGTGGGAAAGCTTTCATTCGGGGCACTCCGCTCATCCATCACCAGAGGATTCATACTGGAGAGAAGCCTTACGTTTGTCAGGAGTGCGGGGAAGCCTTCCAGCAGGGCTCATGCCTTTCTAAGCATCAGAGAGTTCATACCAGGGAGAAGCTTTATGTGTGTGCTAAATGTGGGAAAGCCTTTGCGCAGAAAACAAATCTGATGCAGCATGAGACAACTCACACAGGGGAGAAGCCTTATGCTTGTGGTGTGTGTGGGAGAGCCTTTCTCCTTAGGGCCCATCTCAGTCAGCACCAGAGAATTCACACCCAGGAGAAATCATATCAGTGTCAACATTGTCAGAAAGCCTTGTGCTGCTGCTCAGGTCTCAGCCGACAGCAGTGAGTTCACACTCCAAAGTAGCAGGTAGCAATCCTCCCCATGACCCCTGGGTAGCAGCAGGCTCCCAGACATCTGAGAATGTTCCTCCGAGGCCCAGAGTTGAAACCATCCCAGTGTAAGCCCCTCCCTGCCGTGAGTAATTAATCTCTCTGGTAATAAAGATTGATTAGAAAATTTACACACGTTTCATTAAAACAATGAAAACTGGAGCTTTGGAAGTCAGATAGACTGGACCCTGTTTACTGACTTCAATCCCAGTTCTGCCATCTGCCAGGTGATCTACAGAGAGTCATGGAACCTCTCAGGGATTCAGTATCCTGATCTGTAAGATGGGCACAATCCTAGTTACTACCTCAAAAGACTACTGTGAACATAAATAGATGCAAAACACTTAGAACCAAGTACCTATCAGATAGTGAGTACTCACCAAGTGTGAGCTACAAATACGCATCAGATATAACAAATACACTCTTTTACATTAAAACAAAGAGATGATTCAGTAACCCTCTATTTGTATTCAATTGCAGTTACTGTTACTAATATTACTCATGGCTTTAATTTTCAAAGTTTTCCTTCAGTATACCCTTGGTTTAATTGTTTGCAAAATATCAGCACTTTGTTCTTTATTGAAACGAAAAAAAAGTCTAGCCTTTTCCTTCCCTTCATCTCAGGTCTGTCCTAGTACTTTCTTAACTAACCCACAAAAAGCCAAGAAGAATCTGTAACATCTAACATCTCACAGAAAGAACTTTCCACTCCTAGTTTCCCAAACCTCTCACTCAAAAGGATCCCTCCCACATCCACATGCTACCCCTTCCCATAGTCTCCCATTTCAAATGGTTGGTTAAATGACGAGACCAAATTTATCATGAAAGTTAAAGCTGTAAACAGCTGGATTCAGTTATGAAAGCTGCAGTGGATTATCATTGTCTCCACATGGTTCACACGATCTATGCAGAAGATGTGCTTGGTGCAAAAATAGTGATGCACAGAAATGACTTCTGGAATGTTCCTCCTCCATCATTTGTCCAACCTGGCCACTCACAAGCACTTTACTATAGGCTCCAGGTTGGGGAACACCAATACTTTAAAGTGCTGCCCTTGCCTTGAAGCTTCTGGAATCGGGGAAATGAATGGCCTCATTTCATAGAGGAGTGCTATTCGTTGCCAGGTGATTCCTTGGAGTTAGAGCCCTTGCATTCACTGCTCACCATGGCCAGGCCTGTTCTACAACTGAGTCTCACTTCAGGGAACCACGTGACCAGCTCTTTTGATGGCACCTCCTCAGCTCTGAGCTTTTGTGTTCCACTTGCTACATGATCCAGTCACCTGTTACCTGAAGCACAAACAATCTTACAAAGATACTGGACTCTGGCACTTTTAATATTCTTTCATATTTTTGTTTCTTTTTTTTAAATATAAATTTATTTATTTTTGGTGTTAAAAAATGTTCAAGAGTCTATGCTCTGGGCCCCTGGGATATTTAAAACCTTGCACCTTGAGTTGCACCAGTTGGTTTGTTGAAAATGGGAACTTAGCAGCTGACCACACCACAGTGGGGAGTGTACTGGTTTTCAAATGGCTGAAAACGTCCAACTTCTGCCTTATTTGTATCTGAGCAAGGGGCCTGATATATACCCAAGGGGTGGGGTAGGGGTGGGAACTCAAATTGCTAAGTGTATTCAAGCAAGAGTTTTGACACCAAAGGTAGAAGTCAGAGGCCCTGTGGAAAGTTGGCAGCCATTTGTGTGTGTGTGTGTGTGTGTGTGGTATCTGTGTAACTAATGATCTGTGTTCTGTGGACCAGGGTAGAAACGCCTACCCTCATGTTTGAGTGTTTGTTCTCTGATTAAAAGTTTTTTAATTTCTAAGGGTTGATTGCTTTTCTCAGCTCAGTGCCACACACCCAGCCAGGGGCTGGGCATGTACAGTCACTAACTGTCGAGTGCTCACAGTTCTGGGAGGGGAGGGCTCCTGATGGTGAAAACCATCCCATGATGAGATGGTTAATTCTGTTTTTCCAAAGCCCGGGAGGGTCAAGGACAACTAGGGAGCCACTCATTTTCAGTTGTTCCTCAGCACATCATCAGCCAGCAATTTTCCATCCTCATTAGTTCTGCCTAATCAAGGAGGAAGTGTGGACTGCATGTTGTTTATTCTTTTCTAGTTAAAAAGATACAGTTGGGCTCAGGCAAGAGTTGTTGCTAGAATTTAACATTATTTTGCTCTCCTGGTACTTATTTTACTTTCCTTCTCCCCCTTTATCCTCTACTGATGAGAGATACCAGTTTCCCACTCCTGGAAAGGTAGTAAGTCCTCTTGAAAAATAAATCAATCAATAAATAAATCAATCAATTAAGTTTTTTTTTTTTTTTAAGCTGATCTGAAGGAAAATGTATGGCACACATCTGCAGCTAAAAAATTTGATGGCAGTGTATCACTGAGGTTGGGGAACATTCAGCTAAAGCCTTGCATCCTGCCAATGGATAAACTAGATTATGCTATGCCAGTTGCCAGATCTGATCACTGTGTGTCAGATCACAGCAACTGTTCATTCCCCTCACTAGTGCTTCATGTTCACTGTGGGTTGGCAGGGGTGGGGCTGTATCTGCTCTATCCACCTTAAGTGGCTGAAAGTACCTTTAACACCGCCTCACTCCAGGACTCCAAACTCTGCCCTTTGGGTGGGCATTGATGTCCATTGAAAATGTGCAAATTTCCATTCATGGCAAGTGATACTGATGATTCAATCATAGTTGTGGTTGAAAGTTTTTAAGGACATAGACTGAAATTAGTAGAATCTTCAGACAGGCAGTGGCATCTTAGGAGGATGGAAGTTAGCCATTCTGCATAAACCAAGGAGGTGGCATGTGGATACCTAACACTGAGAAGTTACTGGTCTGGGAAAATCATACCTATTAATAGAAACAGTGGTTTCAAGGAGCTGGGGAAAAAGGCAATTTTACAAAATGCCCACTTAGTAATGGGCAAAGGATCTGAATATAGATTTCCTCAAAGAAGATGCACAAATGGCCAAGAAGCACATGAAAGATGTTGAACATCATTAGCAAGATGCACATCCAAACCACAATGAGATGCTACCCACTAGGATGGCTATAACTAAGGGAAAAAAAAGTCAATTCCCTGGTGGTTGAGTGGTTAGGACATGGCACTAACACTGCCCTGGTCCCAGGGTTCAATCCAGGTTGGGGAACTAAGATCTCAAAAGCCGAGTGGTACAGTTAAAAAAAAAAAAAAAAGCGATTATTAAATGAAGATTTCCTTTTTTTGGAGGGGGGGTCTTATAGCATTTAATTGCTTGGTTTTGAAACTTATGGGTAGACTTACCTCTCTGTTGGTAAAGAAAGTCCCAACAAGATAGAAATGAATTGTTCCCTTTGTATCAGAAGCTGTATAAAAGCAAATCCCTGCTGAGTCAGAAGACATCCTTATTTGGTAAATATCAGCTGTTACAGAGAAACAAAAGTACTGATAAACTCACCAGGAAAATAGCATCACAAGGCTTGGGCCATTCCATTCCTGAGAGATTATTTACACCTGGTATGACAAAGTGAAAGTGTTAGTCACTCAGTTCAGTTCAGTCACTCAGTCGGGTCCGACTCCTTGCGACCCCATGGACTGCAGCACACCAGGCTTCTCTGTCCATCAGCAACTCCCGGAGTAACATGAGTTACTCAAGTTACGCAAACTCATGTCCACTGAGTCAGTGATGCCATCCAACCATCTCATCCTCTGTCGTCCCCTTCTCCTGCCTTCAATCTTTCCCAGAATCAGGGTCTTTTCAAATGAGTCAGCTCTTTGCATCAGGTGGCCAAAATATTGGAGTTTCAGTTTCAACATCTGTCCTTCCAATGAATATTCAGGACTGATTTCCTTTAGGATCGACTGGTTAGATCTCTGCAGTCCAAGGGACTCTCAAGAGTCTTCTCCAACACCACAGTTCAAAAGCATCAATTCTTTGGTGCTCAGCTTTCTTTGAAGTCCAACTCTCATATCCATACATGACTATTGGAAAAACAATAGCCTTGACTAGATGGACCTTTAGGGGTAAAGTAATGTCTCTGCTTTTTAATATGCTGTCTAGGTTGGGCATAACTTTTCTCCCAAGGAGTAAGCGTCTTTTAATTTCAGGGCTGCAATCACCATCTACAGGGATTTTGGAGCCCCTTCAAATAAAGTCTGTCACTGTTTTCACTGTTTCTCCATCTATTTCCCATGAAGTGATGGGACCAGATGCCATGATCTTCGTTTTCTGAATGTTGAGCTTTAAGCCAACTTTTTCACTCTTCTCTTTCACTTTCATCAAGAGCCTCAAGTTCTTCATTTTCTGCCATAACGGTGGTGTCATCAGCATATCTGAGATTATTGATATTTCTCCCAGCAATCTTGATTCCAGCTTGTGCTTCTTCCAGCCCAGCGTTTCTCATTATGCACTCTGCATATATATAAGTTAAATAAGCAGGGTGACAATATACAGCCTTGATGTACTCCTTTCCCAATTTGGAACCAGTCTGTTGTTCCATGTCCAGTTCTAACTGTTGCTTCCTAACCTGCATACAGATTTCTCAAGAGGCAGGTCAGGTGGTCTGGTACTCCCATCTGTTTAAGAATTTTCCACAGTTTATTGAGATCCACACAGTCAAAGGCTTTGGCGTAGTCAATAAAGGAGAAATGGATGTTTTTCTGGAACTCCCTTGCTTTTTCTATGATCCAATGGATGTTGGCAATTTGATCTCTGGTTCCTCTGCCTTTTCTAAATCCAGCTTGAACATCTGGAAGTTCACAGTTCACGTACTGTTGAAGCCTGGCTTGGAGAATTTTGAGCATTACTTTGCTAATATACGAGATGAGTACAATTGTACTGTAGTTTGAGCACTCTTTAACATTGCCTTTCTTTAGGATTGGAATGAAAACTGACCTTTTCCAGCCCTGTGGCCACTGCTGAGTTTTCCAAATTTGCTGGCATATTGAGTGCAGCACTTTCACAGCATCATCTTTTAGGAGTTGAAATAGCTCAGCTGGAATTCCATTGCTCCCACTAGCTTTGTTCATAGTGGTGCTTCCTAAGGCCCACTTGACTTCATATTCCAGGATGTCTGGCTCTAGGTGTGTGAGCACACCATCATGATTATCTGGGTCATGAAGATCTTTTTTATATAGTTCTTCTGTGTATTCTTGCTATCTCTTCTTAATATCTTCTGCTTCTGTTAGGTCCATACCATTTTTGCCCTTTATTGAGCCCATCTTTGCATGAAATGTTCCCTTGGTATTTCTAATTTTCTTGAAGAGATCTCTAGTCTTTCCCATCCTATTGTTTTCCTCTATTTCTTTGCACTGATCACTGAGGAAGGCTTTCTTATCTCTCTTTGCTATTCTTTGGAACTCTGCATTCAGATGGGTATATCTTTCCTTTTCTCCTTTGCTCTTTGCTTCTCTTCTTTTCACAGCTATTTGTAAGGCCTCCTCAAACAGCCATTTTGCTTTTTTGCATTTCTTTTTCTTGGGGATGGTCTTGCTCCCTGCCTCCTGTACAATGTCACAAACCTCCATCCATAGTTCATCAGGCACTCTATCAGATCTAGTCCCTTAAATCTATTTCTCACTTCCACTGTATAATCATTATGGATTTGATTTAGGTCATACTTGAATGGTCTAGTGGTTTTCCCTACTTTCTTCAATTTAAGTCTGAATTTGGCAATAAGGAGTTCATGATCTGAGCCATAGTGCATTCTGTTGGCAAAACTCTATTAGCCTTTGTCCTGCTTCATTCTGTACTCCAAGACCAAATTTGCCTGTTACTCCAGGTGTTTCTTGACTTCCTACTTTTGCATTCCAGTCCCCAGTAATGAAAAGGACATCTTTTTTGGATGTTAGTGCTAGAAGGTCTTGTAGGTCTTCATAGAACCGCTCAACTTCAGCTTCTTCAGCATTACTGGTTGGGGCATAGACTTGGATTACCATGATATTGAATGGTTTGCCTTGGAAATGAACAGAGATCATTCTGTTGTTTTTGAGATTGCATCCAAGTACTGCATTTCAGACTTTTTTGTTAGTCACTCAGTGGTGTCCAACTCTGCAACCCCATGGACTGTAGCCCACCAGGCTCCTCTGTCCATAGAATTCTCCAGGCAAGAATACTGGAGAGGGTAGCCATTCCCTTTTCCAGGGGATCTTCCCCACCTAGGGGTCAAATTCAGGTCTCCTGAATTGCAGGAGGATTCTTTACTGTCTGAGCCTCCAGGGAAGCCCCCTTACCATGAAGAGTGAGATAAAAAGTAACACAAGCTTCAGTTTGGTATTATTGACTGTGTGGATCACAATAAACTGTGGAAAAATCTGAAAGAGATGGGAGTACCAGACCACCTGACCTGCCTCTTTAGAAACCTATATGTAGGTCAGCTTCATTTCTGGTTGTGCTGGGTCTTCGTTGTTGCATGCATTACTCTCTGTTTGCAGTGTGCAGGTTTTCTGTAGTGGCTTCTCTGGTTGTAGAGCACAGGATCTAGGGCACATGGGCTTCAGCAGTTGCAACTCCCAGGCCCTAGAGCACAGGCTCAGTAGTTACTGCACATGGACTTAGTTGCTCTGTGGCATGGAGAATCTTCCCAGACTAGGGATCAAACTCGGTTCTCCTACACCGAGGGGCAGATTTCTGTTTTTTAAACCACTGAATCACCAGGGAAGCCCTAAACTGTCTTTCTTGTTCAGGTAGTTTTGAGTTTTCTGTTACCTGAAACCCAGACATATTTGTAATATAGCTTACTATCTCATTTTAAGTACAAAGAAACTGGATCAGTCAGCAAGACAATGGCAAAGGCAAGATTCAAAATCAGGTTCTCTTAGACCTAAAATGCAATTATTCTGCACCAGTATGTTAGTAAAGGAGGGGTGAGTCTTTGAGAAGGGAGTGGACCGAAAGTGCTGAGAAAGTTCCATATGTTGTGGAGTATATTCTGATGACTTATTTAAAGATGCCACGCTGCTGACTTTAAGGATGAAGGGGCCACCAGCCAAGGAATCAGTGCCAGTGATTTCTAGAAATTGAAACTTTATACCATAAGACATACTAAATGCAGAAGGGATACAAATTTAATTGTTAAAAATCATAAAAGTACTAGAATAAAATACAGGAGAACCTTTTTCATAATCTTGGGCCTGAGGAAGGTCTTTCTTAGCATGACAGTTTATCCAAGAAATAGAAAAGAAAATAGAATTGAATACATAGAAATTTTAAAACTCTATATAGCCAAATATACTATAAGCAACTCTAAGAGAAATAACAAACAAATTCCAAAGAATTAATATGTGTAATACATAGACTTGTTCCTATAAATTGATAAAAAAAAATGCAGCCTAATTAAAAATGGGCAAAATACACAAGGAAGCAATTTGAAGAAGACAAAATATCAATAAATGTATAAAAAGATCATTAATTTCCCTATCAGTAGGATGTTTTATTTATTAGATTAGAAATGTTAAAAATAATGAGACTAATATTGAGTATTTATGAACAACATGGAGGAACAAAGAAATATGCACTCACATACACTTTCAGGAGTCATGTAAATTGGTTCATCCTTTTCTGAGGATTATTTAGCAGTAACTATCAAAATTTTAAATATGGACATTCTGTGATCCCATAAGCTTACTTCTAGGAATTCATCTTATGGGGATAATTTGCACAAGTGTTAAATAATGTATGTCCAGTGATTAAAAAAAAAAAGTAAATAAAACAAATATCCATTAACAGCGGTTGGTTGAATAAATTCAAGAAACTCTAGTATGAAATACTATGCAGCTGTTAAAAATGGCAAATGATGACAGATATATACACATGTATATATATTAATTTTGTACAATATGTATATATATATTTTTGCATTGTCATGGGAAAATATTCACATTATATCAAGTTAAAAAGTTGTTTATAAAATCACATATTTGTGATTATACCAATAAATATTTTAGGCGTGCCATACCATGCTCATCACTTCAGTTGTATCTCTTTGCCACTCCATGGACTGAAGCCCAGCAGACTCCTCTGTCCATGGGATTTTCCCAGCAAGAATACTGGAGTGGGCTGCTATGCCCTCCTCCAAGGGATCTTCCCAACCCAGGAACCCACTCCAGTATTGCCTGGAAAATTCCATCAGAGGAGCCTGGTGGCCTATAGTCCAAGAAGTTGCAAAGAGTTGGACATGACTCTTGACTCTTGACATGACTGATGACTTGGACATGAATGACTAACATTTTCAGTTTTCATAATCTTCATAAGAACAGAAAGGGAGAAACAGCAGAAAACTGAGAGACATTAAAGATCCCAGATGAAGATGCATCTCATTTAGACCACCCCATATCTACCACCACCTGGAGACACTGAAAGGCTGAGAAATAGAGGGGAAGCCAGGGTTTTAGGGTGAAGCCCTTTAAATGATCAGAAGCTGTCCCAGCTGGTGATAAATGGTGCCATCCTCCTCCTAGGAAAATAAAGGAACCAACTCTCTCAATACATAGTGTTAGGGCTCCTCTCTGGGAGGAAGTTACAACTGCTGATGAAGGCTGAATGGAATCCAACAGCAGAATCACCAATCTGTTTCACTCGCAGGCTCTCTAGTCAGCATGAGTTCTCTGATCAGCGAGCTGCATGCTCCAAGAAATGGCTTTTTCAAAATCACCTCAGACATAGACGCCATGCATAGCATTAAGTCTCTGGTGTTCTGCCAGGTGTGATCCCCAGTTGAAATCCTCTCCACATTTGTTACATGCAGAGTGCTTGCCACCCCTGTGAACTTTCTGGTGTTAAATGAGGTGTGAGATCTGGGTATACGTTTTCCCACAGTTCTTACACTTGTAGGGCTTCTCCCCAGTGTGAATCCTCTGGTGTTGAATAAGGTGGATGCTCTGGTTGAAGGCTTTCCTGCATTCCTTACAGGCATAGGGCTTCTCACCAGTGTGAATCCTCTGGTGTTGAGTGAGGGATGAGCTGTGACTGAACGTTTTCTCACACTCCTTACACTTATAGGGTTTCTCGCCCGTGTGGATCTTCTGATGCTCGATAAGATGGGTGCTCCGGCTAAAGGCTTTCCCACACTCACAGCACTCATAAGGTTTCTCTCCAGTGTGAATCCTCTGGTGCTGAATGAGATGGGAGATCTGGGTGTATGCCTTCCTGCAAACTTTACACTCATAGGGCTTCTCCCCAGTGTGAATTCGCTGGTGGCGTGTAAGCGAGGAGTTCTGGCTGAAGGTTTTCCCGCATTTGTTACACCTGTAGGGCTTTTCACCAGTGTGAATTGTCTGGTGTTGAGTAAAGGAGGAGGTGTGACCAAAAGCCTTTCCACACTCATTACATATATAGGGTTTCTCCCCTATGTGAATACTCTGGTGCCTCATGAGGTGGGAGATCTGGGTGTAAGCCTTCCCGCAATCGTGACACTCATAGGGCTTCTCACCAGTATGAATTCTCTGATGCTGAATCAGCGATGAACTGTGGCTGAAGGCTTTGCCACACTCAGGGCACTCATAAGGTTTCTCTCCAGTGTGAACTCGCTGGTGCTGTGTCAGAGATGAGTTGTGGCTGAAAGTCTTCCCGCACTCGTTACACTTGTAGGGCTTCTCTCCTGTGTGGATTTTCTGGTGGCGGGTGAGGTGGGACACCTGGGAGTAGAACTTCCCACACTGGTGGCATTTATAGGGCTTCTCCCCTGTGTGGCATCGCTGGTGCTTGATGAGGGAGGAACTCTGGGTGAAGGCTTTCCCGCACTCCTTGCATTTGTAGGGTTTTTCTCCAGTGTGGATCCTCTGGTGCTCGGTGAGTGATGAGCTCTGGGTAAAGGTCTTGCCGCACTCGTTGCAGGCGTAGGGCTTCTCTCCTGTGTGGATCATGTGGTGCTGGATGAAATACGAGCTGTTGCTGAATGCCTTTCCGCAATCATTACACTTGTAGGGCTTCTCTCCAGTGTGAATTCTCTGGTGTAGAATGCAGTCAGAATGGTAGACGAAGGCTTTCCCACATTCCATGCAGTTAAATGGTTTCTTCTCTACAAGGGTCCTTTGGCATTTGAGGCTCTTTCTTGACCCAGTCCACTTCTGAGGCCTCTCTCCCCCAGGCGCTCTTTGCTTCCTGATGAAGGCTGAGGTCCTCTTGAAGCTTCTCCTAAGCTCATTGCAGCCAAGGCCCCTCTCCCCATGGGTATCTTCCTTGGGAGTAGCGAACAACCATCTCAAACACCTCTCCTGCTTGCCCTGGTCTTCCAGCTGACAGCCACGCGTCCAGGACTCCCCCAGCTTGGCGTCTCCAAGCACTGCCCTTAAAATTCCCTCCATCTTTGCCATTGGGGAAGCCACCTCTTCAGAAATATTCTTTTTTAGAAGCATCTCCTGATTAGTTGCAGAGCTTGTCTCCAAGTCTGAAAGAAATGGAAAATATCAACTTCATCTGTCCCAGGACAAAAGAAGCTGATTATTTAGATATGGCATTGTAATCTCAAAAAGACTTCCAAGTTCATATTGCTAGTTCAAAAGGCATGAGGTAGACTCATGTTGTGACACAGAAGGATGGACTCAGTATACTCTAAACACACAAAAAATTGAGTGGCAAAGCAGTTTATGTGCATAGTCGTTTCTTAGCCATAATATTTAACACATTTTCACAAATCAATAAGAAAAAGAGAAATAGTCTAATGAAATAGTGAAGCAGGAATGTGAACAGGCATTCTACAGAAAAACAAGTGGCTGATATATTGTAAAAAGATGCTCAACATTAGTGGTAGTCTAAAAAGTCAAGTTGCTGCTGCTGCTGCTGCTGCTGGTAAGTCACTTTAGTCGTGTCTGACTCTGTGCAACCCCACAGATGGCAGCCCACCAGGCTCTGCCGTCCCTGGGATTCTCCAGGCAAGAACACTGGAGTGGGTTGCCATTTCCTTCTCCAATGCATGAAAGTGAAAAGTGAAAGTGAAGTCGCTCGGTTGTGTCCGACTCTTAGCGACCCCATGGACTACAGCCTACCAGGCTCGTCCGTCCATGGGATTTTCCAGGCAAGAGTACTGGAGTGGGTTGCCATTGCCTTCTACGAAAAAGTCAAGTTACTCAGATGCCATTTGATACTTTTTAGATTGGAAAATATTAAAAAATATTCAGTGCTGGCAAATGAGGATGGTAGGAGCATTCTCATACCATCGCTGTAAAGAGTTAACACAGAAGGTCCACTGTACTCAGTTTTTATCTATCTCTGTAACCATGGCAACGACACTTGGCTAAGCTCTGAGCACTGAACTCCTGGGATGTTTACATAGCTACAAATTAATTATCTTTTTTGAAAGGTAAAAAATACCTTTCAAAATTTGGTGTGCTCGAAACCATGGGTCAAGATGTGCTAGGCTGTCAGCACTGTTCACTGTACGTGGAGGATTCATGATGTCCACCTGGCACCTGGTTTGTGGACCTCAACCTCACCATGGCTGGTTGTGTAGCAGGTATATGCTAATGTTGGGCTTCTCAGGTGGTGCCAGTGGTAAAGAACACACCTGCCAATGCAAGAGATGTAAGAGACACAGGTTTGATCCCTGGGTTGGGAAGATTCCCTGGAGGAGGGCACAGCAACCCACTCCAGTACCCTTGCCTGGAGAATCCCATGGACAGAGGAGACTGCTGGGCTACAGTCCATAGAGTTGCAAAGAGTCAGACGTGGGCTGAAGCAACTTAGCATGCACACACATAGGCTAATGTTAGAGCATCTTTTCATGTGCTTGTTGAGCATTTGTGTGTCTTTGAAGAAAATGGCTATTGAGATCCTTGGCCCACTTTTTTCCTTGTATTTATTTATTTGGCTGCACCGGGTCTTAGCTGCAGCGCTCAGGATCTTTAACTGCAGCATGCAAACTCTTAGTTGTGGCACGTGAGATCTAGTTTCCTGATCAAGGAGGGAAGCTAGCCCATGCACTGGGAGTGTGGTGTCTTAGCCACTGGACCACCAGGGAAGCCATCCTATTTTTAACGAGATTGTCTTTTTATTATTGAGTTGTATGAATTATCAGCTGCTTGCCAGACATATAATTTACAAAATTTGTCTTGTGTTCTGTGGGTTGCCTTTTCTTTGCAGTGTCTTTGAAGCAAAAAAATTTAAATTTTGATGTCATCTGATTTATTTTTTCTTTCGCCACTTGTTCCTTTGATGTCATATCTAAGAAACCAATGCCTAATCCAATGACATCATGATTATTTTCAAAATCCCACACTGCATTTAGTTGTTATATCTCTGGAGGTGATCCCACCACCATCCACCCATTTGGTGATTTTTCTGGAAGGATTTACATGACTCAACAAGTTGAACGCCCAGTTAAAGTTTCTACAGCAAAGTATATAACAAATATGTGTATGGGTAAAGGGCTTCCCAGGTGGCGCTAGTGGTGAAGAACCTGCCTGCTAATGCAGAAGACCTTAGAGACATGGGTTTGACCCCTGGGCCGGGAAGATCCCCTGGAGGAGGGCACAGCAATCCATGCCAGTATTCTTTCCTGGAGAATCCCATGGATTCTCCTACAGGAGCCAGGTAGGCTAGAGTCCATGGGGTTGCAAAGAGTCGGACATAACTGAAGTGACTTAGCACGCAAAGGCTAGAGAGATCACATGTGGGCTTCTGAGTCATCCTCTCTGCAAGAGTCACGTGAATGTGCTTTTCTCTACTGATGTGAACTTCAAAGACATATGGGAGATGATCTCATCCATGGAAACCCACTTGAGTCTCAAGAGTCCAGAGTTCTCTTAGTCCTCATAAGAAACTCAGTGAAGTGGGTACTGTTAGTATCCCACTTTACATATAAGCACCCAGAGCTTAAGTCACTTGCCCACAGTCACATGGCCTGTCAGTGGCAGAGCTCAGATTCGAACTCAGAGAGTCTGGCTCTAGGGTCCACAGTCTCACTGCCGCGTGAACCAGTGCAGTAATAGTAGCTCAAGCAAGCAGCCGTGAAAGCACCAAGAAGGGGCAGGTCACTCAGCCTGGAAGTCAGGGAAGGCCTCCTGGAAGAGGAGACCTGTATCCTTGAGGAACATGAAAGGGGTTTGCCAGGCAGACAAAGCAGGGAAGGGTGTTCCAGGCAGAGGGAACAACATATGCAAAGACCCAAAGTGGGAACACATGTTCAAGTTCAGGGAGGGACAGGGGCTTTGGTGAGTGAGGTAGGGTGTAGGGTATCACCACAGGTGGATGGTGATGAGAGATGAGGCCAGAGACAGAACAGGCTGGACCATGTAGGGCCTCGAGTACCAGGTTTGGGCTAGGACTCTGACTCAGGGCACTGGGGAGTCACAGGAGGGCTGTGGGCAGGGGAGGGATGGGCTCTGGGGCTGTTTGTGAGATGAACCATAGGGTGTAAGACTAGAAGCTGAGAGGCCAGGGAGGAGGCTGGGGTGAGGGTCCAGGTAAGGGTCGCTGAGGCCTTGAGCCAGTGCTGTGGGAGAGGGGGAGCAGAACTGGGCAAAGAGAAGGGGCAGGAGGGATAGGACTGGAGCCTGATGTGATGATTGAAGGGGAGGGAGGGGGCAAGTCCTGGTCCCACAACAGGACGGACAGTGATGGAAAGAGAGATGCTTCTGTTCCCTCCTCTGATGAGGTTGTGGGCTAGTAGGGGCAGAAATCTGCCTTCTTCCTGTCTCCTAACATGTCAGGCCAGGCACCACTTCTGGGTACCACAATGATAACCACTGGAGCCTAGTCTGAGCATGGGGTTTCCTGGGTGAGAAGCTCCAGGCTGCCCTCTACATGTTAACTCACTTATTCTTCCCAATTCCAGGTACTATCATTGATCCCATTTTGCAGATGAGGAAACTGAGGTACACAAGGGCTAAATGACTTGCCTGAAGGTCACAGGGCCAGGAAGTAGTGGAGTTTGGATTCAAATCCAGGGCCCGCAGTGACAGCCTGTATATTACATTCCCTCACTCTTGAATAACCATCACTGATCACAACAGATGGGGTGGGAAGATGTCTCACACCTGCTAGACACACTTACCCACCTGGACAGGTAACTTGCTGGGTTTCTCTCCTCTCCGTCCTGGGCTCTTCCCCTCGCTCCAGGCGGGAGATCACATCGGGTTTGGCCCCAGGAAACCCTGCTCCTGGAAAAGACACAAGACTTGGCCATGGAGGCCATGGTTACAGGGAGGCTTCAGGGCTGGGCTCCAGGCCCTGGGTCTACAGAGGAGATGCATACGTTGGATGCCTAATGATTGGATGATCTAATGGCCAACACAAAACTTGATTACTGAGTGCCTACTCCATTCCAGAGAGAGCCTGAGCCCCGACGTCACTGTTTAAGCTTCCAGCTCTGTGTTCAAGTTGAATGCAAAATACACACCACATTCTGAAGACTTGACATGGAGAAAAAAGAAAATGATCTCATTAATAATTAATTGGGTGTTATGATGTCAGCATATGCCCACATGATCATACTTTGGCTAGATTGGGTGTCACAAAACAGATAACTAAAATTCATCTCATCTGATTTTTTTTTTTTTTCAGACCTGCTGTCTTTGGGTTTCCCAGGTGGCTCAGTTGTAAAGAATCTTCCTGCCAATGCAGGATATGCTGGTTTGATTCCTGAGTGGGGACATTCCTGGAGAAGGAAATGGCACACCACTCCAGTATTCTTGCCTGGATAATCCCATGGACAGAGGAGCCTGGTGGGCTATAGTCCATGGAGTCACAAAGAGTTGAACATAGCAACTAAACAAACAATTCCTCTCTTCCTGCAGTGGGGGGAAGTGAGTCCCCAGGGACCTCAGCACGTGACCTGATTTGGAACAAGGGGCTTTGCAGATGTAACTAATTAAGATGAGGTCCTAATGGATTAGGGTGGACCCTAATTCTAGTGACTGCGGTCCTTATAAGAATAGAGACACACAGACACATTGGGAGGGAAAAAGGCCAGGTGAAGATAGAGGCAGAGATTGGGGTAATGCGGGTACAGGGCAAATGAAACAGATGTTTCATTCTATGAAACAAACAGACTCATAGACATAGAGAACAGATTTGTGGTTGCCAAGGGTTGAGGGGGGGCGGGAGGGAAGGAATGGGAGTTTGGGATTAGCAGATGCAAACTATTACATATAGAATGGATAAACAACAAGGTCCTATTGTATAGCACAGGGAACTCTATTCAACATCCTGTGACAAACCAAAACGGAAAAGAATGTGAAAAAGGATATATATATGTATAACTGAGTCACTTTGGTGCATAGCAGAAATTAACATTGTAAATCAACTATATTAAAATAAAATTTTTTTAAAAAGAAGCAGAAGGCAGGGGCACTGGCTGAAGGGTCGGTGGGACAGGCAGAAGACTCGGGGCCTGGGTATGCTGGGATTCTGGGAGAAGCCATTGGAGAGACAGATGAATGGGCCACCCAGCAAGGGCCCGGGAGAGGAGCAGAGAGGACCCCAGTGAAGGAATGCCCACAGTTAAGCAGTGGGTGGGCATAGAGGCCATGAGAGGACGGCAGGAGGCAGAGCCTCACCCAAAGAGAGAAGGTTCTGGTAGTTCTCCAGCATCACGTCCCGATACAGCTCCCTCTGGCCAGGCCCCAGGCGGCCCCACTCCTCCAGGGTGAAGTCCACGGCCACGTCTTTGAAGGTCACTGATTCCTGCCAGGGCCAATATTACATCACAGAGGGGCATGTCTTTCTAGAATCCTGGGGTGGGACAAGTCATGGGTCAAGAGCCTACCACTTGCTCTCTGGCCTGAAATTCTGACTCGGCAGATTAGGGTGGCAAAAACCCGAACGAACTTTTTGGCCAACCGTATAGAACACGGTCCCCCCTCCCCCCCGTCTTTACCGCCATCTGGTGGAAAGTTGTTATACTACACCAATTATTTCTAGCATATGACAGTTGACTGCCATCTGCGTGTAAATTGCTATAATAAATATACCGATGTATGAGGGAGGATATGCAAATCATGCCATTGAGAGGAGGTGCCTTTGTGTAGTGCGTAACCTGCACACCTGTACATGACAACCCTGAGAAACACTTAAAAAACTACCAAGTCATTGTGTGCCAGAGCTATTCCTAAGTCACACTCCATCCTAGACTCCTACTCGGATTCCAACCCTCACTCCTGACTCCAATAATAAGGCTCAGGGGTGAAGCAAAGCCATCACTACCCACTTCACCTGGTAACCAAAAGACTGCTGAGCGTTAGATGACTGATTTTTAGACCTCATCTAACACCCTACCCAGTTCAGAGCATCCTGTGACCCACCCCGCACCTCCCAGTTTCAGAGAAATCCCATCATTGTATCTCTCCCAGTACTGAGAGAGGCAGGTCTTGAGGGCACACACACAGGCAGGGAGGCCCTCTAGGGCCCACAAAGTTATCTCCAGGAAGAGGGAGCCCAGACTCACCTGGCCCTTGCTCGTCAGGGTCCTGATGGCCATTGCAGGGTCCCAGGAATGCATCTCCAAAAGGAAGGACCAGGCCTGAGTCCACAAAGCTACTAGAGGAAGACAGAACAGAGAGGGTGTCAGTTCTGGCTTGGACAGACACTTTGTCAAAGACGCCTCGTGATAGAGGGGCCCCTGCTCTCCTGAGAGCCAAAGCAGAGGCTCAGGACAGGCTGCCTGAGGCCTCCATTCTGTAACCATCACCATTCACAATCAAGGGGTTCAGCCCACTGCACCCAAACAACAGCTCTCAGAGAAGTAGCTACAGTTATCCCCAGGTGAGGAAATCCGAGCCCAAGAGGCCAAGGTCATTGCTCAAGGTCACAGAAAGATCAAGTGTTGGAGGGAGAATCAAATCCAGAAGTCTGCTCACAGAGCTAATTCTTTTTTACAGATTTGCTGTGTTGGGTCTTAGTGGCATCTTGTGAGATCTTTCACTGTGGCACACGGACTCTTTAGTTGTGGCCCAACAGCTCAGTAGTTGTGGCATGCGGGCTTAGTTCCTCCACGGCATGTGAGATCTTAGTTCCCAGACCAGGGATCAAACCCGTGTCCCCTCCACTGCAAGGCGGATTCTTAACCTCTGGACCACCAGGGAAATCCCAACAACCCCTCCTTTTTGTCTTACAATTTTTATTTATCTTTTAAAAATTTTTTAATATTGGAGTAGAGTTGATTTGCAGTGCTGTGTCCGTTTCAGGTGTACAGCAAAGTGATTCACTTACACACACATATATATGTCCATTCTTTTTTTTTTTAGGTTATTTTCTCTTACAGGTTATCCCAGAATATTGAGTAGACTTCCTTGTGCTCTACTGTAGGTCCTTGTTGGTTATCTATCTTATACATAGAAGTGTCTTATAATTTTTAAATTGTAGTAAAACACATAGAAAATATACCATTTTAACCATTTGAATATATACAACTTGGTGGCAGTCACAATGCAGTCACAATGGTGTGCCACCGTCAGCGCTATCTAGTTCCAGGACACGTTCATCATCGCCCTGCAGGGAAACCTTGTGCTATTAACCAGTCGCCCTTGACTCTCTCTTCTCCCGTGCCAGCCTCCCCCACCCCCCATAATTGCTCATCTTTCTGTCTCAATGCATTTGCCTATTCTGGACATGTCACATAAATGGAGCCATCCACATATGACCTTTTGTGTCTGGCTTCTTTCACTCAGCACAGTGTGTTCAAACCTCATCCATGTTACAGCACACAATCAGTGCCTCATTCCTATTTCATTTTTAATTGGAGGATAATTACAATATTGTGATGGTTTCCCTTTTAAAAATTTTTTGCATTTGGACCATTTTTAAAGTCTTCATTGAATTTATTACAGTATCGCTTCTGTTTTATACTTGGTTTTTGGCCCCGAGGCATGTGGGATCTCAGCTCCCAGACCCCTGGATTGAACCCGCGCCTCCTGCATCGGAAGGTGAAGTCCTAACCACTAGACTGCCTGGGAAGTCCCTCCTCATTCCTTTTAATGGCTGAGTAATATTCCATTGTATGGATGGACCACATTTTGCAGAGCTCCTTTTACCTGTCCCAAAATCCTGCTTCAGGATCCTGGACTCCTGCTTAAGATGTCATTTAAAGAAAGACTGCAGCTACTGAAACCAAGTTAAAGAATCCTCTACATAGAGAAGTTGGTGTTCAGGGACTTTCTTGGTGGTTCAGTTGTTAGGACTTGACACTTCCACTGCATGGGGTATGGATCTGATCCCTAATCAGGGAACTAGGATCCCATATGTTGCGTGGCACGGCCAAAAGAAAAAAGAAAGAGAGACAGAGAAGCTGGTGCTCAGACTGTGGTCCCCTTCATTCATTGATCAAACATGCTCTGTGCCCCATGTGAGTAACAGGATCCACTTAGGGTGTTAAGGGCAGAGAGATGAGTAAGCTGTGATTCTGCCCTGGAGGGACTTTCTGCCTGTGGGGAAAATAGGTGTGAGCAATAGACCAGGTGGTGGGCTGAATAATGGTCTCCAAACATATCTCCAGGATGAACTTTTAAAAAATATTTATTTATTTGACTGCACTGGGTCTCAGTTGCGGCATGTGGACCCTTAGTTGCAGTATGAGATCTAGTTCCCCAACCAGGGATCAAACTTGGGCCCCCTGCGTTGGAAGATCAGAGTCTTAGCCACTAGACCACCAGAGAAGACCTAAGATGAACTTCTTCTTTTTTTTTAAATAAGATTTTAAAGATTTTTTTTTATGTGGACCATTTTAAAAAGTCTTTATGGAATTTGCCATAATACTGTTTCTGTTTCATGTTTTGGTCTTTTGGCTACGAGACATGTGGGATCTTAGCTGCCTGACCAGGTTGATCAAACCCACATCTCCCACATTGGAAGATGAAGTCTCAACCACCGGACCGTCAGGAAAGTCCCCCAGGATGAACTTTTGATGTGAGTAAGTCACGCATCTTGAGAAGGGAAGGCCATCCTGGATTATCTGGTTGGACCCTAAGCATGATCACAAGGGTCCCTATAGGAGGGAGGCAGAGGTCGATCTGACACGGAGGAGAAGGCGGTGGGACAGATGTAAAGAGTGGAGTCAGAGAGACAAGGCACCATGCTTTGAAGCTGGAGGAAGGGGCCACTAGCCGAGGGATGCAGGCAGCCCCCGGAAGCTGGAAAAGGCAAGGAGATGGATTCTCCCCTGGAGACTCGGGCGGGGGGAGGCATGGCTCTGCTGACAACTTGATAGAAGCCCACTGAAACCGAGTTCAGACTTCTGGCCTCCAGAACTGTAGGAGAACACTACAGCTCTGTTGTTTTAAGCCAGTAAGTTTCTGGTAATTTGTTACAGCAGAAATGGGAAACTAACACAGTCCAGAAACAGACTCAGAGCCTCACAGGTGGCAAACAGCCACACGTACACACTTGGCTCCACGGGAACGCATGCACCTGAGGGCTGAAACCAGTGGGTGGAATTTTCATGAAGGTCTTACACAGTCTTAACTCTCTCCTCACAAGTCACTCATTACTGCAGAGTTTCCCCTTATCCACAATTTCGCTTTCTGTGATTTCAGTTACCTGAGGTCAAGTGTGGTCCAAAAACAGAGTGGAATATTCCATAAAGAAACAATTCATCAGTCTTAAATCACACACCATTCTGAGTATTGTGCAGTCCTGCTTTGTCCCACATGGTGTGAATCATCTCCTTGTCCAGTGCATCCTGTCAGATGTTCAGTCACTCAGTCATGTCTTAACTCTTTTGCGACTGCATGGACTGTAGCCCACCAGCCTCCTCTGTCCATGGGATTCTCCAAGCAAAAGTATTGGAATGGGTTGCTACTTCCTACTCCAGGAGATCTTTCTGACCCAGGGATCGAACCCATGTCTCCTGTGCTAGCAGGTGGATTCTTTACCACTGAGCCACCTGGGAAGCTCCATCCCGTGTGATAGCCACTTAGTTGTCTTGATTGACTCTTGAAGTATCACACTGCCTGTGTTCAAGTAGCCCTTATTTTCCTTAATAATGGCCCCAAAGCTGAAGAGTAGTCATGCTGATGCTGGCCACTTGAATACGCCAAAAAGAAGCTTGAAGTGAAAAGGTGAAAGTTTTCAACTTAATAAGGAAAGAAGAAAAAATCATGCTGCGGTTGCTAAGACCTACAGTAAGAATTAATCTTCTAACTGTGAAATTGTGAAGAAAGAAAAAGAAATTCAGGACTTCTTTGGCATCCAGTAGTTAGGACAATTCACTGCCATGGCCCTGGGTTCAATCCCTAGTCAGGGATTATCTTGCAAGTCGCGTGGCACAGCCAAAAAAAAAAAAAAATTCAACCCGCAAAGTTAGTCACAGTGCCTAAGTGCTTAGTTAAGATGCAAGAGGCATTAAATTTGTACAATGATATTTTTTGAGAGATGACATTCATAAAATTTTTATTACACTGTATTGTTATAATATACTATTTTATTATTTTTAATTTCTTACTGTGCCTAATTTATCAATAAAACTTTATCATAGGTACAAATGCTTAGAAGAAAACATGGTGTGAAAATTAATAAAGGGGAACCTCATTTAAAGTGGGGCTTCCCTGGAGGTTCAGATGGTAAAGAATCTGCCGGTAATGCAGGAGACGCAGGTTCATTCTCTGGGTCAGGAAGATCCCCTGGAGAAGGGAATGGCTACCCACTCCAGTTTTCTTGCCTGGAGAATTCCAAGGACAGAGGAGACTGACAGGCTACAGTTGCAAAGAATTGGACATGACTTAGCAACTGACACGCATAAAACTGGAAAAGATGTACACTGCATCTCCTCCTTCAAGAAATTACCGCAGCAACTAGGCCAATGAGAAACCATAATCGCCTGGAACTCTCACTTTTCTCCAATGGACTTTTGTTAGAAACAACTCTTCCCGAATTCCTTGTTTTGTTTTTTCTTTATAAAATAAAGTTCCTCTCTCATTTGTTGGACTTCCCATGGCTTTTGCTCTAACCTTCTTTTCCAGAATTACAATTCTCTGTTATTCCTGAATAAGCCCATTTTGCTGGTAAAATAACTGGTTGTTTTATTCTTTAGTTAACAATGGCATATAGAGGGTTCAGTACTTTCCGAGATTTCAGCCATCCATTGGGGATCTTGGAATGTATCCTCCAAGGGGAAGGGGATCTACTGTAATTATAAAATGAAGATAATTTTTAAGCCGAGAAACTTGGCAGACACCACATTAGCCAAATGATCAAGACCAATGTGACTGATGATGGCCAAGCTGACATCACAGGCTGCTGGTCTGTTAAGGACACAGCATCATTCCTAAGGTATTCCTGCCAAAAGCATGTGACCTAAATCTAATCACGAGGGAACTTCAACATGTCTAAACTGAGGGACCATAGGAGAAGCACACAGTCTGTTATATATTCAGGATTGCCGAGATGAATGAAGGTCAAAAAAAGACTGAACTGTTACAGGTTAACGGAGACTAAACAGGAGCACGAATGCAGTGCATGATATGGGATTTTTCTTTTGCCGTTTAGGACATTAGGACAATTATCAAAATCTAAGGAAAGCTTGCAGAGTAGCTAATCAATAGTATTGTATGGATGTTCACTCCTCGTGTGATCGTGATGCAATGGTTTTGGAGTAAACTGAAACTTTGTTTTTAGAAAAAACACAGAGACTTATGGGGGCCGGGGGCACACAGAGACAGAGAGAAGGGGGCAGACTCAGAGATAAAGAAGCAGAGACCTAGGGAGAGAGGGGGACAGAATGGGGATTAGGGTGATGGTGGGAGATTAGAGAGGGAAGATGAGACCCAAAGAGAGGGCAACAGACGCTCAGTATCAGGACAGGCACCGAGGGCGTGACCGTGCAGAGTAGGCTAGGGCTTGGGCGTGAGCCCAGGTTGACCACTCATCAGCACTGGGTTCTGGGAGAAGCCACGGAATCTCCTTGGCTTCTTTCTTCACCTGCCAAGTGAAGAACTGGTACACTGTCCTTTTGAAGAAATCGCAACATTTCCGCTCTCGGATAGACTGCTCGAAAACAGCAGGCGCCCAATTGCTGCGCGCTGAGTGGAAGGCTGTCGGCTCTGGGGCCGCCTCGCGAGCGGCAGGAGGGGGCGGGGCGTTGCCTACAGCGCCCTTCCCCTCCCACCCAAGCGGACTCTGGCCCGCCCCCTACGTGCTTGCCTGCCTGCTTGGGCCAGCCCACACCCAGCTGCTACCTCTTGGATCCGCCAGGTCGGAACTCACCTGGGCGCCCCTGGGTGGTGCACGGCGGCCAGGCCTTCCCGCCCTCCTTCGAGCCCCGGAGAGCGCCTGCGCGGTACCACAAGTCCCGGTACTTTAAACTCCGTTTCGCAAACTGGACCACACTTCCCGGAAACCATTGCGGCTCACGCTCCTCCAGGCCTCGGGTCTCTGAGAGCGCGGGAATGCTGGGAAATGGAGTCCAGAAATAGAACGTCGGGAGAGAGAACAGGTGTAAATAGCTGCTTTGCAGCTCCTGAAATCATGGCATTTGGGAAATGCATGGCTCTGCTGGCACAGTGAGTGTTCCTATTATAGCCAGAGTCTTTCACTGTCCTCCACAGAAAGCGACGTCATAGGCAAGTTAACCCATCTAACTGAAATATCTCCTACTAAAGCAAAAGTCTTCAAGACACCAACTAACACTGCTGGTGAATGAATCGAGCCTGTTACTTAATTGTTCAATTTTCCTGGGCAACCGCCTTCCTGTTTGATTCAGTATCACTGCAGATGGGAGATTAAAAAATATCCTCTGCGTTGGGTTGTGAGGTTTGAATAGGTTGATATAAGTAATGCCAGTAGAATATGTGATGTAGATGGAAAACACCATCTATGTCAAGTTATTAATAGTTCCCATCTCTTGATCTTTGTATTTTCTGTTCCCTCTGCCCACAATATCCTTTCTCTTCTACTTTTGGAAAATTCCTACTTTTCTTGCAGGAAAAGCTCTTACAACCTCCTGTAGGAAACTTTCCTCTATTTCTATAAGTGAAAGTGGGATCACACTGCTTGCTTCTCAAAAGCCAATAAAGAGACTAGGCTGGTGGAGACGAAAATGTGCTTTATTTTGGATGCTGGCAACTTGGGGGGAACTCTGCATTCAAATGGGGGTATATCTTTCCTTTCCTCCTTTGCTTTTTGCTTCTCTTTTTTTCAAAGCTATTTGTAAGGCCTCCTCAGATAGCCATTTTGCTTTTTTTGCATTTCTTTTTCTTGGGGATGGTCTTGATCCCTGCCTCCTGTACAATGTCACTAACTTCCATCCATAGTTCATCAGGCACTCTATCAGATCTAGTCCCTTAAATCTATTTCTCACTTCCACTGTATAATCATAAGGGATTTGATTTAGGTCATACCTGAATGGTCTAGTGGTTTCCCCCACTTTCTTCAATGTAAGTCTGAATTTGACAATAAGGAGTTCATGATCTGAGCCACAGTCAGCTCCTGGTCTTGTTTTTGCTGATGGTATAGAGCTTCTCCATCTTTGGCTGCAAAGAATATAATCAATCTGATTTTGGTGTTGGTCATCTGGTGATGTCCACGTGTAGAATCTTCTGTGTTGTTGGAAGAGGGTATTTGCTATGACCAGTGAGTTCTCTTGGCAAAATCTATTAGCCTTTGCCCTGCTTCATTCTGTACTCCAAGATAAAATTTGCCTGTTACTCCAGATGTTTCTTGACTTCCTACTTTTGCATTCCAGTCCCCTATAATGAAAAGGACATCTTTTTTGAGTGTTAGTTCTAAAAGGTCTTGTAGGTCTTCATAGAACTGTTCAACTTCAGCTTCTTCAGCATTACTGGTCAGGGCATAGACTTGGATAACCGTGATATTTAATGGTTTGGCTTGGAAATGAACAGAGATCATTCTGTTGCTGAGATTGCATCCAAGCACCGCATTTCGGATACTTTTGTTGACTATGATGGCTACTCCATTCCTTCTAAGGGATTCCTGCCCACAGTAGTAGATATAATGGCCATCTGAGTTAAATTCACCCATTCCAGTCCATCTTAGTTCACTGATTCCTAGAATGTCGATGTTCACTCCTGTCATCTCCTGTTTGACCACTTCCAATTTGCCTTGATTCATGGACCTAACATTCCAGATTCCTATGCAATATTGCTCTTCATGGCAAATAGATGGGGAGACAGTGGAAACAGTGGCTGACTTTATCTTTTGGGGCTCCAAAATCACTGCAGATGGTGATTGCAGCCATCAAATTAAAAGATGCTTACTCCTTGAAAGGAAATTTATGACCAACCTAGACAGCATATTAAAAAGTAGAGACATTACTTTGCCAACAAAGGTCCGTCTAGTCAAGGCTATGATTTTTCCAGTAGTCATGTATGGATGTGAGAGTTGGACTATAAAGAAAGCTGAGCACTGAAGAATTGATGCTTTTGAACTGTGGTGTTGGAGAAGGCTCTTGAGAGTCCCTTGGACTGCAAGGAGATCCAACCAGTCCATCCTAAAGGAGATCAGTCCTGGGTGTTCATTGGAAGGACTGATGCTGAAGCTGAAACTCCAATACTTTGGCCACCTGATGTGAAGAGCTGACTCACTGGAAAAGACCCTGATGCTGGGAAAGATTGAGGGCAGGATGAGAAGGTGACGACAGAGGAAGAGATGGTTGGATGGCATCACTGACTCAATGGACATCAGTTTGGATAAACTCTGGGAGTTGGTGATGGACAGGGAGGCCTACAGTGCTGCGGTTCATGGGGTTGCAAAGAGTCAGACGTGACTGAGAGACTGAACTGAACTGAACTGAAATTGGGGAGATAGTGGTCACCCCCCAACACACAACCAGTGAACAAAGCTTTTATAGGCTGAGAGAGGGGGCTACATGCAGAAACAGAACAGTCAGCTCTGACAGTCATCTTGAAGTTGGTCATCGGTCGTCTGACTAGTGTCATCTTGATTATTTTAAGTACAATTAACCTTCAGTTCCAAAATTGATTTGTTACTATTTCCTTGAGCCCAATTCTCAGAATTGTGGCAGTTTATGTCACAGCTACAGTCTGGCCATCATGTAGATAACTTCTGCCATGTGATGGGGGTGGTATTTAAATATCTACAAGACAACTCATTGGATGTGGCTCAGAATATTAGCTATAACCCCTGAGAAGGAACTAAAGTTCCTTAACCATGCTTAAATACTAAACTCTTATTTAGTCTTGTTGGATTGTTTTTTTTCTTCTTCTGCATTTTCTCATTTTTCTGATGATGTTTATTCTTTGGTTGAAGTTTTTCCACAGGGCTGGGGTGGGGAAAGGCTGGCTGAGGACATGGGGGGAAGGACCATGGAGTCCTGCTCCATTTCATTACCATTTGGCCTAGCCAGAATTGGCAACTCCCACCCTTGGGTTCCCACTAACTTGATAGTATAATAATTGCTGTAATGTAATTATTAGGTAACTGTCTCTCCCACCCCAGACTGAGCTCTCCTGGAGCTCTCATCACACTATAATTTTTTTATCACGCTATAATTTATGAGCAATTTAAGTACCCATCTATTGTGCATTGCTCCATGAAATTCCCAGGAACTTAGGCAGTGGCTGGACCTGTAGTGTGAAGATATTTCTAAAAACCAAAACAACACTACTACCCAAGCAAAAAGCATTTTGAAGCCACCAGCTGAGGCTCTCCTCATCCCCCCAAGCTAAAACCTTTCCCGGGGTAGGCACTGGTCTGCCCACCAGCTTAAGAAGTGAGCATCTCCGAAGGGGCTGCAGTACCCCCAAAGCACAGGCCAGCGGTGCAGGTGAAGGAGATGGCGAGCGCGTCAGGAGCAATGTAGCCAAGGGAACCAGCATCTGCAGCCTCCTGAGAAGTATGCCTATGCTTGGAGAGGCTGGAAACAACTCTAAAACCCTCTCAATTGGAGATGGTTCTGTTTCAAAGGTCACCTCCTCTGTTATCTCTCTTCAAAACCGTCCCAGTCAAAGTGAGCTCTACTGTGCAGGTATTAAAACTGGTATCTTGGCAACAGGTGGCAAGCTTTTGACCTTTATGGTCACACCACAGTACTTCTCCTTTTGGATGCATTTTTTCCCCCCAAAGTAGGAATGGTTGCCCCCTTCAAGTCCTCATCGTAGGTTATCGATCACTCTTGAAAATCTAAATAACTTCCACTTTGAATTAGGGTAATTGGAATCGACAGATGAATGAGACATGGTCCCAACCTTGAGATGCACTCAGTCAGGTGTGCAGAGCTACACCAGCTGAGGCAGAGTCCTCCAGATACTGATGGAGACATTGAGGAATTTGTCACAGACTTTAATAAACTTCTTTTCCTTTCCCCTTACAAACCTCAAAACCAGCGCCCTACTGAAGCAGGAGTTTTCGGTTTCGCCTGTATGTAATAGCCCTGGTCAGAGAGACAAAGCCCACCGGTTAGAAAAAGAACTTCAGACCCCACCAGGTCTACTGACCACCCAAAACTTTCCCTCCAATCATTGGCTTTATTTGGCTCAGCCAGTGACATCATGAGTCTCTGGGCAGATTTCCAGGGTTCTCAGCCAATCAGTTACATGAGGAGGGAGGAGAGAAAAGTTGGGACTGGGAGAGAGGGTATGAAATGTGAAAACAGAAAGAAGGGAAAAAGACAGGAGGCTCTGGATTGAGGACCCAGAAAAGACAAAATGGGGCCCAGGGGTGGGGGAGAGCATGGGGCCACACCCACCAGCTCTCTCCTGGGCCCAGAGAGGAGAGAAAGAAATGGACAGAGAGATATGAAAGAAAGAAAAAAGAGATAGTGAGAGGTGCAGAGAGACAGGGAAACAGAGACAGAGGCATAAAGTGACTGCGGAGGAGATTCCCAAATGACACAGTGACTGATCCAGGGCAGTGCCATTCCTTGAGGGGCCCAGTGGGGGCATTTGGCGACCTCAGGAGAGGGCAGGGATGACTCACGAAGCCACGATGATACCGAAGGCCAAGACAGCAAGACACACGGAAATGATGCTGCCAGTCAGGCCAGGACTCCATTGGAATTCATTTTTCTTATGATACTGCAGGTCCATGCGGGGCTGCCCGTCGACTGGGGTGGAGGGGTGGGCGGTCGAGAGGGAGGGGAAACAGCCCGACCTCCAAGTCATCACCCTTCCTTGGGCATGCACCCACACCCACCTGCTCACTCCGCAACCTGGCTAGGGTCGGGCCTCTCTCTCCCTTCTCCCTGCTTAGTCCCTGCCCTTTCCTGGGTCTGACTTTTTCATTTATCCATTCCACATATTCTGTGTCCCAGGCACCTTTCTAGGCTTTTGGGATACTGCTGGAAATTCCTTTGGCAAAATCCTTGCTCTCATGGAGCAGTCAACATAGCACAGCACCAAATGCATCTCATTGGATGGGAGGTGGAGGTGGCAGAGAGGACTTGGTGAAAATGTTAGTCCCTCAGTTCTGACTCTTTGCAACCCCATGGACTGTAGTCTGTCAGGCTCCTCTGTCCATGGAATTCTCCAGGCAAGAATACTGGAGTGGGCTGCCATTCCCTTCTTCAGGGGATCTTCTTGACCCAGGGATTAAACCAGGTCTCCTGCATTGCAGGCAGATTCTTTACCATCTGAGCCACCAGGGAAACCCACAACTCCCAGGGAAGTGATCCTTTAGTTTGTGATCGGGGAGTTCTCTCTGAGGAGGGGAATTCTGAGACTTTATTGAAGTAAGGGAGAAAGAGGAGCAGTGAGAGAGTGGGAACAGCATGTGAAAATGTTGAACATAACTATTCAACCTTGATGGATTTATAGCAGTTCACTGTATTACGCTTTGTACTATAAAGATACATATTTTTAAAGCCTCTGAATGAGTGAATTCAGCACGTCCTGCCATACTCCCCAAGTATGGCACTGGCTATAAATAAAATGCTTTTCTAGTACCTGCCATTTTGGCCTTAGAAGCATTGTAAAGTTACAGAGGGGTCTTCCAATTAGTAGGAGGAAAGTGAATTTCAGAATATGGAAGCAACTTCTGGGCCATACAGTAATCAAATGGCAAGGGAAGGGTTCAAGGTTGTATGTGGGAGACCTCAAAAGCCATATTCAGGAGTTCTCTCATGGTTGGGTGGCTAAGACTCTGCCTGCACTCCCAATACAGGGGGCGGTGTGTTCCATCCCTGATCAGAGAATTAGATCCCACATGCAGCAACTAAGACCTGGTACAGCCAAATAAATAAATAAACATCTTTTTAAAAAGCCGTATTACTGGGATGTGGCTGACTTCACCTCTCATGCACCTGTCCCATGCCTTCCCCTACTCCAGGAGCTTACTGAAACAGTACTTTTCTCTGATGCATTTGGGACTGATCATCTGACAATGTAAACAATCCAGGACTTCTTCTTTCAGCAAGCCTGAGCAAGAGGAAAGGGAGAAGTGGGATGAGGGGAGATACCAGAGGACTGGCAAAGGGTAGGAAGGCAGAAGGGGAAAGAAGACAGGGAGTCCCTTGGCCTTCCTGAATTTGGAGGTCCCATTTTGCTCAATGCACTGATGAGTCACATTAAAAATAATTTGTACATAATTACTCCAGTACTCTTGCCTGGAAAATCCCATGGACGAAGGAGCCTGGTGGGCTGAAGTCCATGGGGTGGCTAAGAGTCAGACACGACTGAGTGACTTCACTTTCACTTTTCACTTTCATGCATTGGAGAAGGAAATGGCAACCCACTCCAGTGTTCTTGCCTGGAGACTCCCAGGGATGGGGGAGCCTGGTGGGCTGCCATCTCTGGGGTTGCACAGAGTCGGACAGGACTGAAGTGACTTAGCAGCAGCACTGAAGGGTGGAATTAGTTGTGTAGTTGACTTAACATTCAGTTGGTAGACATGTGATTATGTTAAATTAATTTTAAATTAAATGCCTACCAAAAGAATGTGCTTTCTTCTCTGTTCCCACTCTGCTGCCCCCAGAGGCATAGGTTGGCTGCCTGCTCACTCATCTGTCTTCGCTGCTTCCTGACACACAGGAAGACTACATTTCCCAAGCTCCTTTGCAGTAGGTTGCACCCATGTGACTGAGTTCTGGCCAATGGAAGGTGGGCAGAGGGATGTATGTCACTCCCAGACCTAGTTATAAAAGGCACTGTGGGATTCTCTATTTACTCTCCCTTCTGGAGCTAGCTTAGTATCCATGATGTAGGTGCAGCCTGGATCCTTGAGCTACTTGGAATATCTGTTCAACTTTCAATGGAATTTTGGCAAAAGAGAAATAAACCCTTTTTCCGTTAAACCACTGAGATGTGGGGGTTTATTTTTCACTACAACGTAGCCTATCCTAGCCTAAAATCTCCCCCACAAATCCTTTTTTGCAGGTTGCAATGACTTTCATAAGCCCTCAAAAGTTAGATACCCCTTCGTGCCATAGCTTTGGGGTGGAGGAAATACCAGATGGAGTAGGTATGATAGCAGGGCTTGATTTGGGGGGGACAAGGTCAAAAGGGGGTAAAGTGAAGTGAAAGTTGCTCAGTCGTGTCCAACTCTTTGTAACCCAATGAACTATACAGTCCATGGAATTCTCCAGGCCAGAATACTGGAGTGGGTAGCCTTTCCCTTCTTCAGGGGATCTTCCCAACCCAGGGATTGAACCCAGGTCTCCCACATTGCAGGTGGATTCTTTACCAGCTGAGCCACCAGGGAAGCCCCAAAGGGTAGGAGGGTAGCAAAGGGAAGAACAGACAATAAACCCAGGACTTACGGCAAATTTTGGGATCACAGGCTGCAAGAGAAAAGAACAGAGGTGACTTAGATTGGGCCAGCAATTTAAGAATTTAATGGGAAAGGACTGGGAGAGGGAGGAAGGAGTGAGATTGGAAAAGGAGAGAAGGGAATTTGGGGGAGAGGCAGAGAAGGCTGAGTCATAGGGGAGGTAAAGAGAGGAGTCTGGAAGACAAGGTGGGAGAAGGGAATCAAGTGATGATGAGGAAGGGGAGAAGGGGGCTTAGTGGAGAGAGATGCCACACCTTTTAATTCATATGATCTTAACACTTTCTTGAGTTCCTTGATTACCCTCTCCCTAAGAGTCACCAGCTCATCCAGCAGAGGCTCATCTGAGGAAAGAAGCAGATCCTTATATGATGGGAGGCACTCAGCAAGCCGCCTCACCTGCAGCTTCAAAGAGAACAGGTGATGGGAATTCCCTGCTGGTCCATTGGTTAGGACTCTGAACTTTCACTGCCGAGGGCAGGATTATCCCCAGTTGAGATGCAGCCGAAACAAACATTTGAAAGAAGAGAGGAGGGATGAGGAAACTCCTTTTCTAAGCAAGACTGTCTATTCCTCTGGATCCGCTGGGCAAATCTATGGCCTGGAGAACCTACGTCTACCTTCTGATCCACTGTGGGGACCCAGGCTAAACCATCCTGCCTTGGCCTCAGTTTCCTCATCTGGTAAGTAATAGAAGGGTGGACTCGAGCACCTCTCCTCTCCTTTTCCCTGACCTGCTCTCCTCTTTTCTTCTATTCTGTCTACACTCACACCTTCACGATTTCATCCAGCTGAATAGTTTTGTATATTACCTGGACACGCACTGTCCAATATGGCAGTCACTAGACACACATGAGGATTGAGCACTTGAAATGGGCTAGTCTGAATTGAGAGATGATGTTAGTATAAAACGTATGCTGGATTTCAAAGACAGGGTATGAAAAAAATAACTATGACGTCTCAATAGTTTTGTGTTGCTCTCATGTTCAAACGGTAATATTTTAGGTATTAGGTTAAATAAAATCTATTAAAGTTTATTTTACTTAAATTTTTAAATTACCCGTGTGACTATTTGTGCCTCACATATCTCCATTGGACAGCACTGTTCTAAATACACTGAGGCCTCCTGAGCTGGTGTCACTAACCTAGACCACTCACTGATATCCAGGGGCATATCTCCAACTACCCATTCAGGATCTCCACCTTCAATGTCTAACAGGCATCTTAAACTCAATGAATCTAAGACTGAATCTTGACATCCTCCTCCAAACCCACTTGCAACTCCATCTATGAAGACGATGTCTTTTCCATCTTCATTGAGGGAGCCATCATGTTTCTAGTTACCCAAGCCAAAATCCTTGGTGCTTTGACTCTTTTTTTCTTACATTTCATATGCAATTTGTCAACATGCATGTGAGCAAATCTTGTCTGTGAATATTCAAGAGAGGTCCAGAAATCCAACATTTCTTAGCCCCTCCACCGCTGCCATCCTGGTGCCAGCCATCATCGTCTCTTGTCTGGGCCATTGATTGCTACAACCTTCCCACTGGTCCCCCAGCCTTCCCCATTGCCCTGCTAAATCTGTTCTCTGCAGACAGAGGGACCCCATTAAAAGCTCAGGCAGTTCACTAGCATCACGCTTCTGCTCAGAATCCTCCTATGTGACCCAGAGTAGAAGTCAAAAGTCCTTACCATTATAAGTCCCTACTAATTAATGGGTACCAATCTATGCATGCCCACCCCGTTACCTCTAGAATCTCATCTTCTACAGTTCTCCCTTGCTCTCTCTTCTCTCCACTCCAGCCTCCCTGGCCTCCTTGAGGTTCTGTGAATATGCCAATCATTGACCCATCTCAGGTATTACCGTGGTTATTCTTTCTGCCTTCAGCCTTCTACCCTAGACTTCTACCCCTTCATGGTTGCTTCCCCCTCTCCTCTACATCTTTTCTCACATGCTAATCTTTCAGTGACATCCTTCTTGGCTGCCTTATTTTTTTAAAAAACATCCTTTTATGTATTTATTTTTTTATTTTTGGCTGCACCAAGCTGCATGTGGGATCTTAATTCCCAGACCAGGGATTGAACCCATGCCCCCTGCAGTGGAAGTGCGGAGTCTTAACCACTGGACCACCAGGGAAGTCCCCTGGCTGCCCTGTTTTCACCTGCAAGCCGCGCCCCTATTCCCAGCACGCCCTATCCCCGGTCCCTGCTTTATTCTTTTCTCCATGGCATTTGGCCCCATTTGACATATTGTCTAGTAAAGGGTTAACTCAGAAGGCCTGAGTTGTCCAAATGTTCACATTCCACAAAAGCTTTGGCTCTCATCTGACTCCCTGCCTCCTGGGAGGTAACCTCTAAGTCCTTTGGAATATCCTGCCTGTCAAGTGTATCTTTCTTTACTTGGGAGCCTTGGGCCACACCATGTAGTCTATGCTAACGATGTGATTCTTGGTGGTGGCTGTGGGCCACAAGGTAGCAGGTCGATCTCTGGGGGAGCTGGAGACAGAATAACTAAGATCAGCCACTTGGGTGCTCCATGCCTATGGAGCCGACCTCCAGTAATATTAGTTGGTAGAATCATTGACCCAGGCTCTTCAAAAATGTCATTGTTATAAAAGATAGCTGAATCAGAACAGATCCAGAGTTGAAAGAAAACTAGCGATGAATGGCATGATTCAGACAATTGGGAACATTTGAATGAAGATTACTTACTAGATAATAGTATGGAATTGTAATATAAATCTGTATACACTGTAATATAAATTCCAAGTTACATTCATTGTGCAAGAGAATGTCTTTCTTTGTTTTTAGAAGATTGCCTGCTGAAGAATTTAAAGTGTCACTAACTCTGAAATGGTTACACACACACACACACACACAGACCAAATGTGGCAATAGGCTACCATGTAGTGAAATGTTAAGAATGGTGACTTCCCTGGTGGCTCAGACAGTAAAGTGTCTGCCTACAATGTGGGAGACCCAGGTTTGATCCCTGGGTCAGGAAGATCCTCTGGAGAAGGAAATGGCAACCCATTCCAGTACTCTTGCCTGGAAAATCCCATGGAGGAGGAGCCTGATAGGCTCCAGTCCACGGGGTCGCAAAGAGTTGGACACGAATGAGTGACTTTACTTTCACTTTCCAGTGGCTAAGACTTCCTGCTCCCAAAGCAGGGGGCCCTGCTTTGATCCTTGGGTTGGGGAACTAGATTCCACATGCTGCAACTAAGATCTGGCACAGCCAAATTAAAAATATTTAAAAAGAACGGTGTATAGGTGCTTATTGTATTATTCATACAACTTTTCTATTAGAAGTTCTTTGAAATATAAAAATCATTTTTTTTTAAAGGTGAGAGCTTTAAAAATGACTGATGTTCAAGCCCCATCCCCTATATTCTGATTTAATTGGCCTGGGCTCCTAGACTGTTTTAAAAGTTTCCTAGGGGATTCCAGCCTACAGCCTGAGTTGAAACCTGCGGCTATAAGCTTTTTTGTGAAGGTCCGTCCAGACAGTCAATATTTTCAGCGTTAAGGGCCATATGGTCATTGTCCCTACTCAGCTCTGCCTTGGTGAGCAGGAGCAACATAAACAATACCTACATAAATGGGTGTGGCTGTGTTTCAATAAAACTTTATTTGCCAAAAAGAAAAAAACAATGGGGCTGGCATGTTGCCTAACCCCTCTGAGTCTCAGTCTTCCCCTCCGTAAAGGGCAGGTCACAACAACGCCTACCTTGATGAACTGTCCTAGGCTTTTCTAGAACGCTGTCAGACACACAGTAAAGGCTATACATGCGATTGCTTTTATTTTTATATGAAGAGAAGGCCTAGTGGACCGGTGGAAAGGGAGGAGGGGCAAGGGAGCTGGGAAAAGGTTTTCCCTCTTAGCTCCTACCTCTCAGAGAATTAGCCATTAAGTTGCTTGTTTGATTCTTGACAAAGGACGCCACTAGGTCCAGACGGTCTATCCCTGGGGACGAGAGGGGAGGAAATTCCCGTGGGTCCCTGGGAAAGCCAAGGGATCATCGACTCCATCTCCCTTCGGGACGGCCCCGTCCCCCCTCTCGAGGGCGTGGCCTCCCCGCCCAGCCTCGGGCTCGCCCACTGGTCCCCTTCTCCAAGGTCCAGGGCCCTCTCCCCGCCCCAGCACGCACCCACTCTGCCCACAAAGGCGTTTAGCGCGTAGTCCCGGAAGAAAGGCCCTTCCATGCCCCGCAGCACGACCTGAGCGCGGGCCTGCAGCTGCCCTTGTTGGAACCGGCTGGGGATGAGGGCGAGGCGCAGCTGCTTCAGGGCCTCCCGCACCGAGTTGTCACACTGCAGGCAGCCCCAGTCTCGGCGGGCGCTCAGGCCCAAGAGCAGCAGAAGGGCCCAGGCTAGAGGCATGGCGGGGCCTTTGTGACGTCACAGAGGGCACCCCGGTCGGCCCCGCCCCTCAGGCAGAGGAGCAGTCAGGGAGGCCCGGGGGAGTGCGCGCTGGGGCGGGTTGGCTGAGCACCTACTGTGTGCCAGGCGTGGAGCTGGGAGCTAAGGAGACAGTCTTCAAAACCCAGAAGTCTGTCCTGTGCTCTTGGATCTAACATTCATTCTTTCAACTTATGTGTACTGAGCACCTACTATATGCCAGGTGCTCCTCCAGAAATTAGGATTAGAGCTGAGAAAAGCAGGAGCTCCTTGTTCTCTTCAGCACTTACATTCTTTAATTCAACAGATATTTATTGAACACCTACTATGTGCCCAGCCCAGTTCTAGGCTCCTGATGGAGCTCGGAGACAGAGATAGTCTCTACTCACATAGTTTACCGTTAAAGAAATGTCAGTGGAAAGCCCACTATGTACTGGGCGCTGGAGACACACTGAAGGAGATGGTCACAGTTCCTGTTCACGGGGTTTCTTCTAGCAGAGGTGGAAGGAGGTGCGGCTGGAAAAAGAAATGTAAAACCTAGTAAACAGATTAGTAAATAAGATCCTGACACAGCATTAAGTGCTGAGAAGCAAATAAACCCTGTGATATATGATGAGCTCCTGGTATGCTAGTGCCCCGAGGTCAGGGTTGTGTTCACTGCTCTTGTCTAATGTCTGGCACGCCCTAGGTGCTTGATAAATATTTAACAAATTCAGTGACGCCACAGAAGAGGAAAATGTACTTTGTTTTTGCCCTGGGTTTTTTTTTTTAATCTTCAAACCTAGAGAAAATTTGTAGGAGCAGCACAATAAATACTCGAATATACCTTATTAACACTCACATCCACTGTATGTCTCTCTCTCCAAAATGAAGTAGGGCAAAGGCTAACAGTTTTGCAAACTTTAAGAGGGTCATAGTAAACACCATCTTCCAACAACACAAGAGACAACTCTACACATGGACATTACCAGATGGTAAATACTGAAATCAGAGGGATTGTATTCTTTGCAGCTGAAGATAGAGAAGCTGTATACAGTCAGCAAAAACAAGACTGGGAGCTGACTGTGGCTTAGATCATGAACTCCTTATTGCAAAATTCTGACTTAAATTGAAGAAAGTAGGGAAAACCACTAGACCATTCAGGTATGACCTAAATCAAACCCCTTACAATTATACAGTGGAAGTGACAAATAGATTCAAGGGATTACATATGATAGAGTGCCTGAAGAACTACTAACATTATAGTGTTCATGACATTGTACAGGAGGCAGTGACCAAGATCATCCCCAAGAAAAAGAAATGCAAAAAGGCAAAATGGTTGTCTGAGGAGGCCTTACAAATAGCTGAGAAAAGAAGAGGCGCTAAAAGCAAAGGAGAAAAGGAAAGATATACCCATCTGAATGCGGAGTCCCAAAGAACAGCAAGGAGAGATAAGAAAGCCTTCCTCTGATCAATGCAAAGAAATAGAGGAAAACAATAGAATAGGAAAGACTAGAGATCTGTTCAAGAAAATATAACATGTAGAGATTAATTAAGTGTTAGTTTCAATTAAAAATGGACAAAGGATTTGAATAGATATTTCTCCAAAGAAGATATAAGAATGGCAAATAAGCACTTGAAAAGATGCTCAACGTCACTGAGCATTAGGAGAATGCAAATCAAAACCACAGTGAGAGGACCTTCCTGGTGGTGCAGTGGATAAGAATCCTCCTGCCAATGCAGGGGACGCGGGTTCGGTCCCTGGTCCAGGAAGATCCCGCGTGCCAAGGAGCAGCTAAGCTTGTGCACCACAACCACTGATCCTGTGTTCTGGAGCCTGTGAACTGCAACTGCTGAGCCCACGTGTTGCAACTACTGAAGCCCGTGTACTTCTAGAGCCTCTGATCTGCAACAAGAGAAGCCGCCAGAATGAGAAGCCCAGGTACCACAACTACAGAGTAGCCCCCACTCTCCAGAACTAAAGAAAGCCCGAGTATGGCAGCAAAGACCTAGCACAGCCAAGCATAAATAAATAAAAGAAATAATTAAAAAATAAAATAAAAAAACAATGAGCTACCACCTCACACCAATTAAGATGGCTACCATCTAAAAAACAGAAAATGACAAGTCTTGGTAAAGATGTGGAGAAATGGAAGCCTTGTGGACTGTCATTGGGAATGTAAAATGGCACCACTGCAACGGAAAACAGTATGGATGTTTCTCAAATAATTAAAAATAAAATTACTATATGACCCAGAAATTCGACTTCTGGGTATTTATCCAAAAGAATTGAAAAGAGACTGAAAAAGATCTTTGTACACCATCTTCATAGCACCATTATTCACAAAAACTGAAATGTGGAAGCAACCCATCGACTAACAAATGGGTAAACAAAATGCGGTATACACATGCAACGGGATATTATTCAGTCAAAAAGGAAGGAAATTCTGATATATGTGACCGCACAGATAAACCTTGGTGGTCACTATGCTAAGTGGAATAAAGCCGGTCACAAAAGACACATACTGCATAAATCTGCTTATACAAGGTACCTAGAATACCTAGAGTAAATTCACACTCAGGATATTTAACATTGGTTTGATTGGTTTAACCATATTCGGACTTTCCTAAATGCCTCGTGACACTTTGCTGCTTCACCTCCTCTGAGAAGTCCTCCCACATTACTCCTGCCTGTAAAGCATGTCTCCTTCTGTTCTCCTCTATTTTCGGGATCAGCCTACACCCTGAAAGGGCCAGGTTGTAAATATTTTAGGATTTGTGATCCATAGTTCTCTTGCTACTGTAATAGGAAAGCAGCCACAGACAATATGGAAATGAAAAGGTGTGTGCCAATAAAACTTTATTTATAGACACTGAAATTCGAATTGCATGGTTTTCACATGTCACAAAATATTATTCAGACTTTTTAAACCTTTCAGTTCAGTTCAGTTGCTCAGTCGTGTCCAACTCTTTGTGACCCCATGGACCGCAGCACACCAGACCTCCCTGTCCATCACGAACTCCCAGAGTTTACTCACACTCTTGTCCATTGAGTCGGTGATGCCATCCAACCATCTCATCCTCTGTCATCCCCTTCTCCTCCTGCCCTCAATCTTTCCCAGCATCAGGGTCTTTTTCCAATGAGTCAACTTTTCACATCAGGTGGCCAAAGTATTGGAGTTTCAGCTTCAATATCAATCCTTCCAATTAATATTCAGGACTGATTTCCTTTAGAATGGACTGGTTGGATCTCCTTGCAGTCTGAGGGACTCGCAAGAGTCTTCTCCAACACCACATTTCAAAAGCATCAATTCTTCTGTGCTCAGCTTTCTTTATAGTCCAACTCTCACATCCATACATGACTAACCTTTAGAGATGTAAAAACTATTTTTAGCTGAAGAGTCATGGTGGTTTGCCATTAACTCTAACTCATTATCCTGTTAGTTTCTGCCATAACATTAATTATCATTATTTTTTGTCTTTCTTTTATATCATCTGATGAGCCCCTTGAGGCCAAGAACCATGTGTATCTTCTTTACCAGCATGTCCCCAACCCCTAGGAGGGAACCTGTAATCTATTCAAACTTAGATTTAAAAAAAATGGAACCTTAATTCAGTTATCTAAACCTTTTAAATGTGTTTGGAAAAATATTTCAGTATGGGAATCTACCTCTTCAACTGTAAATGTAATGAAGTCGAAATAGAGCTCAAGTGTTTTTAATGAAAAAACTAGTGTCCACATTAACCTGGGCTGTCCTGAGAACACTTTAAAGGCTCAGTACAATAATAGGTAAACTAGTTCAATAATTTTTATATTGGTTGCAAGTTGAAGTGATAATATTTTGGATCTATTGAGCTAAAGAAAACACTATAATTAGTGTCACCTGTTTCTTTTTACCTTTTATTTTGGCCAGCAGAAAGTTTGAAATCACATGTGGGGCTTGAATTATGTTTGAATTAGACATCGCTGGTCTAGCACATAGATGGTGCCAATAGGTATCATTTGAATTGAATTAGATGTGATTCTAAGTCTAACTGAATTATCTGGGGTTAATGGGAAGAATTCTCCAAGCCAGGCTTCAGCAGTATGTGAACCATGAACTTCCAGATGTTCAAGCTGGATTTAGAAAAGGCAGAGGAACCAGAGATCAAATTGCCAACATCTGCTGGATCATCGAAAAAGCAAGAGAGTTCCAGAAAAACATCTATTTCTGCTTTATTGACTATGCCAAAGCATTTGACTGTGTGGATCACAATAAACTGTGGAAAATTCTGAAAGAGATGGGAATACCAGACCACCTGACCTGCCTCTTGAGAAATCTGTATGCAGGTCAGGAAGCAACAGTTAGAACTGGACATGGAACAACAGACTGGTTCCAAATAGAAAAAGGAGTACATCAAGGCTATATATCGTCACCCTGCTTATTTAACTTATATGCAGAGTACATCATGAGAAATGCTGGGCTGGATGAAGCACAAGCTGGAATCAAGATATGCTGATGACACTACCCTTATGGCAGAAAGTGAAGAAGAACTAAAGAGGCTCTTGATGAAAGTGAAAGAGGAGAGTGAAAAAGTTGGCTTAAAGCTCCAACATTCAGAAAACTAAGATCATGGCATCTGGGCCCATCACTTCATGGCAAATAGATGGGGAAACAGTGGAAACAGTGACAGACTAATTTTGGGGGCTCCAAAATCACTGCAGATGGTGACTGTAGTCATGAAATTAAAAGACGCTTGCTCCTTGGAAGGAAAGTTATGACCAACCTAGACAGCATATAAAAAGCAGAGACATTATTTTGCCAATAAAGGTCCATCTAGTCAAAGCTATGGTTTTTCCAGTGGTCATGCATGGGTGTGAGAGTTGGACTATAAAGAACACTGAGCGCCGAAGAATTGATGTTTTTGAACTGTGGTGTTGGAGAAGACTCTTGAGAGTCCCTTGGACTGCAAGGAGATCCGACCAGTCCATCCTAAAGGAAATCAGTCCTGGGTGTTCATTGGAAGGACTGATTTGAAGCTGAAACTCCAATAGTTTGGCCACCTGATGCGAAGAGCTGACTCATTTGAAAAGACCTTGATGTTGGGAAAGACTGAAGGCAGGAGGAGAAGGGGATGACAGAGAATGAGATGGTTGGATGGCATCACCGACTCAATGGACAAGAGTGTGAGTAAACTCTGGGAGTTGGTGATGGACAGGTCCTGAGGTCCATGGGGTCGCAAAGAGTCGGACACGACTGAGTGACTGAACGGAACTGAATGGGAAGAAAAATAATGACTCAAGGTGTAATGGGGAGATTGGACCACAAGGGGGTGCTCTCACCCCAGTGAAATTCTCTTTTCCACCTGAGAAATCTCAACTCTTGGCTTCCTGCCGCCCTCGCCTACCTTTCCCAGAATTAGCCACTTAAAATTACAGCTAATGCTGTGCAGATCAAACTTTGAGACATGAATCGAGATATGCTCTTCCCCGTCCTTTCCTTTTTCCCTATTACCATGCCTCAGGCAGGCAGGGAAGCAAGGGGCTATTTGCCCTAAGAAAAGGAGTTATCAGAAGGGGACGGAAAACAAAGGTGGGGAAACAACTGCAAATTCCTCTGCTTCTAAGCCCCAAAGCCTCAGGTCCAGGTAGGAGGCAGGAAGAATCAGGGAGCAGAACCGGTTTGGTTTCTCTGATGATGTAGCCATGCTAAAGCGCCATTTGGTAGAACTTGGTTAAATTGATTATCTGCAGGTGTCACAGTCTGGCAATCCCACTGGTTTTAGAGAAGAGGCTGAAGTAGTTCTCACACTCATCCATCAGGGAAAAAGATGTTCAACCCAGCGGTGTTTCTAGTGGTCGGGGGAGGGGGGGGTCAAAGGCAAGTTGGTGTTCATCACTGGGGAGGAGGAGGTGTCTATGGGTGTCCAGAATGGAGGGTTCTGTGGGTGGGAAGCAACCGACTAGGCTGTGCTCACACACCAGGAATACATCTGAGTGAAAAATAGTTAACAACCCAGTGCTGTTTATATAAATGTAAAATGCATGTGTCCTAAGCAAAAATACACAATGCGTAAGAGCACCTGCAAAGAAAAGAACTGCAATAAACATGATGAAATAGTGACTCTGGCTGGGAAGGAAAAGAGAGCAGGTGGTGAGGACAAACTGGAGTAAATGAATAAGAAATAAATAAAACACTGGCTTTTGTGTGAACCAGGCAGTTAAGGGTCCTTCTGGGGTCAGACTGCCCGTTTTAATTAATTAGTTAAAATTAAGCTCTGCCACTTAATCATTGGGAGCCCTCCATGAAATTAGGTAATTCTCTCTGTGCCTCAACTGCCTCATCCATAAAATGGGATAACAAGAGTCCTGAAGTTATAGGGTTCTCCCAAGAATGAAAAACATAAAATATGAGAAAGCTGAATGTCGAAGAATTGATGCCTTTGAATTGTGCTGGAGAAGACTCTTCAGAGTCCCTTGGACTGCAAGGAGATCAAACCAGTCCATCCTAAAGGAAATCAACCCTGAATATTCATTGGAAGGACTGATGAGGAAACTGAAGCTCCAATACTCTGACCACCTGGTGTGAAGAGCAGACTCATTGAAAAAGACCCTGATGTTGGGAAAGATTGAAGGCAAAAGGAGAAGGAGGTGACAGAGGACGAGATGGTTAGAGAGCTTCACTGACTCAATGGACATGAATTTGAGCAAACTCGGGGAGATAGTGGAGGACAGAGGAGCCTGGCAGGCTACAGTTCATGGGGTCCAAAGAATCGGACACAACTTAGCAACTGAGCTACAACAATATAGAGAGTTTACAATAGTACATAGCAAGTGCTATCTAACAGCTAGTAGTTTTTATACGTTTTAGGAACTGAAGATTATTTACTTAATCTTATACACCTGAAGTTATTAGAAATGGAAAGGAAAGGGAGGCCTTTTGAGCTGGGGCAGGGGAGAGAGTTGTGAGAGAGAGAAAACAAGATTTACATGTGAGCATGGAGACTTCTGAGTATGGCAGGGGTGAAGGGGCATGTAAGATGCTTGTATTAGTCAGAGTGGGCTGGATTATGCTTCCGTAACAAATAGGCTGAATATCTCAGTGGCTTAAAACCACAAACTTATTTTTTTGTGATGCCATTTTGGTTGGCTGGTCAGAACTCTGGCAGAGGGGAAAAAAGAAGAGAACCCACAGTTCTTAAATGCTTTCACTCTCAAATGACACCTGCTTGTTGGCCAAATGAGTCACAAGGCCACATCACACTTTACCAGAGTGAGGAAGAATGATCTTTCAGGGGTCCAGAAGGATTGAGGGTTGGGATATGTGTGAGCAGCTTGAATGATCGGCTTGAAACCTTCTTTAAACTTAGGGACCTGAGAGCCGAGAAAACTTACCCTGAAAGTCGAGGGCTGGCTCAGAGAGAAGACAAGCCTGTCAGAAAAGTTCTCTAATGCCATTATGGTGGGGTAGTGTAATAGTCACCTACCGCTGTGTAACAAAGTACCCCCCAGAAGGAGAGGATGGGACAAACTGAGAGAGTAGCACAGAAACATATGTTACCATGTACAAAATAGCCAATGGGAAGTTGCTACATGTCACCGGGAGCTCAGCCTAGTGCTCTGTGACAACCTGGAGGGCTGGGATGGGGTGAGGGGTGGAAGGGAGGTTCAAGAGGAAAGGGACACTTGTGTACTTATAGAACCAACACGACATTGTAAAACAATTATCTTCCAATTTAAAAAAAAGTACCCCCCAAACACACTGCCTGAAAACAACAATAAATGCTTGTTATCTCACAGTTTCTATGGGTCAGGTGTTAGGAGGTGGATAGTTCTGTCACTGGGTCTTGCGACGTTCAGCCTGGGCTGCAGTCATCCGAAGGCCCGACTGGGGCTGGAGAGTCTGCTTCCAGAATGGCTCACTGGCAAGCTGGCACTGGCTCTTGGCAGAAAGTGTTGTGTCCTTGCTGTGTGGGTCTCTCCACAGGCTTGTCAAGAGTCCACAATGTATAGCAGCTGGCTTTCCCCAGAGTGAACATTCCAAAAAAAAGCCAGGAGGAAGCAGCCATGTCTTTCGTGACCTCGTCTCTGAAGGCACACACCATGGCTTCTAGCATATTCTATCTGTTAGAAGCAAGCCAGTGAGTCTGGCTCACATTCAAAGGAAGGGGAATTAGTCTCCACCTTTTGAAGGGAGGAGGGTCAAAGAATGTGTGAGTATGTTCTAAAACCACCTCTGGCAGCCATATGGTGAAATGGGTGTGTGTCTGGACATCAGAAGTTGCCGTAAACTTCTATAGGCTCAGGGGCACAAGGGAAATGGGGGTCGAAACTGCTGGTTGTTTAGTCGCTAAGTCGTGTCCGACTCTTTTGCAACCCCATGGACTGTAGCCCTCCAGGCTCCTCTGTCTGTGGGATTTTCCAGGCAAGAATACTGGAGTGGGTTGCCACGTCCTTCTCCAGGGGATTTTCCTGAACTAGGGATCAAACCAGTGTCTCCTGCATTAGCAGGTGGATTCTTTACTACTGAGCCACTAGGGAAGCCTGCTAGTTGCCACCAAAATCTGATTTCCCCTTGAGCATGTGTTTAATTCAAGTCATCCTCATGACAATCACTCGGTCACAGAACAACACCTTACGGTTACTGAGTCCTTGCTAAGCATCAGGCACCGTCCTAAGTGCTTTACATTTAATCTCAACACCGACTGGATCAGGCAGGTACAGTTTGACCTCCATTGACAAGCAGGGAAACTTGGGAGTGGAGAGGCTAAGTAAACTCTTCTAAGGAGGCACAGCTAATAGTAAAAAGAGTGGGAGGGCTGGGATTTGAACCCAGGCAGTCGGGTTCCAGCATCCAGGCTCTGGAACACTGTATGATAAAGAAAAGACGTTATGCTCCACGCACCCATTGTGATCGTAAAAAGCGGTGCCCGCTGCTCCATTATTTTCAGAGGATTTACTGTGCTCTCTGAACCTTGTAAAGTAATTGACATAAAACGGTGTATTGCCTGAATGAAGGCATGATTTAGTACATTTAACGGTCGTGCCACTTTTAAAAAAAATCTCCATGGGATGGTGGTGGAAACTCAGGATTAGCAGGGTCAAGCCACTTGCGCTGGGTCGAGTAAATAGAGACAGAAGCAGGTTGGGGACCGGCAGCCAAGGACGCGGTCCCGGCCATGAGCCGCTCCCCTGGGCAACACCAGTGGCCCGGTTTGGCGTTGGCGCGAGGCAGGCGGGAAAGAATGCCAGGGAAAGGATCTGGCTTTGAGCCGGGGAGGCCGGGGGTGGGGAGGGGAGGAGGAATGAGAGATGGCCGTGCCAGCGCCCGGGGTGGGGGTGGGGCAGGGAGCTGTTTTCCCACCGTCTGTAGCCCGTGCCCCGCCCCCACGCCCCAGTCCACACCGTGCGGTGGCAGAAAACAGTGGCCTGTTCCCACTGCCGTGGGAGGAGAAATTGGGACAAGCCCTTTGGAAGACAGTTTGGCAGGATCCGGGAGGGCTGGCAGTCTGCACGTCCCCTCCTCGGCGTGTGCCGGTGAGAAATGGGTGCACGCGGCCGCCAAGGAGGCAGGGATGCCCCCAGCCCCCATTCTCTGTAAGGATCCCCAAACCAGCCCAATGTCTGTCAACAAGAGACTCACTGGATAAACCCGCTGTGTTCTTTTGTGGATTAGTAAAAATGCATTCCTTTTCCCATTTTAAACCAATCAGGGCTTTCCTTCCCTTTTCAGTAACTGGGTGTTAAAAGGGGTTTCCCAGGTGGCCTCCTGGTAAAGAACCCGCCTGCCAATGCAGGAGAAGCAGGTTCGATCCCTTGGTGGGGAAGATCCCCTGGAGGCAGGCATAGCAACAAGCTCCAGTATTCCTGTCTGGAGAATCCCATGGACAGAGGAGCCTGGCCAGCTACAGTCTACATGGGTGGCAAAGAGTCTGACTCGACTGAAGCGACTTAGCAGGCACCCAGGTATAATAAACAAGTGTTGCAGCTTTATGGTTTTTGAAAATATTTTTTTGGTTTTTAATGAAAATTTTTAATTTTTATAATTTTTTCACTGACATTGTCTTTTAAATATTTAAAATATTTTTAAACTATGAACCTTGCTAACATCTCTGTGTTGCCCCATTGCCAACTCTGTACTTGGACTGTTACTGACCCTCCTCCTCACAAGCCCCACGTGGACCTACACTTTGCCTAATGATGTTCATTTGGGCCTCTGGTGTCAACCCCCTGCTGCTGCTGCCAGCAAAGCTCCCTACCACTTCTTCATTAGCAAGAATACAAGGTTGGACCTTTCAACCGTTAGAACACAATTTTTTTAATTGGCAGGTGCAGAAATGTGGGGTCTTTTTACATTGAGTTTTTGCTAATGCTCAGATGGTAAAGAATCGCCTGCAATGAAGGAGACCTGGGTTCGATCCATGGGTGGGGAAGATTCCCTGGAGGAGGGCATGGCAACCCACTCTAGTATTCTTGTTGGGAGAATTCCTTGGAGGAGGAGCCATCGAGTCAGTGATGCCATCCAGCTATCTCATCCTCTGTCGTCCCCTTCTCCTCCTGCCCCCAAACCCTCCCAGCATCAGAGTCTTTTCCAATGAGTCAACTCTTCGCATGAGGTAGCCAAAGTACTGGAGTTTCAGCTTTAGCATCGTTCCTTCCAAAGAACACCCAGGACTGATCTCCTTCAGAATGGACTGGTTGAATCTCCTAGCAGTCCAAGGGACTCTCAAGAGTCTTCTCCAACACCACAGTTCAAAAGCATCAATTCTTTGGCGCTCAGCCTTCTTCACAGTCCAACTCTCACATCCATACATGACCACAGGAAAAACCATAGCCTTGACTAGACGGACCCTTCTTGGCAAAGTAACGTCTCTGCTTTTGAATATGCTATCTAGGTTGGTGATAACTTTCCTTCCAAGGAGTAAGCGTCTTTTAATTTCATGGCTGCAGTCACCATCTGCAGTGATTTTGGAGCACACAGTAGACTGGTTCCAAATAGGAAAAGGAGTACATCAAGGCTGTATATTGTCACCCTGCTTATTTAACTTGTATACAGAGTACATCATGAGAAACGTTGGGCAATGCGGGAGACCTGGGTTCAATTCCTGGGTTGGGAAGATCCCCTGGAGAAGGGAACGGCTACCCACTCTAGTGCTCTGGCCTGGAGAATTCCACGGACTGTATAGTCCAAAACTGAATTACTTTGCAGTACAGTAGACAGTGGGCTTACCTGGCGGCTCATATGGTAAAGAATCCACCTGCAATGCAGGAAAGCTAGGTTCGACTCCTGGGTCAGGAAGATTCCCTGGAGAAGGGAATGGCTACCCACTCTAGTATTCGTGCCTGGAGAATTCCATGGACAGAGGAGCTTTATTTATTATTTGTAAATCAACTATGCTTCAGTTAAAAAATAAAAATAAATAATGCACAATGCCGTTTGCTGAATTAATAGTACACACACACACACACACACACACACACACCCTGACCTGTGCCTGGGTGTTACCCCAAGGCAGAGCTAGCGCCTGTCACCTGGGGCATCTCCTGGGGCACTTCTCCCCCGGTTCAGTGACTCTCACACCCATGGGGTGGGGCACCCTCACACCCACAAACTCCAGGCTCCAAATACTGTCACACCCTCCAGCCAGCTTCCTCTCAGCTCTGTCACCCGCCCTGGGCTGCGGGGCGGCTACCCTGTTTCTGTTCAGACTTTGGCTCCGAGGCTGCTCCTGGGGCCAGGGCAGCCCACACCCTCCCCAGGTCCCTCCTCTTCTTCAAGCTTGGCCCCTCACTCTGTTTTTCTCTCTTTTTTGTCTTTCCCTCTCTCTGGGTCTCTGTCCTTCATCTCTGGATCTCCATCTTCCCATGGCTCTCCTTTCTCTCGGTTTACTTTTTCTTTTCCTTCCTTCCTTCCTGCCCCATCCTTTCCTCTCTGTTCGGGGAGCCGCATAATCGGTGTGCGACCTTGGGCAGGAGCCTTTGCCTCTCTCCGCCTTAATTTCCCATCTGTACTGTGGCACTCACAGGGCTGCTTTGAAGCTGAAAGGAGTTGCCACATATCCTCAGGGCACCTGGTATACAGCTGGGGCTCAATCAAGACCACAACCAACATTGGTGACTCTGCCCCTGGCCCTGGGCTAAGATTACAGACATGATGACTCATTTACCCCTCACAGCATCCCGGTGAAGGAGGTAAGGCATTGCCCCCAGTTTTCAGATAAAGAGACTTGGGTTTACAGGTTAGACTTGCCCAAGAATCAAACAAGTAAGTAATGGGATCAGAAATTGAACTCAGATCACCTGGCCCTGGCCCCACCTCTCACCCTGAGCTATGAGGCTTCTATAGTGTTAACTTATGTTTATTAATAAATATCAGAATTTCTGAGGTCCTGCTGACTTTTGAGTCTGGATGATTCTTCTGTGGGAGCCATCCCATGCACCGTAAGATATTTAGCCTCATCTCTGGCCTCTGCCCTTGAGATGCAATTTGTTGTTTTTCAGTTACTAAGTTGTGTCTGATTCTCTGCAATCCCATGAATGGCAGCATGTCAGGCTTCCCTAGCCTTCACTATCTCCCAGAGTTTGCTCAAACTCATGACAATTGATTCTGTGATGCCACTCAACCATCTCCTCCTCTGTCGTCCCCTTCTCCTCCTGCCCTCAATCTTTCCCAGCATCAGAGTCTTTTCCAATGTGTCAGCTCTTTGAATTAGGTGGCCAAAGTACTGGAGCTTCAGCTTCAGCACCAGTCCTTCCAATGAATGTACAGGGTTGATTTCCTTTAGGATTGATTGGTTTGATCTCCTTGATGCTCAAGGGACTCTCAAAAGTCTCCTCCAGCACCACAGTTTGAAAGCATCATTTCTTCGGCACTCAGCCTTCTTTATGGTCCAACTCTCACAGCTGTACGTGACTCCTGGATGCAAGTGCCAGCCCCATAAACATGAGCTGGAAGCAGCAGGAGAGGTGTCCCATTGATCCATTCAGAAATTCTGATTGGCAAGACTCAGCCTCTGTCCTCTCCCCTAGCCCCCTCCCTGGCCTCCCTGCCCCAGTCTCACCATCTAGCCCGTTCCAGGGCCGCAGAGTTAATCCAGTCCCGCCTTTGCTCTCTGCCCTCCCATGGCTCCCCAGTGCCCCCAGGATGGAGCCCAGCCCTTCATTGGAGACACCCGGCATCTCCTGCCCTTTACTGTGTAGATTCAAGCGCTCAAGAATAGCTAGACTCACACTTCCAGACCCTTGTCTGGGCAGGTCCCTCTGCGCAGAATGTCTGCCCCATTCTTTCCTTCCCCACTTTGCCCAGTGGACTCAACTCCACGCCCAAGACACAACCTGGCATGTGTCCTTTGACCAGGGACTCCAATCTTTGAATTCAGCCTTCAGATAACACTCACGCATGAGCTTGAAGAACTAAGCATGTGAATATTCACCATAGCCCTATGCATCCTAGCAGATTAGAGGGGAAATGCCCTAAACTTTCATCAGGAGGGGACTGCCAGGAAAACCTCAGGAGGAGACTGTAAAATAAACAAAGTTTATAGATGCCCACAATTGCAGATGGAAACTTCTTCAAGATATGTTATTAAGGGGAAAACCAAGGTGCAAAATCAAGTGGACTCTGTGCTCTGCCCTTTCCTCATCTGCTGTGTGAGCTTGGGAAAATCACCTCACCTCTCTGAACCCCCATTTCCTTGTCTATAAAATGGGATATCCATCATAAAGACTGAGGTGAAGATTACTAACAAATCGTGAGAAGGGAACCACGCATATACATATTAAATGTGAGTTTTTAAGGCAGAAGTTGGCAAACTTTTTCTGTAAAGGGTCAGTTAGTAAACATTTTTTGCTTTGCTGGCTATATGGTCTTTGTTGCAATGACTCAATACTGTTGTTATTGGGCAGAAGCACAGATAATGCATCAAAGAATAGACGAGACTGTGTTCCAGTAAAACTTTATTTAACATAACAGACAGCTGGCCCATGGGTCATAGTTGAAATCTGTTTTAGCACTGAAGAAGAGGTAACTGTTTATTTTAAAAGGTTTTCTATGCCCCTCCAACCGCCAAACTCATTTCCCTCAGGTTTTATCAAACTGCATTATGATATCAGTTTCTCTTTCCCTTTAGGGGTCCAGCCCTCCCCACGCCCAGACCTTGAACTCTCTAATCACGAGCCTTATCTGAGCTCTGTGGGTCTCCAGAACCCAGCCTACACCCCTGTCCTAGGAGCACAGCAGAAATATTGGTTGGATTCATTCTTTCATACATTGATTCACAGAGACAACACACACAGGCACTGTTCTAGACACTGAGGCTATAACAGTGACCAACACAGACTCAAACCCCTGGAGCTTATGTTCCGAAGGGAGAGACAGACCATAAAGCAAATGAACACTTTAAACGTGTAACTTTAAGAACCTGCCTTCCAGATTCAGGAATAAAGAGAGAAATTTTGAACAACTGCTGCTGCTGCTGCTAAGTCGCTTCAGTCGTGTCCGACTCTGTGCGACCCCATAGACCGCAGCCCACCAGGCTCCCCTGTCCCTGAGATTCTTCAGGCAAGAACACTGGAGTGGGTTGCCATTTCCTTCTCCAATGCACGAAAGTGAAAAGTGAAAGTGAAGTCGCTCAGTCGTGTCCGACTCCTAACGACGCCATGGACTGCAGCCTACCAGGCTCCTCCATCCATGGGATTTTCCAGGCAAGAGTACTGGAGTGGGGTGCCATTGCCTTCTCCGTTTGAACAACTAGAATATTCTGAATTTTGTGATAGTTTGAACACTGGAAATGAGAAAACATTAGGACTTGGGATTGTCAGGTTTCTGACTTGAATGACAGAGAACATGATGATGTCATCAAGAGAATTAGAAGGGAAGTGGACTTGGCGGTGGGGAGGAGAGGACTTTGAGGTATATTTGGGACATGTAGATTGAAATGTCTACCAGCTAGTTGGACCTAAGTGCGGTGGTTAGGGGAGGGCTGAGGACTAGCAACACTGATTTGGGAGTTACAGGCAATAATTAAAAATCTTTTTTAAAGTATAAATTTGGTATCATATTTAAGCCTTCACTATCATTTATCTGTACGCTTAAAGCACAATTCACTATATTCTCAATTTCCATTTTATTTTTGCCATTACCTGTCATTTCATTTGTATCTATTCTTGTTGGTCTTATTTTCTTGGCATAATACACTGGGATTTTACCTCTTGAAAAGAAAAAAAAAAATCTGCCTTCCAGTGCAAGGGATGCAATTTCTTTCCCTGGTTGGGGAATTAAGATCCCAGATACATACTGTGGGGCACCTGAGCCGATGCACTACAGCTAGAGAAGCCCGTGTCCTGCAATGAACACCCAGTGCGGTCAAAATAAAACCAACCAGCCAAACAAAAACATATAAACTGTTAGATGGTCTTATGCACCAAGGAGAAGTAAATAAAGTAGAAAAGAGAATGAGACCAAAGGGGGCTGCTGATAATTTCCATCATTTTGCCAGAGGAGGCCTCAGTGATGAAGGAGACATCTGGATGGAAATGAGGAAGTGAGGCAGGAGGGTATTCCAGGGGACGGCTTTCTGGGCAGCGGGCACAGCATGTGCAAAGGCCCTGGGGTGGGAACATGCTTGGGATTTTCAATGAACAGCTAAGAAATCAGTGTGACAACAGCTGAGTGTGTGCAGGAAAGAGTGGAAGATCTGAAACAGGGTGAGAGGGGAGATGGGGTGGGTCACGCATGCCTTATAGACCTTATGGTGAGCACTTTGCCTTTCCTCTGAGTGAGGTAGGAGCCAGGGGCGGTGTTTTGGCTGGCTCAGGCTGCCATAAAAAAATACCACAGGCTGGGTGGCTCAGACAACAGGAATTTATTTCTCACAGTCTGGAGGCTGCAAAGTCCAAGATCAAGGTGTCAGCAGATACTTTCCCCAGTAGGAGCTGTTTTCCCGGCATGCAGATGACAGTTTCTCCCTCTGTCCTATAGCAGAGAGAACTTGAGCTCTGGTTTCTCTTCCTGTTCTTACGGGGATAACAATCCCATCCTGGGGGCTTCAGCCTCATGACCTTAGCTAAACCCAATTACCTCCAAAGACCCCACCTCCTAATATTGTCACACTGTGGGTTAAGGCTTCAACAGAAGCTTTAAAAATATCTTTATTTATTTATTTAACTGCGGCAGGTCTGAGTTGTAGCAGCTTGGATCTCATTCCCTGATCAGGGATTGAACCTGGGCCCCCTGCCTTGGGAGCAGGGAGTCTAAGTCACTGGACCACCAGGGAAGTCCCAACAGATGCATTTGGGAGGGACACAAGCATTCAGTCCATTTTGGGAGAATTTTGAGCAGGGTGTTTGAAGTTTTAACAGGATCCTTCTGGCTTCCAGGGAGGGAATAGGCTGTGGATGGAAGCAGGGAGCCCATTGAGGAGGCGATAGATGAGTCTGGAGGGATATATAGGATGAGTGATGAATGAATGTGTAAAAGATTGAGTAAATACAGGAATGGAGTAAGCAGGAAGTGTGCTTGTCTTTTGAAGATAAGAATAGAGGGTTAGAATCCTGCCTGTATGGTCTTAATCAAGGAACATCAGCCTCTTGGGTACTGGCAGGCAAGGGGAAGAGAATTGGGTAAATGTAAAACCTGTTTATAATGACCTGAGCCTGGAACATAACTCTGTTTTGCCTATAAACTTGAATTACCTCTTTTTCAGTTTGGGTTTATACCAACTGTTCCAGGGGTGTGGCTGGTACGTGTACTGAGAGATTTTGCACCGTCCTGGGAACATTAGCAAGAGTTGACTGCCCTTTGGGGGGAAAAAAAATCCCACATCTAATAGTAAAGCATCTCCTGGTTTTTGACTTCATACTTGTCCCCTCGTCAGGCTGGGTTGGTAACTGTTGCTTTCATGTTGACTGTTATGCATACAAGCCCTGGCAGCTTCTTTATGTAGCCTGGCAATGTGTTAACTCCTCTGGGGGTGGAGGTGTTCAAGTGCAGATTCTAAATTACTTTTTTTTCCCCTGAATGCAGATTTTGATCAAGGTTTGGGGTGGAGCCTGAAGTTCTACATTTCTAAAAGGCTCCTTAAAAAAAAACTTTACTTTTTAAATTTAAAATTTGTTTTTGGTTGTGCTGGGTCTTAGTGGCACCCAGGAACTTCCATCTTTTTTTGTAGAATGTGGGATCTAGTTCTGGGACCTGGGATTGAATCTGAGCCCCTTTGGATTGGGAACGCAGAGTCCTAGCCACTGGACTCCCAGGGAAGTCCCTGATTCTACATTTCTAACAAGCTTCTCAGATTAGCTATGCTGCTGACCTGCTGCTCCGTGAATTGCCCAGGGGTTTCTCAACCCCAACACTCCTGACATTTGGGGCTGACTTCCTATGTACTGTAGGATGTTGAGTTCCATCCCTGGGCTCCACCTACCCCTCCTCCCCAGTCATGACCACTGTCTTAGTCTGTCTTTAACAAAATGCCATAGACAGGTAGCTTATAAGCAATAGATGCTTATTCTCACAATTCTGGAGGCTGAAAGTTGAGGACCAGGGTACCAGCCTGGTTGAGTGAGGGTCACAGGCTTCTCATTGTATCTAAACGTGCTTGTAGGGGTGGGCCCCCCCTTTTTTAAGTTTTACTTTTAAAAATATTTCTTTTTATTTATTTGGCTGCACCAGGTCTTCGTTGCGGCATGCCCCCTGCATTTGGAGTTCAACTTCTTAGCCACTGGACCACCAGAGAAGTCCCTTGAGGCCCCTTTTATAAGGAGACTAATCCCAGTAGTGAGGGTTCCATCTTCATGACTTAATCACCGCTCTAAGGTCCCACCTCCTGATACCATCACCTTGGTATGAGGATTCCAACAGATGAATCTCTAAGGGACATAAACATTCAGACCTTAGCAACAATCAAATGCTCTCCAGACATTGTCATGCTTCCCCTGAGTGACACAATTGCTCCCCGCGGAGAATCACTGATCTAATTAGAAAAAGATTAGAAAAAGTTTGACAACCCCTGCTAGAATGTTTCTTAGGAGCCCGATTGTAATACCCCCCCACTGGAAACTACACAAATATCCATTCACAGTTGGATGAATAAACAGTGTTGTCTTCCTACAATGGAATGTCATCCAGTGGGGGCTGACAAGCTTTTTCTGTTAAGGACCAGATAGTAAATATTTTCAGCTTTCCATCTCTGCCTCAGCCACTGTGCCATGTGAGTGGCTATGGACAATAGTAGATGAATGGGTGTGGCTGTGTTCCAATAAAACTTTATTTAAACAAACAGGTAACAGACTGGGTCTGGCCTCCAAGCTGTAGTTAGTTTGCCAACACCCACCATACAACAATGAGAATGAGCAATCCGCAACAGGGACTTCCCTGGTGGTCCAGTGGTTAAGATAAGCCCTGGAATGCAGGGGACATGAATTTGATCTCTGGTCAGCAAACTAGGATCCCACATGCCACAGAGCAACTAAATGGGAGAGATGGCTATCCCTGAGCCCCCATTCCACAGCTAGAGATCCGTGCACCACAGTGAAAGATCCCACCTGATGTGAGGAAGATCGCCAGTGCCAATGCTGCCAAATAAATAAATACAGACATACAAAAAAATCCACAATATAGAACCTGGATTATTGTCATTGTTGTTCCGTCACTCAGCCGTGTCTTACTCTTTTCAACCCCATGGAGTACAGCACGAAGGCTTCCCTGTCCTTCACTATCTCCCAGAGCTTGCTCAGACTCATGTCCGTTGAGTCGATGATGCCATCCAACCATCTCATCCTCTATCGTCCCCGTCTCTTCCTGCCTTCAATCTTTTCCAGAATCAGAATCTTTTCCAATGAATTGGCTCTTTGCAGCAGGTGGACAAAGTACTGGAGCTTCAGCTTCAGCATCAGTCCTTCCAATGAATATTCAGGGTTGATTTCCTTTAGGATGTACTAGATTGATCCCTTTGCTGTCCAGAGTCTTCTCCAGCACCACAATTTGAAAGCCTCAATTCTTTGGCACTCAACCTGCTTTGTGGTCCAACCCTCAGAACTTGGATACATTATGTTAAGTGAAAGAACAGGCTGTCCTATTGCATTTATATGAAATTCAAGAACAAGGACTGAAAGAAAAGAGAGCAAAAGAATAAAAAGAAGAACAGGAAGAACTAGTCTATGGCTTTAGAAGGTAGGACAAAGGTGAGCCTTGGGGGAAGGAAGACAAGGAGGGCTTTGGGAGGAGGTGTCCTGCTTTTTTAATCTGGCTTCCTGGATACACTGGTTCAGTTCAGTTCAGTTCAGTTCAGTCGCTCAGTCGTGTCCGACTCTTTGCGACCCCATGAATCGCAGCACGCCAGGCCTCCCTGTCCAAGGATGCACTGGCTTTGTGATAATTCATTGAGCTGTGCACCTATGGTGTGAGCCCTTCTTTTGTGTGCTTGTTAGTCTAAATAAAGCTGGTAGGGGCGTTGGCTGGACTACAGCAGCTGGCCCCCTGACCTCTCGCTGGAATCAGGATCTGAGGATTTTGCAGCCTCACAGCTGTTGGGGCTTCTCACAACTGATGGGAGTGAATTAGACATGGTGGAAACATTCTCAGATTCTTACAGGAACCACACCCCCAATGAGTCTACTGCCTCTTAATCTCACTGGTTTCAAACCAGGAAATGAGCAGGGAAAAAAAAAAAAAAAACCCAACAAATTAAACACATTCAAGATACCAAGGGGAATGTCATAAACACCAGGTGATGAAATTTATATGTTTCTCATAGGAGAACGCTGTCAACTCCTCTCCTTCAGGCTGTGACTTGAGTGGCCGAGAGACCTTCCCAGGCTGCTCTATCTGAGGGAGCAGCCCCTCACCCCACCACTTCCTGTCCCCCTTCTCTGTTTGTGATTTATCTTAGTGTGTGTGAGGGGCTAACATCAACATATTCCAAAAGGATATGTTGAAATCTTAGCCTCCAATAGCTCAGAACATGACCTTATTTGGAAATAGAGTCATTGCCCATATATTTAGTTAAAATGAGCCCATACCGGAGCAGGGTGGACCCCTAATCCAATGTGATTGGTGCCCTTATAAAAAGAACACCTTGTGAAGATACAGCACAGGGAGAATGCCATGTAACAACAGAAGTGGAGATTGGAGGGGGCGGCTGCAAGCTGAGGAAAGCTAAAGATTGCTGACAGCCACCAGCGGCTAGGAAGAGGCAAGGAAGAATTCTTTCCTACAGGTTTTAGAGGGAACACGTCCTTGCAGACACTTTGATCTCAGGCTTCTAGCCTTTTGAACCTTGAGACAGAAAATTTCTTTTGTTCTTAGCCATCCAGCTGCCCCACTCAGCGTGGGGCACCTTAGTTCCCTGGCCAGGGATCGAACCCATATCCCCTGCACTGGGAGTGCAGAGGCTTAACCCCTGGACCGCCAGGGAAGTCCCCTGTGGTACTTTTTTAATGGCCACTCTAGGAAACAGATATAGTGTGTATCACCTTCTGGCTTATTTACCTTGTTTATTCTCGTCCCACTGGGATGCAAAACCCATGAAATTAAGGATAGTGTGTCTTTCTTGTCCACTGCTGCAGCACCAGGGACTAACACAGAGCTTGTCATTAATAGGTCCTCAATATATGTGTGTTGAATTAATTTATTATTCCTGAAAATGTACAAGCACTTTCTTTGTATTAATACATCAGTGCCCTGTGTGGACAGAGAGTCTGGTCTTGGCATTGAAACTGCCCTCGGTGATCTCCCATCCTAAGGGGACAGTTACAGAATACAGACAAAAACAACTGGACAAATCTATACAAAATGGGTCGGAGGACTTCCCTGTAGGTCCAGGGGCTAAGACTCTGGGCTCCCAATGCAGGGCACCCAGGTTCCATCCCCGGTCAGGGAACTAGATCCCACATGCTGCAGCTAAGACCTTACTTACCAAAACTAAGACCCAGAAGAGCCAAATAGATAAATATTTAAAAAGAAAAAAGGAAGTGGTTTTGGAGGACAAGGCTCTGAAGTCTTAGGAAATAGATTAGTGTGGGTTGGGCAATGAGGGAACATTTAAGGAGGAATCTGGGTTTGAGCTGAGCTTTGACAAGTTGAATTATGTCCCCAACCCTCCAAAGATGTTGGAGTCCTGATCTCCAAGGATCCTGGGAAGATTCTCACAGCCCTCACGAGGAACCAACCGAAGCTACACCTTGATTCTGAACTTCTACATTCCAAAACTGTGGGATGATACATCTGTTGTTTAAGGCACCCATTTTTGCAGAACTTGGTTATGACAGTCCTAGTAAACTACCAAGATGGGCAAAATTCAGATAAGTGGAAGAGAGAGGTTGGGCATTCAAGTTGAGGGAACAGACTCCGTAAAGGTAAGGAGGCAGGAACCCCCTGGGCGTACACAGAGGAGAAAGAGCAGGTTAGTTTGATGAGACTGTTCCAGGCTGTATTACAGGCTGCTTTATCTCTAGGACACTTAACCCAGGCATCTTAACCCTGCATCCCAGGACACTTAACCTCCTTCTCAGTCCCAGGCAGAGAGGATATTTGAGTTGGGTGTTGAAGGATGAATAGGAGTTCACCAAAGAGAGAGGGGGAGGGAATTCTGGGAAAGGGGGCAGTGCTTGTGCAGAGATGAAAATTGAAGGGCTGACATATTGTTCTAGAAGCACTGGGAGCCCTGGGAGGACTGAGCAAGGGATGAATTCTGGGCGTAGAAAGACCTGGAACCATATGGGGGACAGGCCACAGGGGAAACCTGGAGGCCTGGAAGGAGGATAAGGTAAGGGTCTGAATTGAGGCTGTGGCCCTGGGGATGGAGAGATGGGCTTGGGCACAGACAGGGACAAGATGGTCCAGTTGTGGGGGGTAGGCAATGAGAGGCAGTGATGATGGTGTCCCTGTTAGCCAACCTAGATGACTGGATGTGTGGAGAGGCCATTTACCAGGAGAGAAAGTAGAGGTATTAGAGCAGGTTTGGCAGGGAAGATAATGAGCCCTGTTTTAGGTAAGTGCAAGGCACACCCATGAGAGAATTTCTTCCAGGATGACTGGCCCCAAGTAATGTGGAATTTAAAGAGTTAATTCCTCTGCTATTTGGAAAAGAAAGGGCTTGTTTAAAGGCTGGTATAGTCAAAGCCATGGTTTTTCCACATGGAAGCTATGGTTTTTCCATGTGAAGCTATGGTTTACCTAGTAGTTGTGGGCTTCCCTAGTAGCTCAGCTGGTAAAGAATCTGCCTGTGATGCAGGAGACCTGGGTTTGATTCCTGGGATGGGAAGATCCCCTGGAGAAGGAATAGGCTACCCACTCTAGTATTCTTGGGCTTCCCTGGTGGCTCAGCTAGTAAAGAATCCACCTGCAATGTGGGAGACCTGGGTCCGCTGCAATGTGGGAGACCTGGGTTTGATCCCTGGGTTGGGAAGATCCCCTGGAGAAGGGAATGGCTACCCATTCCAGGATTCTGGCCTGGAGAATTCATGGGGTCGAGCTATACAGTCCATGGGACCGCAAATAGTTGGATAAGACTGAGCAACTTTCACTTTTCACTTTCATGGTTTTTCCAGTAGTCATGTACAGATGTGAGAGCTGGATCACAAAGAGGGCTGAGCATTGAAGAACTGATGCTTCTCCAAGAGAAGACTCTTGAGAATCCCTTGGACAGCAAGGAGATGAAACCAGTCAATCCTAAAGGAAATCAACCCTGAATATTCATTGGAAAGACTGTTGCTGAAGCTGAAGTTCCAACACTTTGGCCACCCAATGGCAAGAGCAGACTCATTGGAAAAGAACCTGAGGCTGGGCAAGATTGAAGGCAGAAGGAGAGAGGGCGTAGCAGAGGAGGAGATGGTTGGATAACATCACCGGCTCAGTGGACATGGGTTTGAGCAGACTTAGGAAGCTAGTGAAGGACAGGGAAGCCTCGCAGTGCTGCAGCCCATGGGGTTGCAAAGAGTAGGACACGACTCAGTGACTGAACAACAACAAAAGTGTCTTTCTCTCTTTTCCTTTATGTCTCTGGGAATAAACACACATCAGATAACTTAGTCAAGAAAGTACCTGGCACTCAGTAAATACTCATTAGATGGTAATTGAGTGTGTATTTTTTTTAATGTAATGAATGCTTATAAAGTGCCAGACAATTATTATTATGGTTGGATTTTTTTCTCATTCTCACCTCTTCTTTATTTCTTCCTCTTCTCACCCTAGTGGGAAGGCAGTTGTCTGGCATAGTAACACATTTGTGTAATCTTAAGAAAGGCAGTCAGTTCTGCAAGAGACAGGTTGATTTCCCTGGTAGATACTTCTAGAACTTTCTGGAAAGGGAACTGTTGCACGTCTGTGCTGCCAACACAGTAGCTATTGAGCATTTGAAATATGGCTAGCAGGACTATGGAACCAGATATTCAATCTTATTTAACTTTAATTCATTTCAACTTAGAATTATGTGACTAGTGGCAACCATGATGGTTAATATTAACATGACTGACAGTGATAAATGTGGATGAAGAGGTGGAGCGGCATGAACACCCATTTATTGCTGGAAGGAAGGTAAATGGTAGGCAGAGTAATATCCCCTAAAGATGTCCATGTCCTAATCCCCAGAACCTGTGACTATTACCTTGTGTGACAAAAGAGACTCGGCAGATATGGTTAGATTCAGGATCTTGAGTTGGGCGGATTCTTCTGGATTTGACATGGAGCAGAACCCCTACGATCCCTGCCCACTGCCCCTCACTCACCTCCCCAGCCCCATGTCTTGTGCCTGCCTTTTGTCTCTGGAAAGCTTTAGTCAAAGAATAAGTTTAATGAGAGAAATAAGAAATGCAGAAGCAAAGGAAAACAGTCAAAGGAGACTAAATAGTAATAATGTAGTCATTAAGCATAGTCAAGGGTCTTTAGTTCTTCCTCAAGGGCTATGGGCTTCCTTGGTACCTCAGTGGTAAAGAAACTGCCTGCAATGCAGGTTTTTTTATAGGCAATTTTTTTTTATAGGAGCAATAGGAAGCTAGTACAGTCACCTCCGGAAAAGGTGTGGCATTTTCTTAGACATTAAATTCACATCTACTCTGTGACCAAGAAATTCCACTCTAGAGAAATAAAAATGGAAAAGACCAGTAGAAGAATATTGACAGCAGCTTTATTCATAATAACCCAAAACCGTAAATATGTGTCCATCTATAGGAGAAGGGATGAGCAAATGGGTATATGCATACAGTTCAGTTCAGTTCAGTTCAATGCAGTCGCTCAGTCATGTCCAACTCTGCAACCCCACGAATCACAGCATGCCAGGCCTCCCTGTCCATCACCATCTCCTGGAGTTCACTCAAACTCACGTCCATCGAGTCGGTGATGCCATCCAGCCATCTCATCCTCTGTCATCCCCTTTTCCTCCTGCCCCTAATCCCTCCCAGCATCAGAGTCTTTTCCAATGAGTCAACTCTTCCCATGAGGTGGCCAAAGTACTGGAGTTTCAGCTTTAGCATCATTCCTTCCAAAGAACACCCAGGACTGATCTCCTTTAGGATGGACTGGTTGGATCTCCTTGCAGTCCAAGGGACTCTCAAGAGTCTTCTCCAACACCACAGTTCAAAAGCGTCAGTTCTTTGGTGCTCAGCTTTCTTCACAGTCCAACTCTCACATCCATACATGACCACTGGAAAAACCATAGCCTTGACTAGACGGACTTTTGTTGGCCAAGTAATGTCTCCGCTTTTCAATATGCTGTCTAGGTTGGTCATAACTTTCCTTCCAAGGAGCAAGCGTCTTTTAATTTCATGGCTGCAGCCACCATCTGCAGTGATTTTGGAGCCCCCCAAAAATAAAAATCTGACACTGTTTCCACTGTTTCCCCATCTATTTGCCATGAAGTGATGGGACCAGATGCCATGATCTTCGTTTTCTGAATGTTGAGCTTTAAGCCAACCTTTTCACTCTCCTCTTTCACTTTCATCAAGAGGCTTTTTAGTTCCTCTTCACTTTCGGCCATAAGGGTGGTGTCATCTGCATATCTGAGGTTGTTGATATTTCTCCCGGCAATCTCGATTCCAGCTTATGCTTTACCAAACAGTGGTAAAAAGGAAGCAACTACAGGGACCTCCCTGGTGGCCCAGTGGTTAGGGATCTGCCTTGCAATACAGGGGACCTGAGTTCGATTCCTGGTCAGGGAACTGAGATCCCACACGCTGCATTGCAACTAAGCTCTGGCGCCACACAGAAAGTTCCCACATGATGCAATGATGCCAAATAAATAATAAAAATAAATTTTTAAAAAAAGGAAGAGACTACCCATTCATACAACATCATGGATGAATATCAAAAGCTTGATGTGGAGTGAAGGCAAGCAGATACAAAATAACACCTACTGTAGGTTTCTGTTTATAAAAAGGTCTAGAACAGATAAAACTTAATCTAAGGTGATAAAAATCAGAACAGTAGTTGCCTGGGGTGGGGTGGAGACAGGGATTGACTGGGAGGGAACATGAGGTGACTTTCTGGGGCATGCCATCGTTCTCTGTATTTTTATAGTTGGGTGTGTATTTGTCAAAACGCATTGAATGGTGTTCTTAGGACTTGGGCATTTTGCTGTATATAAAGAAATTTGCTCATAGAAAGATCCACTGAAGAAACAGCAAACTCCTGCTGATCATGTGTGTGATGAAGTGTGTAGGATGAACTGGACTGATTATTTAAGTGAGTGGACAGACGACAATGTTTCTCAACTTCAGCGCCATTAGCATTTGGGGCCAGACGATGAGGGGCCAGTCCTGTGGGTTTCAGTATACTAATGAGAGTCTCTCCCACACACACAGGTTGTGACAATCAAAAAATGCTTCCAGAGGTGGCCAAATGTCTTCCCTGGGGGCAAATTTGTTCCTGGTTCAGAACCACTGAGAAAGAAGGAAGGAAGTGTAATAAAGCAAATACAGTAAAAGGGTAACATCTATAGGATCTAATTAGTGTTACTGTGTGTTCATCGCATACTTTTCCCCCAATGTTTCCATATGCTTGATATGTTTCACAAGCATAGAGAACAATGCACGTGCCCTACCATCCGGCAGTACCATTTATTAGAATCCACCCCAAAATAGTCGGACACCACTTAGCGATTAAACAACAACAGAGAGAAACAACTGGTCCTTGTTCACAGAAAGGCACCTATTAGGACCTCCGCGTTCTCCCCACTTCCTTGTTTATAATAGTGAAACACTGGAAACAATCTCAGGCGGTCTATTAATCTAAATGACCATCCACCCCTATCAACTGGGGATTGTCTAAAATAAACTGTGGTGCGTTTATGCTATGGAATTCTGTGCTGCCTTTTTTTTTTTTTTTTTTTTTAATGAGAAAGACATGAATGTACTAACACAAAGAAATCTTGAGGCTATATAGTCGACTGAGTGCGGCACTGCTTGTAGATCCGGACAAGGGGACTGCGGGAGTGATGGATCTGCCCTGTATCCTGATCTTGGTGGTGGCTGCACAGTTGTCAGCCTTTGTCCAAACCCACAGGACTGCACACTAGAAAGAATGAATTCTACCTCGGAAACTTGTGCACATACTGATGCTGTGTGTGTGCTGTGTGCTCAGTCATGTCCAGCTCTTTGCGACCATGAACTGTAGCCCACCAGGCTCCCCTGTCCATGAGATTCTCCAGGCAAGAATACCGGAGTGGGTTGCCATTTCCTTCTCCGGGGGATCTTCCCCACCCAGGAATCGAACCTGGGGCCTCTGGCATTGTGAAAAGTGGAAGTGAAAGTCGTTCAGTCGTGTCTGACTCTTTGCAACCCCATGGACTATAGGAGTGGGTAACCTTTCCCTCCTCCAGGGGATCTTCCCAACCCAGGGATCCAACCCAGGTCTCCCATATTGCAGGCGGATTCTTTACAAGCTGAGTCACAAGGGAAGCCCAAGAATACTGGAATGGGTAGCCTATCCCTTCTCCAGGGGATCTTCCCAACCGGGAATCAAACTGGGGTCTCCTGCATCACAGGTGGATTCTTTACCAACTGAGAGCTATGAGGGAAGCCTGCACTGTAGGCAGATTCTTTACTGTCTAAGCCACCAGGAAAGCTCATATTGATGATGTGATTATCTGTTCATCTACAAATTATACCTCCATGAACCCAACGTGACTATTCTGAGAAAGAGTCTGTAGGCTTTATCAGACGCTGAAGGGATTCATGACAAAGGCAAGGATCATCCGGAGTGGAAAGGTGAGTTCACATGGGTGAATTGTGGGCATTGTCTGAATCACCTGTCACAGTGAGAATGAAAGAAGGGAAAGGAAGGGCGTTCCAAGGAGAGGTCCTTGCATGGGCTCAGGCTGGGGCTCAGAGCTGGGTCTCAGGCCAGGTGCGCCCAGGAGGATGGAACGCAGGGATGATCCAGGGGAGTGGGGAGGAGAGGAGGCAGGTAGAAACCAGATGGGGACTCTTACCATATATGGTTTCTACCTTGTCACCAGGCCATTATCATGTACAGCCTGCTGTATATTCGTTAATGATACACCTGCCTTATCTGCCCTCCCAGCCTGCACTTCATTCAGGTGGGAAGACAGTCCTGGAGGCCGGAGGGACACCGGCCACTATGTCGGGCTCTGAGGAACCCAAGGGGAGCCAACCCTGGTCCCTGCCCTTGAGGAGTTCCCTGCCCAGTGGGGGAGAGCGACAGGTGAGTGCCCCTACCTGGGGAAGAGGCTATACTGAAAGGACCCCAGGCACTGGCAGAGCTCCCTGCTAGAAATCATGGAAGACTTCCTTAAGGGAGAGGCCTTTCCCAATGTCCTGAGGCCAATCTCAATCCAAATATTGATACTAATAATATGATAACAGCCCCCAACCTTGATGTTTGAAATGTGCCAAATTCACTGTGCCAAGCACAGGACAGGAATCAGTTAATTTAACCTCCCAACAACTCTATAAGATAGTGACCATTACCATTATCCCCCTTCTACAGATGAGGAAAACTGAGGCACAAAATTGGTTCCCCACTTCCAAAAGCCCCTACTTTGGCTGGGGAGACATGGACAGAGTCTCAGTCTAGTGAACCTGGGTTCTAATGGGGGTAAGAGGTGGGAACCAAGGGGCAGAGGAGTGGAGGGTTTGGGGAGACCCCAACCCCGAGAAGAGATGACCTCCTGAGATGGAGGATGGAGTTAAATGCAGAGAATTGCATCATAATTTCAGTCCTGGTCTCTCTCTCATTTCTCTAGACCCTATTTTGCTTTCGTTTTTTCTTTTTCTCTCTAATTCTTCGGCTCACTCCTGTCTCCTCCTCAGTATCCTTTTAACAAAGCCAACAGATTTAACATCCATGCATCCTTTAGGTATAAGCGCTTGCACACTGGGCAGCCTGACTTGGTATAACTCTATCTTCTAAATTGATATGGAAGAGAAATTATATCTTTTAAATGGTGCTATAGACCCGGTTTTGGGTCTCACTCTTTTCACTCGATATGTTCTTAGGATCTCTCCCTCTTTCCATATGTAACTCTGATTTATTGCTTCTTGAACACCGTGAGGCAATCCACTCCCTTTTACCTGCCCATTCCCAAAGGAACAGACGCCGTGGCTATCTGTTCTGACAGCCACCCACTGTCCTGTCTGTCCTGACTCCCACCCACCTCGCTGCCTTGGGCATCTTTGGATATATCCTCTTATGTCACTGTGCATGCTTTCCTGTGGGTACCTACTTAGAAACAGGGTTGCTACACAGAGGATAAGCACCTAGCTGATGTCACAAAATTCTGTCCAGTCATCTAAGGTGGATCTGGAGGTCCTAGAAGCATTTCAAGCTGGGCAGAGAAGGGTGGGCAAGGGAGCAGCCAGTGCACAGGACTGGGAAAGTCCACAGCGTGTCCAGGGGTCAGGAAACTATAGGGCAACACCTCCCCTACAGGGAGATACTCCCACAGAACAGCCGGGGAATAAATACTTGACCGGATTGGTTTCTTTTTCATTTTCTTTCCTAAAAAGGAAACTAGTATTTTTGTGGATGTCAGTTTGACAACTTCTATGAAAATCTTAACTGCATTATACTCTTTGACCCAGCAGTATCTCTACATGTTCATAAGGAAGGAGGAAGAACGGCATTCGCTGGGTTTTCTTTTGTAAGGATGAAACCTGGAAAGTCACTGAAAGCTCCACCAGTTGGAGAGAAGTCAAAGGAATTAGACTGTGATTGTGGAATACGGCTGCTGCTGCTAAATTGCTTCAGTCGTGTCCGACTCTGTGCGACCCCATAGACGGCAGCCCACCAGGCTCCCCCGTCCCTGGGATTCTCCAGGCAAGAACACTGGAGTGGGGTTGCCATCGCCTTCTCCAATGTAGGAAAGTGAAAAGTGAAAGTGAAGTCGCTGAGTCTCGTCTGACTCTTAGCGACCCCATGGACTGTGGCCCACCAGGCTCCTCCATCCATGGGATTTTCCAGGCAAGAGTACTGGAGTGGGGTGCCATTGCCTTCTCTGTGTGGAATACTATGCAGGTGCAAAAAAGATTAAGGTGAAATGTAGGAGCATCAGGTCTCCCAAGACATATTATAAGCTAGAAAAATAAGTCACAGTTCAATATATCAAGTATAATTCAATTGCCTGAACATAAGAAATTAGTGGGAATATTTCCTTAAATACTTGTTTCTATGTATTCATTAGAGGTTGGCAAAATTTTTCTGTAAAGTCTCAAAGAGTAAATATTTTCGGCTTTGAACATCACACCATCTCTATCATAATTCAGCTCTGCCCTTGTAGTGTGAAAGTAGTCATAGATGATACACAAACCAATGTGTGCCAATAAAACTTTATTTACAGACACAGGCTGTAGACCCCCGATGTAAATAAATAGCACATGTTTTTAGAAGATTCCTCACCAAGATATTATCATGGGTACGTACAAAAGGGGAAGTGAGAAGGAAGGTGCTGGTCAAAGGAAATATTACCCTCTTATTTGAATTTTTTCCACCTTGTGTAATGAAAAATTTGAATTTGAAAGGGAAGAAATGCTTTAAAAGTAGCTTGGTGACCTTTCCTCCCCCCGGATTATAAGGTAATGGTCGTCGTTTTGCAAAATAGCAGCAGCCTGTAAAAATAACCAGGAACTAAAAGTTCCCCATCATCCCACCAGCTTGAACAGAATTTCTTTTTTATTTATTTATTTTGGTTTTGGTTGCCAGGGTCTTGGTTGCTGGGCACTGGTTATCTCTAGTTGTGGTGGGCAGGGGCTATTCTTTGTCACAGTGCTCAGGCTTCTCTTGTTGAGGGGCACAGGCTGTAGGGCATGCAGGCTTCGGGAGTTGCAGCACCTCAGCTCAGCAGTTGCAGTCTCGGGCTCTAGAGCGCTGGCTCAGTAATTGCAGTGCATGGGCTTAGCTGCCTGGAGACATACAGAATCTTCTTGGACCAGGGATTGAACCTGTGTCTCCCGCACTTGCAGATGGATTCTTATCCACTGTACTGCCAGGGAAGGCCAAGCAGAATTTCTTAAAGGATTTATTTCATTCATGCCATAGATATTTATGGAGCACTGAGTAGGTACAAGGAACTGTTCTATTTGCTGGGAGAGAGTTTTGAATAAAGCACAGCCCCCATCCTCTATATGGCTGAATATTCTGTGATCAAGGAGAGACAGACAGGAAATACCAAGCACGGTAAATAAGTAAATGACATAATATGCTGGACAGTTCAAAGCGCTACAGGAAAACAGACAGGAGAACAAGCGACTGGGGTCGGGGTGCCTGGGGGCTGGTTGCGATGGTAGAGATTGGTCAGAGAAGGCCTCATTGCCGAGGTGACGTTTGAGCAAAGACCTGAGTGAACAAAGGGAGAGAGTCATGGTGCTATCTGGGAGAGAGCTTTCCAGGCAGAGGGAGCAGCCCATGCAAAGGCCCTGAGGTGGGAGCATGAGTGTGTTCAAGGAATGGTGGGCAGGGTGGTATGGATGGAGTGGGTGATGGGGAAAGGGTGGGGGTTGAGACAGCAGGTCAGATCCAGAAGGGCTTGGGGCCCCAGTGAGGACTTTGCTTTTATTCTGAGTGAGATGGGAACCATAGGAAGACTTTGAGCAGAGGGATGTGAGCTGACTGAGGGTAATGGGCTGAGAGAGGCAACGAGCAGAAGCAGGGGGACCAGAGAGAAGGTGACTGCCATGGTCCAAGCAGGAGATCATGGTGGATGTGACCTGAGTGGTCACAGTGGGGTTGGGGCAACATGGGATCAGATCCTGGAGACTTTTTGAAAGTCAAGTTGACAATATGTGGGTTGGATGTTGGAGGTAAGGAGCAAATAGGAATCAAGGATGATGCCAGGCTCTTTGACCCAGGTATGACCAAGAACCACGTGCCATGAGATCACCTGGGAACTTATAGAAATGCAGGTGCCTGGGGCCCACTCAGGTCTACTTAACCAGCACCTCTAGGGTAGGGTGCAGGAACCCACTTTTTGAGTTAGTTCCTCGAGTGAAGGCTGGGGACTGCAGACCCCAAGGTAACCATGATGGCCCCTCTGGGGGTTCACTCAGGGACAGGACATCGGCTGGCTGAGCGGGTTCCCAGATTGGAGTCCTGCCCTGTCACTTCCTAGCTGTGCAGGCTGGGGTGACATCTCCCAGCCACAGATTTCTTCATCTGTGAGAGGGGACTGTGACAGCACCTGCCTCCTAGAGCTGATGTATGATTTGAGTGAGTTCCTGTGTATAAAATATTTAAACTGGTGTTGGCACACACGAGCTCCCAATAAAGGGCAGCTATAATTAGCACCCTCTTCCAAAGATGATAAAGACCAGGCGAAGAGCCAAACTGATCACCAAGAAGTCATGGTTTCCTGCAGACTCCAGTGAACCTGGCCCTGTGTCGACGAATACAGGGACAAGGTGCTAAGTTAGACCCTCTTCTCATCTTTCAGAGACCTCCGTCTGGTGGGCAAGGAAATGCTGGGCTCAAACAGGCAGGACCCAGGGAGGTCAGAGTATGTTAGAGGAGGGGCAGGGCTATGGGAGCCCAGAGTAGGAGCACGAACTGACAGTGATCTGACAGTGATGGGAAAAGAAGTATTCTAGGCAGATACAGTGCCCAGCAGGACAATGCTGTGGACATTTGTAAAGGTGGAGGTGCCAAGAATGTTCCAGCAAGTTCAAGGCTTAAAAGGAGCATGGCAGAATGGCTAAATGCGTAGACTCTGGAGTCAGACTGCCTGGGTTCAATTTCCAGCTCTGTCACTTTCTGGCTGTGTAATCTGGGACAAGTTGCTTTACCTCTCTGAGCCTACTACCCAAGCCTGTTGCTGCATAATGGAAAAAAAAAATTAGTGACTCAAAACAACACATATTTATTATTTTACAGTTTCAATGGGTCAGGAACCTCATAATATTACATAGTAAACTTTTTGTGGAGAATACACATCAGATATTACTGGGGGGTACATCTGGTTAGGGAAATGAGGTGGAGGATGCCTGTCTGTAAGCTATTCACAGACAGATTATTCCAGTTCAGTGTGATCAGAGCATCAACAGGAGAGCGAGCAAACTCCTGTGGGGCATAGGGTGGAGTGAGACCAGGAAGCCCTCAACACACTCTGAGCACAGAGCGGGCCTTGAGAAGTTGATCTGGAGTTCCCTGGGTGAAGAGATAGAGGGGCGTAACGAGTAGGAGGCACAGCATGTGCAAAGGTATGGAGGCATGAAAGATCATTTATCCATCCGTCCATCCATCCTTGCCTCCATTTGTCCAGCTTTTCCTCCATTTATGCAGTAAGTGATTATTCCAGCCATCTATCCACTTATTCATTGTGTATACTCTTCATCCATCCATCCATCTATCCATCCATCCATCCATCTGTTCAGTCATCTATGCCCGCATTCATCCACTTATTCCAGCAGTTACACATCCACTCATTCATGTATTTATTCATCAGTATCCAAAGTCAACGCAGCAGACCCTGGTTTGATTTCTGGGTCAGGAAGATCTGCTGGAGAAGGGATAGGCTACCCAGTCCTGTATTCTTGGGCTTCCCTGGTGGCTCAGCTGGTAAAGAATCCGCCTGCAATGTGGGAGATCTGGGTTCGATCCCTGGGTTGGGAAGATCCCCTGGAGAAGGGAAAGGCTACCCATTCCAGTATTCTGGCCTGGAGAATTCTACGGACTGTATAGCCCATGGGATCACAAAGAGTCGGACTTGACTGAATGACTTTCACTCATCTCAGAGATCCAAAGTCATATGATCTTTTCACTCCAAATGTCACCTCCTCAGGGAGCCTTCCCTGACTCTCTTTCTAAAGAACCCCCCGAGACCTTCCCTCTTTGACCCTCCACTTTGTACTTTTTCTTTGTAGCACTTACCCCAACTTGTCCCTGTGCTCTCTAATTATATGTCTGTTTGTTTGGTGTCTGTGTCCACCACCAGCACACATTCATTCATTCGGCAAGTATTTGTTGAGGATTGACTGAGTGCCAGGCTCTGTTGTAGGCACTGGGAAGACAGACAAAAATCCTCACCTGTGCAGAGCTGATGTTATAATGGGAGGCATTGGACAATAGGTAATAAGTGTACTAAGTAAATTACTGGCAAGTTGGAGAATGCTGAGTGCTGTGGACTTCCCAGGCGGCACTAGTGGTAAAGAACCTGCCTGCCAATGCAGGAGATGTAAGAGACAAGGGTTCAATCCCTGGATCAGGAAGATCCCCTGGAAGAGGGCATGGCAACCCACTCCACTATTCTTGCCTGGAGAATCCCATGGACAAAGAAGCCTGATGGGGTGACAAAGAGTCGGACATGACTGAAGCGACTTAGCCTGCACCCATGAGTGCTGTGGTCAAAGAAAACACAGAACCAGTGAGAGGTATTAGTGATCCAGAGGAGAGGTTGCTCAGATAAGTCGTCGTGGAGGAAGTGGGTCTCTGAGCAAAGACTGAAAGGAGATGAGGGAGCCAAGTGGTTTTCTAAGGGAATTGCATTCCAGGACAGAGAGAATGATGTGTACAGAAGTCCTAAGGCAGGGCTGAGCTTGGTGTGTTGGCGATTCATTGAGGAGGCCAGCGTGGCTGGAGCAAAGTAATCAAGGGGGAGAGGGAGGAAGCTGTGAGTAGAGAGGGGACAAGGGGGGCCAGATGGGGTAGGACCTTGCTTTAACTTTGAGACTGGAGTCAGGGGTGGACGCTGAGCAGAGGAGGGACAAGATCTAACTTAGGTGTGAACTGGTTCCCTCTGCCTGCCATGTAGGAGTAGATCGATGTGAGCTCTCTAAGGGCTGGAACTACATCTTTGTCCCTTCTGTCTCCTTGGCTTCTGGTACAAGGGTCTGCAAACTATGGCCCACAGGCTAAATCCTCGGATTTTCTGTTTGTATAAATAAAGTTTTATTGAAACAAACCCACACCCATTTGTTTACATATTATCTATGGCTGCTTTCCTGCTAAATAGAATAGTTACAGCAGAGACCATCTGGCTCTCAAACCTGAAAATATTTACTGTTTTGCCTTTTACAGAAAAACTGTGCTGACCCCTGGTCAGGAACAAGGCCTGGCACATAGTAGGCACTCAGTAAATATTTGTTGTCACATAACTGAGCCGGTCTCTCATCTGTGACCCACACGAGGCTGCCAGCTTGCTCTTGTCTCAGAGCCAGTTCCAGTCACATGTGGGAAAACAACAGCCCAGGGACCAAAAATAAAATACTGGAACCATTCACATCTCTGCCACGGAGGAACTGCTCAGGCAGGAATATAGTCAGGACCCACAGAGAAACTCAGCATACTCTTCGTCCTTTTATTTTTCTTCATTAAGACTCGGGGCTCCTTTACCCCTGCCAGGCGTGGAAACTGCTCCCCCCATTTTTTTCTCACTTAAAAAAATCCCCCAAACCCTCTTCCATAGAGAAGCCCCCCCTCCCTGACTTTCCTGTCTCCTCTCCTGTCAACTCCAACGTTTTGTTTTTGTACATGACTTAGGTCCCAGCTGTTTTTTTTTTTTTTTTTTCCCATGCTTCCGATGCCCATTACTCAGATTCTGCATAATGAGGCAGTTATGAGTTAAGAATAATGGGGCTGTGCCAGCTGGCAGAATATCTCTGGGAACTGAGAAAGCTCCCACACTCCAATTTCCTTTTCTTCTTACACACATCGATCACAGTATTCTATCTGTCCTCACTTTCCAAGTTTCTCCTTTACTGCAGTTTGTCCTGTACCCTCAGGATCCACAGAGCAATCAGAGCCAGTCCCTGAGAGCTGGGAACTCACAGTTTAATGGAGACAGTCCCAGTGCTGGGGGTGAAGAGATGGATGCACGCTGGGATGCATCCACCCACCATCCATGGTGGGGATGACTTGACTGTCAAGGGAATGAGTTTGAAGTTTTATGCTGAGGACCCTCTCTGGCAGACTTGGATGGAGGCCAGATGGAGGGCTCTGAGGGAGCAGGGTGCCTCCTTCTGACCTGGTGTACATTCTGGTGATTTCACATAGGTATCTACACCCTAGACACTGGGGCCAGATTGCTTGGGTTCAAATCCAGAGGCTCTCATGCTTTCTAACTATGTAGTCTTGGGTAGGTTTCCCTCAGTGTCCTTACTGTAAAATGGGTATGACTAATACCTACCACTTAGAGTTATTGGGAGGATCATGGGATTAATACATACAAAGAACCTGGAACTGTGCCTGGCACACAATTGTTGTTGTTTAGTCGCTAAGTCGTGTCCCATACTTTCATGAACCCATGAACTATATATAGCCCACCAGGCTCCTCTCTCCATGGGCTCTTCTGTCCATGGGATTTCCCAGGCAAGAATACTGGAGTGGGTTGCCATTTCCTTCTCCAGGAGATCTTCCCAAGCCCTGGATCGAACCCACATCTCCTACACTGAAGGCAGATTCTTTACCGCTGAGCCACCAGGGAAGCCCACCCGGCGCAGAGTAGGCACTCAGTAAATATCAGCAACTATTAAAAGTGCTTAGCAACAGGCATCCTATTATCATTTAGTGATGTCATCAATTATCCTATAGATTGAGCAGAAAGAACGACATCTTCAGTTTAGACCCTGGGTGGAATGATGACATCACCAGTTACCAGGTAGAAAATGGTTAGAATGTACTCGCCAGAGGTTTCATTCCCACTTGAATTTCTGTTGTGTCCCAGTCCACACTCTTCTCTGGGGCACATGGGATTATCACCTATTTGCGTCTCAGTTTTCTATCAATCAAACGCAGATAATAAAAGTATCAGTCTCCTAGGATTGTTGAGAGAATCCAATGAGTTAGATACAGACAAAGGCCACAGTGTCCCGCGCACAGCTGGCACTCAATCAACAGCAGCTCCTGTTAGTCTCATGGCAAGAGGACTCCATGGTGGACACGCTGGCTAGGGTAACAGGTGCTCTCCTCTGTCTCTGGGAGTCTTGGCTAAGAGCACAGACCCACTGCAGTCTGAGCCCAGATCTGCCTTCAAAGGCAGCCAGGAGACCCTGGGCACGTTGCAGGCCTGAAAGTGGGAATAATGACAGTGCCAGCTTACAGGACTGGCATGAGGAGGCATCAACATGATGACGACCATGCTCCCAGCACTCAGCCTTCGTACACGTGAACCGTATAATCACTGAGGATGTCCTTGCAAAGGTCCTCCCCTCCTTGGAACCGTTTGCCCACCTGCAAAGAAATGGGCAGCGACTGTGGCAATCTCAAAGCTTCTTGCCTATAAGGACTCACCTTTGCTATCGCTGAGTGTAGGTGTTGGGAGATGGATGCTCCCACCCGTGTCTGCCCTCAGCCCAGCTCCAGCTCTTTCCTTCTGTCTCCTCACTCCCCATCTCTTAACCGTCAACTTTCCCCTTTCTCTGGCTTCTTTCCCTTGTTCTAGACTTTTTCTTTCTCTCTTGTTTCTCTCCTGCATGCTATCAGAAGACTGTTTGTAGAGCAATAAATAGTGATAGCAATCATAATTTGTGTATTTAATCTTTCCCCCATACTAGGACAGCTCTTTGCATGTATTAACTCATTTAATTCACACAAAGACTTGTTACTGTTGGTTCAACAAACACTTACGGAGTGCCTCCTGTGTGCCAGACCCTGAGAATCCAGCTCGGAGCAAAAGAAAGATCCTCGCCCTCGTGGGACTCACGTTCTAGTGGAGAGACAGAAGATAAAAAGGTAAACAAACAAACAAAAAACACCTCTTCTAGTGCTATGGGGGAAAAAAGCCAAGGAAGTCAAGGGAAGAAAGTGAAATGTTTTCTATAGAATGGTTGGGAAAGGCCTTCTGGAGGAGGTGTGTGCTTCCCTGGTGACTCAGATGGTAAAGAATTCTCCTGCAATGCAGGAGCCACGTGTTCCATCCCTGGGTCGGGAAGATCCCTTGGCAAAAGGAATGGCAACCCACTCCAGTATTCTTGCCTGGAGAATCCCATAGGCAGAGGAACCTGGTGGGCTACAGTCCATGGGGTTGCAAAGAGGCAGACACGACTGAGCAACTATCACTTACACTTTTCTGGAGGAGGTGACATTGGATCTGACCTGATGATGTGAGGTGGGGCAGCCATGCAAAATCTGTGGGAAGAAACAGCCAGTGCAAAGGCCCTGAGGCAGAACCATGCCTCGGGAGTGTTTGAGGAGTTGAGGAACAGCCGGAAAGCCTGTATCACTGGAGCTGAATGAAGGAGAGTTGATCTCACACAGGGGCCCCCTGGGACCACATCATGCAGGGTCTTGTGGGTCACAATGAGGACTTTGGTTTTTACTCTGACAAGGAGCCATGAAAGGTTCTGAGATGAGGAGGGGTGCAGTCTGGACAAAGTTTGACAGGATCCCATTGGCAATAGGCTGTGGGGGGAGGGGTGGTGAAGGTGGGGGCAGAGGGGCCATCCTCTCCATTTGACGGACGCAGAAATAATGTCAAAATGTCAAAAAAAGGCCAGCAACAGGTTCAAGCCCCCACAGCTGTTGAGCAGTGGAGACAGGTTGGCAGGCTGTCTGGGACTTGAGTCCTGTGTAGTCCAGCCTCCCCTCCCCCTTCTCAAGCCTAGCTGCTCACCCTTCCTGAAGTCTCAGTGTACACCTGTAAAATTGGGACACAGGTCAGAGACCAGTGGTGCACGGCTCACCAGCAACATGCTAGCTCCAGAAGTGGGCACCACCTCAGGGTTCAGAGGAGCCTTCACTTTGTGACCTTGGGAAGGTGCCTACCTCTCTCCTGAGCCTCTGTTTTCCCATCTATAATTTGGGAAGCATTAACCAACGTCTGGGTGTAGCCTGGTGGTTAAAAGCGCAAGTTCTAGCGTCAGATTTGGCAGGATCCGAGTCCTTGGTCTGCCGCTTGCCAGCTCTATGACTTCCAGCAGTTAGACATCCTCTTTCTAAGCTTCGGTTTACCTCATCTGGAAGATGAAGATCTTAACAGCACTAATTCCAAGGGGGTAGTTGTAAGGATTAAATGAGATCATGCAGGTAAAGCGCTTAGCACAGCTCCTGGCATACATCAGGCACTCAATAAATGATCATTATTATTATTACTGACAGTAATGCCCACACCTCTGGGTGGGTGAGAGCCTGGAGAGTGCCTGGTGGTACGCGGTCGGCGTTTGACAAAAGTGAATTCTCTCGCCCTTCTCTCATGCCTGCCGGCTCCCGGGGGACCCAGGCATTCCGGCCTCCGGCCGCCCCCCCAACGCCGACCCTTACAAAGGCCCTCATTCATGTCTGGTGCACAAAGCGGCTCATTCACCCTGGTCCCTTGGGCTTCCCGCCCCTGGCCGCCCCTTGTACCTCGCCATTGGTTGGACCCCCTGCCTGTCAGGCTTCGGGTCTTGCCTGCTGCCGTGCCGCCTAGCTCCACGCTCCAGAGCCGTTCTTTTCCCACGGCTGGCACACTCCGGCAACTTCTGATTGGCCCCTCCCGCCAGCCGCTCCTCTTGATTGGCGGGTGCGCACCCTGTGGGCGAGTCCATAGCTTGTCGCAGCAGGCGCCGATTGGCCCCTGTTGCGCTTGTGTGGGCGGGGCTTTCTTGGCTGACCCGCCCCTCCTTCTCCCCAGGCCGAAGCCTCGGGACGGCCCTGGAAGCCGGTGAGTGCCCGGGGCCCGCTGCCCGCCTGAGGCGGCGGGGAGTGGAACTGGGTCCCGGGAGGCTGGAGCTCCGAGGTTGCGGTCGGGGCTCCGGAGGCCGGCGCGAACTGCGGGGAAGGGGCGGTGACGTGGACACTCACCTTGCGCTCAGCCGGACGGCAGCTGGGGGCCTGGGGACGGGGTGGGGCGGGGCGTCTCCACTCGCCCCCACAACTCGAGTTCCTCCTCTAGGAGAGGCCGGGTTGGGGTCCTCGCTGGAGGCCCCAGGCCTGTTTCGCAGATGGGGAAACTGAGGCTCGCTTTGGGACATTGGGCGCTTTAATACTGAGTCATTGCCTTCAATTCCCCGCACTCGATGACTGTGTCTCTGTCTTCACGTGTAAAAATTGCGGACCGGAGACAGGGATCATCGTGACTGGCAGAGCAGAGGGGTGGGGAAAGACATCTTTGAGCCCCCGCGATGTACTTGGGCACTTTTATTTTTATAACTAAATAATTAACTTTATATTAACCCGAGATGGGTTATATTGCACCCATTTAACAGAGAAAGAAAAACAGGCCGCACAGAGGCGGTGACTGCAGGGCGACAGGGCCGAGAATAACACTTCGAAGACCGACTGTGTGCTGGGTTCCTTAACGTTTTTAATCCAACAGAAGTCCGCTAAGGAAGGCTGTAGTTCCTAAGAAGTAAATGGGGAAGGAGGTTGAGAGTTACCACTTGGGAAGAGGAAATAGAAATCTTTGAGGACCTACTACGCATTCCACCCAAATCCCCTCTTTAGAAAATGGCCTGGGCTTGAACCCCAGCCCTCCTTCTTACTGGCTGTGTGACCTTGAGCCGGTTACTTACTTCACGTCTCCATGCCTCAGTTTCTCCAGGGAAATGGAGATGCTGATTGTCCTTATCTCACTGGTTTTGAGATCATTCTATGAGTTTGGTCCACTGTTCTAAAAGCCGGAAAACCCTCGGCCCATAGTAGGTGCACTTAGTTACCATTATTTAGTCCTCAGTTCAGAGAACTGAAGCTCCAGACTCTAGAAAATCATGTTCTCGTCTTCTTCGGTATGTCTCGAGCTCCCTGTGAATTGTACGGCCCCGTTTCCAGGGTTGAGGAAACTAAAGTTCTGCGAGATTAAATGATGTCTCCGGGCATTACTTGTTTAAACGCTGGGCTGGGCACTTTCTCCCACATGGGTTTATTCATTTCATTGGCCTCCATTCGCGAAGAGGAAAGCCAAAGCCCAGAAAGCTTGAGCGGGATTCGAACCTCCAGAGTCCTCAGCCCTCTCCGCTGCGGGTCCTTGACCTTTGCTCGCCCAAAGGAGGAGGGGCCCTGGCGCCGCCTCCGCCCACCTGGCAACAGGCTCATCCCCGCCTCTCCCCATCCCCCTGTCTAGGGCCTTGCAACCCCGGGATCCGCCCCCTTCCCCAGCCGGGCAGGTGCTAGGTGACATCAGAGCCGGGCTCCCTCCCGGTGACGCGACGTGGCCCCGCCCCGCGCTGGACCGCGGAGGTAGCCGCACCTGGGAGCTCTGAAGAGGCCGGGGGATTCCTGGGCCCCCTCCCCAGCTTCCCGCTTCCTGTACCAGCCGGCGCCCTCCAGGTAGCCCCCAGGGTCCGCGGGGTGAGGCACTTGGGTCTTAGGGAGATGGGGGTTGCGCGCTGGGATTCCGGGATGTGAGGAGGGGGCCCCGGGGCCGGGAACCCCAGGTCTGATTAAGGACGGCTCTGGGAGGCTGGGCTCATGGGTCTCGAGGGAGGAAGGCGCTGGGACCAGGACTCCCCTGAGAGCTGGAATGTGTACATCTTGAGGGAAGAGGGGGCTGGGAGCCTGGACTCCTGGGTCTGAGGGAGGAGGGGTTGAGTGCCCAGATTTCTGAGTCTGGAGGCAGAGAGGACCCTTGGATCCTAGCACTAGACTGAGGTCAGAGGGCTGGATGCCAAGGGCCCCAACCCCTGCCCCAGGGGCGGATCCCTGGCTCCTTCCTTTCCAGCCAGCAGTCCCTGCCCCTCCCAGGCAGGTGCTTTCACCTGCACTGGTGACAGAAATGAGTCCTGGCAGAGGTGTTCCTGCTGGTTAAGGAGGGCAGGGCTGCCAGAGGGCCAGGCCACCCCATCAGAGCTGTTCTCAGCTCTCAGAAGTTGGTCCCAGGCGTCTTCACCTCTAGCCTCTTCACCTCTAGCCTCTTTGCCTCTAGCCTCTTCGCCTCTAGCGGGCTGCAGTGAGGTAAGGGGGCTGGAATTCACAGGTCCAAGGGAGGAGAGGTCTGAGGGTTCCTGAAAATGTAGGCTGCCGGGGGCCCAGACTCCTGAGTCTGGAGGAGGAGGGGCTGGGGGCCTGGACTCCTGGGTCCAAGGGAGGAGGGACCTGGGGCTCAGACTCTTGGCTCTAGTGAAGGGAGGCACAGGGCTGGGTGATTGCAAAAAACTCCCAAACCCTTCCTGGTCAAAGGCCGTGAGCTGGAGAGGAAGTGGGTGGGGTGAGGGTAAGGGTAAAGTCCCAGGGATGGGACTTGGCTCTGAAGGGATGAGGGCCACTTAGGAGGCCTGGTCAGTCTGGGCGACCTGGGGCCTGGGACATGGAGAGAGATATGGCATTGGATGGCGGGAGACGCCCGCTGTTTGAATGCAGGGGCCTTGGGTTTGAGGCCAGAGAGCAGCAGGACCAAATGTCATAGGGTGAGGGTGAGGGCCTGGGGCCGCTGGTGGTGGGGAGAGTGCCTGGGGGTAAGAAGGGTGTGTGCCTGGAGCTGAGTGTCCAGGTAAGGGAAAGACAAGGGCCTGCTGGGATCAGATCCAGAGATGTCCAAGAAGAGCTGGGTGTTTGGAGGGACATCTCCAGAGATATGTTGGAGTTGGGGGCTGGGGGTCCTGGAGGGCAGAGGCAGAAGCACCAAGGTGGGGGAGACAGAGCACTGGGGGGTCCTGTGACTGGTGTGTGGGCAGCGATGTGGCCATCTGAGGCCGTGGGAGACAACAGAGTCCAGCTTCTTCAGGGGCAGGGCACGGTGAGGGACAGGGGGCATAGTTTTCCTCAAGGGTGCTTAAACTACTCTGGGATTGCCAAGCTCTGTTCCCTGCTGGTCTGCAGCCCCTTTAAGGGCAGGAAGGGGGTCTAGCACAGGCTGGCTCAGATCTCAAAGCTCATCTTGGGTTGTGACTGTTTGAGACGTGTCTGAGACCCCAGATCAGGTGCTCCTCGAAGCAGGGCCTCGTCTGACTCATATCTGGATCCCCAGACTCACTCTGGGCAGAGCTCAGAACTTAAGAAAACTTCAGGGAATGTTGAGTGAATGCAGAAGTTAATGAATGGGGCCAGCCCATGGTAAAGAGAAGGATTTCAGGTTGCAGGGAAGAAAGCCACTGCTAACCAAGTGATGAAATTCAGGTCTGTTCTGGAGTGACCTAGAGGTGGTCAGGGAACCTGAGTTACAGAAATCAGGTTGACACTGTTCTAGGGCTTACATCTATGAGGTCAAGGTCCTCAGCGTGACCCAGTCTGACCCCCTTTGTCCGTAATCTTTCCTTACCTACCACCCGTTCTCCCTGGATCACCTGGCTCCAGCTACACTGGCAGCTCATAGTGCCACATAGACATAGAGGCACATGCCTGCCCCAGGGCCTTTGTACAGGCTGTTCTCCCAGCCTGAAATGCTTTTTTGTCTGACATTCCCATGGCCTGTTCCCTTCATCTCCCTCAGGTCTTTATTCAGATGCCACATCAGAGAGGCTTTCCTTGGCCACCCCAATTAAAACTTCAATGGCCCTCAACCCTAACAGTCCCTGTTCTCTGCTTCATTCTCCCCCTTGGCATGTATCATCATTTAACATACGGTATAATTTACTTATTTATCTTTGAATCTGTCTCCTGGGATTAGAGCAGCACTAACTCACAGAAACACAATGCAAGCCAAATGTGTAATTTAAATTTTTCTAGCCACATTAAAAAATAAAGATATAAAAAGGAACAAGTGACGTAAGTGCTGATGATGTATTTTTTTAATCCAATATGTTACCAAATGTAAGAAACACGAATGAGCTTTTTGTTGTGCTGTCTTTGAAACTGGGTGTGTGTCTTATGGTCAGAACCCATCTCAGTGTGGATTCTCCATTTCAACTCTCCAGTAGCCTCACATGGCCATGGCTCCTATGATAGCCAGATCAGGGCTAGAATGTAAACACCTTAGGAAGGCAGGAATCTTTTTCTGGCTTGTTCTTTGCCATATGGCTGACACCTTGAACAGTAGCATAGACTGGCTTATTAAAGAATTATTTTTAGAAAATGTATTTTATTGAAATATAGTTGATCTACAATGTTGTGTTAATTTCTTCTGTATAGCAAAGTGATTCAGTTATACATATATATTCTTTTCCATTATGGTTTATCACTGTACATTGAATAGAGTTCCCTGGGCTCAACAGTAGGACCTTGCTGTTTATCCATTCTATCTCTAATAGTTGGCATCTGCTAATCCCAAACTTCCAGTCCTTGTCTCCCTCATCCCCCACTCCTTGGCCCGAGCAAGTCTATTCTCTATGTCTGTAGGTCTGTTTCTCATTCCTAGATAAGTATATTTGTTACATATTTTAGATTCCACATGTAAGTTGTATCATATGGTATTTGTCTTCCTCTGACAATTCATTTAATATGATAACCCCTAGGTCCATCCATGTTGCTGCAAACAGCATTACTTCATTCTGTTGTTTGAATGGCTGAGTAGCATTCCATTGTATATATGTGCCACATCTTTATCCATTCATCTGTCAATGGACATTCAAGGTTGTTATTCAAGAATTATTGAATTGGGAATTCGCTGGCGGTTTAGTGCTTAGGACTCCCAGCTTTCAGTGCCAGTGGCCCCTGTTCAGTCCCTGGTGGGGAAATTGAGATCCCAGAAGCCTGGTGGTCCAGCCACACACACACACACACACACACACACGAATTATTGAATGAGTGGATAGAGAGGTGGATGGTAGAATGGGTAAAAAAAGGTCTGTGAACCCGTTTTGCAGAAGTGTAAATTGAGGTTTGGTGGGGAAGGCAGTGGCGACTGTCAGGGGAATCTGGGGTGGGGATGGAAACCCTCCTTGACCCCGGTGCTCTGCTCTCTCCCTGCAGACCATGGCAGCAGTGACCGTGTCGGTGCCTGGGCGGAAGGCGCCCCCCAGGCCGGGCCCGGTGCCCGAGGCCGCCCAGCCGTTCCTGTTCGCACCTCGCGGGCCGGGCGTGGGCAGCGGGCCCGGGGGCTCGGGCACGTCCCCGCAGGTGGAGTGGACGGCACGGCGCCTGGTGTGGGTGCCGTCGGAGCTACACGGCTTCGAGGCGGCGGCACTGCGGCACGAGGGCGACGAGGAGGCCGAGGTGGAGCTGGCGGAGAGCGGCCGGCGGCTGCGGCTGCCGCGCGACCAGATCCAGCGCATGAACCCGCCCAAGTTCAGCAAGGCCGAGGACATGGCCGAGCTGACCTGCCTCAACGAGGCCTCCGTGCTGCACAACCTCCGCGAGCGCTACTACTCCGGCCTCATCTACGTGAGTGGCCTCCTTCCCCGGGAGGGCCTTGCCTGGGGGGTGGGGCGGCTGGGTGTCAGCACCCCAGCTGGAACCGACGTGAGGCTGTTTCTAATTCTCCCCTCAGGTCGGATAACAGTGCCCACCCTTAGTTGCCAAGTGATAAATTATTGGATTACCAGGACTGCCTCAGACCCCATTGCAGGCGTCTCATATTATACAGTGCTGCTGCGGCTAAGTCGCTTCAGTCGTGTCCGACTCTGTGCGACCCCATAGACCGCAGCCCACCAGGCTCCCCCGTCCCTGAGATAATCCAGGCAAGAACACTGGAGTGGGTTGCCCTTTCCTTCTCCAATGCATGAAAGTGAAAAGTGAAAAGGAAGTCGCTCAGTCGTGTCCAACTCTTCGCGACCCCATGGACTGCAGCCTACCAGGCTCCTCTGTCCATGGGATTTTCTAGGCAAAAGTACTGGAGTAGGGTGGATGCTCCTTTATTGGGCTTCCCCTGTGGCTCAGTGGTAAAGAATCCGCCTGCAATGCAGGAGCCCCAGAAGAAGCGGGTTCGATCCCTGGGTAGGGAAGTTTCCCTGGAGAAGGAAATGACAACCCACTCCAGTGTTTTTGCCTGGAGAATCCCAGGGGCGGGGGAGCCTGGTGGGCTGACGTCTATGGGGTCACACAGAGTCGGACACGACTGAATCGACTTAGCAGCAGCAGCAGCAGGATTAAGACAGGACCGGTCATAGTGGAGAAGGCAATGGCAACCCACTCCAGTACTCTTGCCTGGAAAATCCCATGGACGGAGGAGCCTGGTGGGCTGCCGTCCACGGGGTCGCACAGGGTCGGACACGACTGAAGCGACTTAGCAGCAGCAGCAGGTCACAGTGAGATTGACTGTGCCCTAGTCACTGTTAACCTTTCAATGTCTCACGTTGTTTAATCTTAACAGCAAGCAGGTGGAGTAGGGCAGTGGTTCTTAGCTCTGCCTTCTTGTTATAGTCAGCTGGGGAATTTTACAAAATGCCAGCACTGGAGCCCTGCCCCACCCCATTTGAATCAGACTCTCTGGGGGGTGTGACATGGACACTGGCATTTTTAATAAGCTTCCAGGGTGGTTCTAATGGGCAGCCAGAGTGTCGTTCAGAGCAAACAGGATTAGAGATGTTGACAAGGAATGTCGACAATAATAATGAGAAATAATGATCATGGGTGGCTAGCAAATATTTATCGAGCACTTAATGATGTGCCAAGTACTGTTCTAAGTGCTGCGTGTGGGTTATCAGCTCACTTCTGGGCTGGGGACTTGTCCTTATCGCCTGATGTTTCAGGAATGTTAAGTGACTTGGGTCCCAGGTCACATGGACGTGAAGGATTTGAACCCAGGCAGCTGGCCGCAGAGTCACGCTCTGAATACCAGCTTAGAGGGCTGGAGTCTCACTGCCTTGCTCATTGAAACTGGCCCATCAAGAATAGATGCAAAATATCTCCCTAAGACCCTAAAAGGAAAAGTGCTGGTTTTATGTGTTATAAAAACTGCAAAACTTTCATGAAAGTAATAAAAAAACACGTCACTAAATGATGAGATGTATCAAAAAAATAAAAATAAATAACCTGGCCTCAATGTCCACCCCGTTAAGGGTCATAAGCACAAGATAAGGGTATTTTTATGAATTCTGACTCCTGTTTGGGGGAGAGACTGAGGCCGTGAGAGGGGCCGGTGGCTTGCTCAGGGCCCCTCAGCTTTTGGTGGCAGAGGTGGGATTTGACCTCAGGATTATCTGGCCCTGGATTGAGGTGACACCTTCTGCAGCCTATGTGGGGCCCTTAGGATTCCTCACTTCCTTTGTGAGCCATGGGAGCTCTGTGAGCCTCTGTCCAGGCCACTGCCCTGGACCTCATCAAAGTCAGGGGATCAGAGAGGCACCCAAAACCCTGAGCCACCCCTTTCCTGTTAGTAAACACTCTGAACCCTCACAGCAATGTTGTAGGGTATCTCCTATCATCCCCATTCTGTCGGTGGGGACACTGAGCCTCAGAGAGGGGCCAAGACTTAGGCCACGCCCCACCAGCTACCAACCAGCTTAACCAGTATTTGAACCTAGGCCTTCTGACTCTAGACCCCCCATTCTATCCACAGCAGTGGGAAGAGTGTTGGGAAAGTTCAGGGGGGGAAATGGTGAGGCCTGAGTGAAGGCTGTGTGTGGTCTGAGAGTCAGAGAATTGGGACCTGACAAATGAAAGTGAGATGGAAGTTTCCGGAAGCCCAGACAGGAAGGAAATTCGGCCTTAACAATAATCATTAGTACTCAGGGAGTGCCTGCTTTCTCCGTGAGGTGCTATTCTAAACTTCATTTCAGTATGATCTTGTTGACCCCCTCACCACATAAGGCTGTGAGGTAGGGGTCATCACCTCCTTTGCCCACGGCTTGGAGAGGAAAAGACATTGGCCCAGGAGTAGTTAACAGCTAATGTATTAGGCGTGCATAGGGACTTCCCTGTGGTCTAGTGGTTAAGACTCCACACTTCCACTGCAGGGGGTGCGGGTTTGAGCCCTGTCCAGGGAACTAAGATCCTGCATGCTTTGAGATGTGACATGATTGAGTAAATAAATAAAAAATAAGCACACACAGGGTTCCAAGGCTCACGCTCAGCTCGGTACTCGCAACATGAACTTGTGGGTAGCTCCCTGAAGCCCTCTGTAGAAGCACTGTTCCCATGTCTGTGTGATGAAAAGGGGACCCGGGAAAGTTAAGGAGTGTGCTCAAGCCACCCAGCTAGAAGATTTGATTCAAGCTCCACCTGGCTTGTCCTTGGGCTGTGCTTAGTAAATACTAACTGGCCAAAGGGAAAGACAGTGCCTTCCAGTGGATGGTGTCCAGGATTCCAGAAACCAGATCCTGTTGCTCATAGGCTATTTGGCCTGATGTGGTCCCTTCCCTGAGATGCCCAGGGCAGAAGGGGACCCCATCTGCTGGACGCTGGCTGTGCCCTCTGCTCCGGGAGGCACCTGAAGATGCTTGACATCATGTCACTCTCAGAATCCTTCTAGATGGTGGAGGTTCAGAGCTCCATTTCTCCAGAGCTGAAAACTTGGGCTTGGAGAGGGCAAACACCTGGAGTCCAGTCACACAGGCTAGATACGTGGGATGACACAGCATCCGAGTCTGAGTCTTAGCTCCCGGGTGGGCTGGGAACCTGAGTGTGTCTCAGCGCCAAGACTGGAGCACCTTTTATCGCCCCGCCTTGGGCTGTCTGGTTTTTATTTTCTGTCTTCCTTAATCCCTACTGCCTCGGTAATGAGCTGGGGAGGGTTTCTCAGGGAGGAAACCGAGACTGAGGGGAGAGTCACTGGGCTGCGGAGGGGCGGTGGCAGCGGGGAGTTGGACCTGGCGGGTCCGCCTTCAGAGTCCTGCCCCAGGCCCTTCCAGCCAGGCTTCTGCAGCTGTGTGCCGGCCACTCAGGTGGCCCCGGCCCTCTCTAGGCGCACCGGCCTCAGCCCCTTTCCCCCTGGCCTTGGCAGCCAGCTCAGGTTCCCTCTAGGGTGTTGCCCTGGCTATAAGGTATGGCTGGCAGGAGGGGGCTGGGACGGGGATGGGGTGCAGGAGGGGGCTCCTCAGCCAGCCAGAAGTGGGGGCCAAGGCGCCAGCAGCCATGAGATACCCTCCCTGGGAATGTGGTCTGGCTGCCCCGCCCTTTGAGAGCTCTGGGGAGCTGCTGGCAGGGCGGGCAGACACCCAGCAAACCGGTTGTTCTGCTCCGGGCTGGCCACCCACTCTCCCATCCTTAAAAGCTTGGCACCGGGCAGCCTGCGGTGGCCACACCCTCACTCTGCTTGAGAAGCTCAAGTTGTCTGGGAGCTTAAAGCAGTTCTGCTGTCAATCGACAAGTAAATAGCTGGTCATTTAACTCGCTAAGTAGCTAACTAGCTGCCTAAGTAGCTAGTTGGTTTCATAGTTAACTAGCTGAGACCCTGGGGCTTCCCCAGTGGCTCAGTGGTAAAGAATCTGCCTGCCAGTGCAGGAGATATGGATTCGATCCCTGGGTCCAGAAGATCCCCTGGAGAAGGAAATGGCAACCCACTCCAGTATTCTTGCCTGGGAAATCCCGTGGACAGAGGAGCCTGGCAGTCCATGAGGTCGCAAAGAGTCGGACATGACTGAGCAACTAAACAGCAGCTGAGCCCCTAAGCAACTCTCTGGCTTTATTAGCTAGCTTGACCCAGCTAAGTTAACTAGTTAGCTCTCTGGATTGTGTTAGCTAGGTGGTCAGCTAGTTCTCTAGCCGGTCTAACTGCCTTGATCCCTCCTGTCTCTCGTCTACCTGAGGCTCCGTTAGAGCTGGAACAGTGCTTAAATGATTACCAGGTCCTGAACTCAGGCCCAAAGGGTGTGTGGACAAATTCAGGGCATCCATGCAAAAAAAAAAAAACTTGGATGCAAAAAAAAAAAAATTACATCTTTATTTTCACGCATCTCAAACCTGAAATTTAGCATGTCCTCCAATAAGAGGGAACCACCAAAACTGTCATGTACGCAGGTCCTGTGAGTCTGTTATCAACAGAAACCGCAGACATGTTCCCGTCAAGTTTCAGCGGCTGCAGATACAGGAAGCACTCTTCCAGAAATATTCTGTGTGTATTCAAGCAGATTCAGAAAAGTGTTCTTCTTGCAAAGTTCTTACCTTGTTTCTTATGTTGTTTTGGAGATAGTTCTCTGTCTGTAGAGGCCAGAAACCTCATAGGAATTCATTGCATGACCATGCATCCAGATCGTTTCCGGTCCTTCGTTATTTTAAAAGAATGATGCTACAGATGAACTTGCACTTGGTCCTTTCATGGTGTGAGTCCAAGCAGTGACAGGGGTACAAAGCCTCCATTCTCTCCCCTTGTGAATCCTCATTCATACAGCACCTTTGTGCAGTTTGGAAAGCTTCTTTTCAACCATCAGCCTGAAACCATAACAAATGCTTAAATCTACATTGTCATTGTGCGAATGGCAGTCCCTTTGCCGGATGTCATTGTGCAGTGCACAACCTGCCCAGCTGTACATGGCAACTCCGTGCTGCCCCTGGGTCACAGGCAGGTAGCTAGCTGAGGCCCTCTCCCTTCTTGCCCATTGCAGACGTACTCCGGCCTTTTCTGTGTGGTCATCAACCCATACAAGCAGCTGCCCATCTACACGGAGGCCATCGTGGAGATGTACCGGGGCAAGAAGCGCCACGAAGTGCCGCCCCACGTGTACGCAGTGACCGAGGGAGCCTACCGAAGCATGCTCCAGGGTGAGTGTGGGGTAGGGGCTGCTGGAGGTGCCTCTTCAATGGGGACTAGGCTGGGGGTCAGGATTAGATGTCAGCTCAAGGATTTCAGACTCTGCAAGGCTTCTTTGTGGGGCAGGAGGGAACACAAATGGAGGGCCGAGTGGGCAAGGCTCTGAGTTCCACCAGACAGGTCCCTTTTCATCTGTCTCCTTGTTTACCCCTCCCTGCAACAGGCATCACTTGGAAGCTCATTGGTTCCAGGCTTCTATAAAAATTCCTCTTGAAACAGTGTCTCTTAAGAGCGTTCATTCATTCAACATTTATGTTGCTGACACGATCTATGTTGTTGTGAGTGAATGCCACCCCTTAGAGAATGGGCAGCATGGGCTCGCTGTGTACAGCTGGGCAGGTTGTGCGTTGTATAAGGATGTCCATCAGAGGGGTGCCATTTACTCCATGACAATTGATTACTCGGGGCAAAATTCCATAATTCCATGTGGTACATGTAATACACTCATTATCTATTTATTGTAGGTCATCTATTTTAATAAATACTTGTATATATTAAAAAACATATTAAACATTTTAAAGTTTGTATCTTTCTATCATGACATTAATAGTAGGCAGCATATAAGCTGTATTTTCAAAGCAGTGGTTCCCAGAGTGTAGTCCTCTCATCATTAGCCTCAGCATCACTTAGGAACTTGTTTGAAATGTCAACTCAGCCTTTACTCTTGACCTGCAGAGTCAGAAAGCCTAGGGAGAGCCATGAACCTTGCCACTTCCCACTGTCCTTGGTGTCTAACACTTAGTAGCTGGTCTGTGTGCATTTATTGAAGGGATGGCTCAGATGGTAAAGAATCTGGCTGCAATGAGGGAGACCCAGGTTCAATCCCTGGGTCAGAAAGACCCCCTGGAGGAGGGCATGGCAACCCACTCCAGTATTCTTGCTTGGAGAATTGCATGGATAGAGGAGCCTGGGGGGGCTATAGTCCATGGAGTCACAAAGAGTTGGACACGGCTGAATGACTAACAGCAACTTGTCAGACCCAGGATGAGCGGAGGAGGAGATAGTAGGGACCGAGCTGTGCTCTCTGCCCTCAGGGCAGACGACCCCCAGTGGGCCATCAGTCACCATCACTACATTCTGTGGCCTGTTTGCTATTACAGGCTGAGCCTGGGGTCTAGGATCTCACTCTCACATCTTTGAATGTCATCATTCAGCCCGAGGCAGCACATAGTAGGGGCTCAAATTGAAGTTTGTTGAGTGAATTACATTCTGTTTGGTTGGAGTTTGTTGTCTTCATTTTACAGGTTAGGACACACTGAGGCTCAGGGAGGGACAGCTGCTTTCCCAGAGTCATACAGCCAAAAGAGGCTGAGTCAGGATCAGGTATTAGAATCTAGGAAGATCATATGTCAAAAACCCAGCTTTTCCTTAGCCCTTGGGAAGGATTTTGAAAATAGGGTGGCCAGCATCTCGCTGGAAAAACCCTCCCAGGTGACCCGTCCCCCTCTGTCCCCTACAGATCGTGAGGACCAGTCCATTCTCTGCACGTGAGTAATCCTGAAGGACTTCCTGGAGGAAGTGGGATCCCAGCTGGGCATGGCTCTGCTTGGAATGGACGGGGCTTACCTGGTGACTTGGGCTGACCCTTTTTGCTTCCTTTTGTGCCCCTCCTTAGTGGGGAGTCCGGGGCCGGGAAGACAGAAAACACCAAGAAAGTCATCCAGTACCTTGCCCACGTGGCATCATCACCAAAGGGCCGGAAGGAGCCTGGTGTCCCGGTAAGTGACCTGCCTTGGGACGTACTCTGGAGCCTGCCACCAGATGCTCCCTCCCTCTCAGGCTCTGCTTCCCCTCCTAAGTAACTCCCCACCTCTCCCATGGAAGAACACAGTCACAGGCCTTCTCCTGGCTGCCTCTGCCCCACCCCCACCCCTGAATCCCTACTATGTGCCTGATATATATAGTGCTGGGAGCCGAGGCAGGATGGACATAAAAATTGCAACAGCCAGTCCTTCGCCTCATTGACCCTTGGAACAGTGCCTCTGGCACATAGTAGGAGCTTACATCCCAGAGCACCCACTATGTGTCTGGCCTGTTTAGGTACCTGCAGTGCCCAGGTTTGCTTTGTAAGTGAGCGTTTATATATAGCCCTAGTCCTTTGACTTATATTACTGTAACGCCCCAGTGAGGTGGGTGTGGTTTAAAGATGGGAAAGCAAAGTCACACCTGGGGTGGGTCGGCTGTCCAAGGTTACACGCCCAGGAAGGGCTAGCCCAGATTCAAACCCCAGGTGATGGGGCCGCCGCCCACTCCCCACCCCCAGGCACCCCGCTCCACAGGCCAGTTTCCCCAGCCCCTTGTCTCTCTATCCCACCCCCTGCCCCCTCCCCCAACCTCGTTCACCTGTGTGTCTGTCCATGTTCCATGTGCCGTGTCCTGGTCCGTGTCTCGTGTCCTGTGACTTCCTCAGGCCTCCGCCAGCACCGTGTCTTATGTGAGTAGCAGGGAATCACCTCGAGTCCTGCCACCCCTAATACCACCCGGGTCACCCCAACCCACAGTCTTCCTGGCAGACAGGTCCCAAGGCACTGACGGTCACCCCTGCCTGGAGGCCACATTGTCACTTTTGATGGCCCTACTATGTGCACAGCAGGCGCCACACTGTCATTTCATGCAACCCTACAGTGGGCACATACCCAGGGCCCCCCACTGTTGCTTATGGCAGCCCAACTGTGTAGTGAAGGACAGGGAAGCCTGGTGTGCTGCAGTTCATGGGGTTGCAGAGTCAGACACAACTTAGCGATTGAACAACTGTGTGCACACAGCCAGGGCCATTTCGTGTGGTCCTGTGGTGCATGTGCAGACCCTACCACATAGCTGTGTATATTAGCCCTACTCTATCTGTGCAGAGCAGCCACAGATCCCAGGGGGAAGCAACCCAGAGCCTATAACTACCATTTATTGTTGATCTGCTAAATGTATGTAGGCAGAGCCCACAGACACCACGCTATCACACAGCCCAGGGACCCACAGGGCCATTCATGGTAGGCAGGCCTACTCTGTGCCCCCAGCTCAGGCTGGTGTCTGAGGGCTCACAGGGCATTTAAAGAAACAGTCGGGATCTTTGAGAGCCTGGTTAGGAAAGAGGAGAAGAGGGTTGTCATGTATTGAGCACCTACTGTGTTCCTGGCTCTGACACCCAAGTGGCTGTAGGGAAGCTCAGAATAAGATCTCTAGCCATGGGGGCCCGAGGAGGGATAAATTGGCAGTAGGTGATTAACAGATGCGTACTACCATGTATAAAATAAATAAATAACAGGGATTTACTATATACCCGGGAAACAGTTGAATTTCCCTGGAGTCTCAGACAGTAAAGAACCTGCCTGCAATGTGGGAGATCCGGCTTCAATCCCTGGTTCAGAAAGATCCCCTGAGGAAATGGCAACCCACTCCAGTATTCTTGCCTGGAGAGTTCCATGGACAGAGGAGCCTTGCCAGCTGCAGTCCACAGGGTTGCAGAGTTGGACACAACTGCACAACTAGCACTTTCATAGGAAACAGTAGTCAATATTTTGTAAGTTTTAAGGGAAAAGAATCAGAAAAAAAGAATATATGTATATCCAAATCACATTGCTGTACGCTTGAAACTAACTCAATATTGCAAATCAACTATACTTCAATTTTTTAAAACTGCTGTCTTAAAAAAAAAAAAGTCCCCACTCAAGGATTAGCCTGACTGGGGAAGGAAACTACCATTTCTTGAATGTGTACTCTGTGTCAAACAGTTTGAGGAACTCTACATAGATGGTATAGATTTTTCTTTAGGTCCACAGGGGATACATGAGTATGCATTCACTGCAACAACAACAAACAAACCAGGCAAAATGAAATTCCTCTTTCCTTCTCTCAGTCCTCTTTCCTTGGAGTGGCTTACTCTGTTGATATTTTGGTATGTATCCTTGCAGACCTTTCTCTAAACGTCTACAAACATGTATCTATACGTATAGATATGGGAGTCTTGTTCTGTGGTGTTGTTTTCTCGGTTCATTTTTTTATTATTATTATGAATAGGATCACATTGTAGGTGTTGTCCTGAGACTTGCTTTTTTGGTTTTGTTTCCGCTGGACAATGGATCTTAGAGAAGTTTCCTCATTCACTTCACAACAGACTGAAGGGCAAGCCCAGATCCGGGAAAGCTGGCACACGCCCAGATAGACACACAAAGGCCCCTCACACACAGACACTCAGCCAGACCCCCCACCCCAGCGGGGCCAGTGCCCTCACCCCCACCCCCGACCCCGCCACTGACAAGCCATCCCCCGACGTCCTGCAGGGTGAGCTGGAGCGGCAGCTTCTTCAGGCTAACCCGGTCCTGGAGGCCTTTGGCAACGCCAAGACGGTGAAGAATGACAACTCCTCCCGCTTCGTGAGTGCTGGGGGAGGGCAGGGCCTGGGCTCGAGTTAATGAACCTGGAACTGGAAGAAAGGTTGCGGGGAGACAGGACGTATGGGTCCGTGAGGGGGGAGGTACCTGGGATCCATGGCTCCTGGGCCTGAAGGATGAAGGGGAACTGGGGACCTGGGTCCTAAGGAAAGAAGTCAGAGGTGCGTGGACCTTGAATTCTCCCCGGGAGGCGCCGCTCCCCACCGCATCCCGGCCCCAGCTGGAACCTCATGATCGGAAGGGGTTCAGATTGGAGGGAGATAGTCAAGAGACAGGCTGACTCTCGGAGGGGTGAGTGTGGGTTGGGGGTGCTCCCCAGGCCCTCAGGACCCTCGGCTAAGCCCCTCCACCCGCCTCCCTTGCAGGGCAAATTCATCCGCATCAACTTCGACGTTGCCGGGTATATCGTGGGCGCCAACATCGAGACCTGTATCCTCTCACTGTCCAGAGGGGGCGCCCGGGGGCGGGGAAGAGCGGTAGCGGCCATAAAGGGCGGCCCTCGGGGTCTCACCGCGTATAGGAAACAGGGGTCCACACTCGCCCGGAACCCTGGCTCCCTGCTGCCCACCCTGTGCCTCCGTTTCCCGCTCTGCCGAAGGAGAGGGACGCTAGAACCTCAGGAAGGGGCAGGCGCAGCGTCTCCACGTTGCGGGGAGGATGGCGGGGCCTCTCGTAGCCTTTAAGAGAACGCCCTCCCAACCTCGCCACGGGGCGGAGGGTACGGGAGCACAGAGAAACGATGCAGCGAAAGCGGAAGGCGTGTGGGGGCCAGAGCCCTGGCCCCGTGGAGTCACGTGGGACGTGCTTAATCCCAAGGTGTTACAACACGTGTGATGAGTGCATCAGAGACTCCGCACTGGAAGTTTTTATTGGGGGCTGGTCACATAGGCACCGCCTGCCCAGCGCGTACCCAAATTTCAGAGTCCGGGAAGGAAAACAGATGTTCAGCAGAAAGCATTTGGTTTACACAGTTGAGGTGCAGGGAGCCCGTGTTATCAGCCTCCTGAAGTTCAGATTCCCAGACACCAGCCAAAGACGGGCCTCGCAAGCCTGCTGACTCCCGCCAAGCTGTGTCCAACTTTCCCCACCGGTGGCAAAAACGCTCCCTAGAACTCTCATGGACGGAGGAGCCTGGTAGGCTGCAGTCCATGGGGTCACTAAGGGTCGGACATGACTGAGCGACTTCACTTTCACTTTTCACTTTCATGCATTGGAGAAGGAAATAGCAACCCACTCCAGTGTTCTTGCCTGGAGAATCCCAGGGATGGGGAAGCCTGGTGGGCTACCGTCTATGGGGTCGCACAGAGTCGGACACAGACTGAAGCGATTTAGCAGCAGCAGCAGCAGAAATTTACAAGATAGAACCCAGAAGGCCCAGGAGTGCAAAACTTAAGAGAACAAGGGAAAACATCACACTGACCCTGGGTTCGAATCCTGGCTTTGAGGCTGGGGGCCCTTAAGCCTGTGATTTGACCTCTCTGGGCCTCAGTTTCCCCATCTGTAGAAGGGGGGAAATCTAAAAGCTACCCTTGAAGGGTCTGAAGGACAATGTGAGGTACATTCTTAGCACAGCTCCTCCCTGATGGTCCAGAGGTTAGGGCTCCCATGTTCCCCATGCAGAGGCCCCGGATTCGATCCTGGTCAGTGGAACTAGATCCTGCGTGCTGCAACTAAGACCCGGTGCAGCCAAATATATATATATATATATATATATATATATATATATATATTTAAGTTTATTTTTAAAAAGGAAGACTGAACTACCTGAGACTTCCCTGGTGGGTGGTCCAGGTTAGGACTTGGTGCTTTCACTGTCAAGGGCTTGGGTTCAATCCCTGGTCTGGGAATTAAAATCCCACAAGCCGCTGCAAGGATGGGCCAAAAGAAAAAAAAAAAAGAATGAGCTATCATTATTAGAAATGAATGATGAAGTTAGCACTGTCCTTATAATGTTAATATGTTAATATTGTTGGTTAATAATTATGAATTGTAATGTGGACATATTAATAACAAATCATATTTCCATCCCTGGGGTGTCAGCTCACTATCCCATACCTGCTTCCTCTCCCTGTCATCCAGGGAGAGATTGAGAAGCAGTGCGTTGGCAAAGAGTTTCTCCTAAGAGGGCTTGTGTGTGTGCGCTCAGTCGTGTCCGACTCTTTGTGACCCCATGGACTGTAGTCCACCAGGCTCGTCTGTCCCTGGCATTTCCCAGGCAAGAATACTGGAGTGGCTTGCCATTTCCTTCTCCAGGGGATCTTCCCAACCCAGGGATCAAACCCAAGTCTCTTGCATCTCCTGCATTGGCAGGCAGATTCATTACCACTAGATATTTAGGGAGTAAGGAAGTAGGGACCTCCCTGTCAAGCCCTGGGCCCCATAGACTCTACTGCTGCCTGGTAAGCGCTTCCTTGGGCTCAAGGCCTCGTGACCCCTGCAGCCACCAGCCCCTATCCCCACAGTTCTTGCGGCCCATCACCCCACTTCATGGTGCTTCCTGCTCACACAGCTTCTTAAAGCCCAGGGCTCTCTCTGCCCCACCCCCTCCTCCATCCTGCTACCCTGAGCCTCCGTGGACCCCAGGGTTCCAGCAACCTCTCCTGTTCACCTGTGTCTTCCCTGTCAGCTTCCGAATGCTAACTTTCTCCTGTCCACACTCCCCATCCTGTTGGGGCTGCTCCCACTGGGCACAGTTCTCCTGCTCGGCTGTCTCTGCCTCAGGGCCAATGACCAGGCTGTGGACTGATGCTCTCACCCCCAAACAGATGGATTGATCCCTTTCACACCAGCATCCCTCATGACCAACATTTCTGGAGGGTTGACCTTGTGTCTGGGGCCACCCTGAGAACTCTCTGTCTGTTAATTCAGTCCCTCATACCTGTAACCCTGTGAGGCAGATGCTATTTTTTTTTAAGGCTTTTTTTTTTTTAATGTGGACCATTTTTTTTTAATATCCTTATTTAATTAGTTACAACACTGCTTCCGTTTTATGTTTTGGTTTTTTGGCTGCGAATGTGGGGATCTTGGTTCCCAGATCAGGGATTGAATCTTCACCCCCTTGTAAGACTTGGAAGGCCAAGTGTTAACCATTGGACTGCCATGTCCAACTCTCTGCCACCCCATGGACTACAGCCCGCCAGGCTCCTCTGTCCATGGGATTTCCCAGGCAAGAGTACTGAGTTGCCACTTCGTCCTCCAGGGGATCTTCCTGACCCAGGAACTGAACCTGTGTCTCCTGTGTCTCCTGCATTGGCAGGCAGATTCTTTGCCACTGGGCCACCTGGGAAGTATCATGTGCCTGGTGGTCCATGAGCATAGGACACAGATGGCTACACCAAGTATCAATTGTTTTATTTTCCTTTAAGGCATCTTGCCAATTTTTAGTGTGTAAACCAGCCATCTGGCTTTCCCAGAAGGGAGAAGCCGAGAGCCCCAGTACGGGGAAACTGAGGCTGGGAGGGTCATGATGACAGGAGGTTTTTTTTTTTTTTGACCATGCCACATGGCATGTGGGATCTTAGTTCCCTTACCAGGGATCAAACCTGCATCCTTTGCACTGGAAGTGCAGAGTCTTAACCATTGGACCGCCAGGGAAGTCCTGATGGGAAGTATTCTTATCCATGGTAAACGACAAACTAGGCACCTGCTCAGGTGTTGGCTACATAATAACTCATTTACCCTCACGGCACCTCAGGGACTCATGGATGGGTGTTAGTATGAGGCTCCTTGCACAGGTGAAGAAACTGAGGCACGAGGCTGAAGTGACACATCCACAGTTACTGGTCCAGTTAGGTTGCCCACCAGGTCTGTGAGTGCCTCTACTGTTCCATGAGAGAGCAGGAGGGGGTCCCCTCCTCTGCGGCACCTTGACTCGGCCCGCCCAGACCTGCTGGAGAAGTCGCGGGCCATCCGCCAGGCTAAGGACGAGTGTAGCTTCCACATCTTCTACCAGCTGCTGGGAGGCGCCGGGGAGCAGCTCAAGGGTCAGTGTCGGGGGACTGGCTCTGGGGGACTGGGCGAGAGTTGCATGCGGACCCCCTGGGGAGGAGGACGTGGGAGGCGCTAACCTTTGTCCAGCACCTGCTCTATGTTAGGCTCCTGCTGGGTGGCGGCTTCTCTCGCCTCTCGGATCCCGCTGCCTCTCGACTTCCACCGCCCCCAGACTCTGCTCTCCTTTGGCTCCTGCTGTCTCCTGGGTCTTGCTCACGCCAGCTCCTCGGGGACATGGCTCCTGCCCACCCTCTCCTGAACCTCCAAGGGGCTCTGCTTCCTCCAGCCGCGTGTTGTGACGACTCCAGCTTTGCCACCGCGTGGTTCCCGATGATGATCGTGGTTTGCGTGGCTTCTGAGCCCCTGCCTCCTGTCTCCTGCCTGAGACCCCTTCTGTCTCCTGCTCTGCGCCCCTCCAGCCCTCTGGCTGCGGAAACGCCCCAGGCTCTCTCTTCTATGGCAGCCCCGCTGCCCTGCGGCTCCCTCGCATTCTGGCTCCTTCCACCCTGTAGCTTGGGTCGCCTTTTGATCCCTCCGCACCCAGCCTCCCGCTCCCGGTGGCTTCCGAACCCACACACGCTCTGCCGCCCGAGCCCTGCTGTCCCGTGGCTTCTGCTAACTCGGGCACCCGCAGCCCTGTTGCTTCTGCCGGTGGGTGCCTCTCACCTGTTCTGGGCAGTTCTGCGTCTTGAGAATCACTATGAAAGGAGGGAAGAGGAAAGGTCTGAGATGTGCTAAGTACCCACTTCACAGGCCAGCCCTTCCCACCAAACCCGTGAAGAAAGGATCTCGACTCATTTGACAGAGGAAGAGCCCGAGGTCCCTAGTGGGGCAGAGATGCACGTCCTCGGGTGGCCATTTAGGAAGCCAGGACACGAGTCTGACGCTACGGCTCATTCTTGACCTTGGCCCCTGCCGTTACCCCTACAGCTGACCTGCTCCTGGAGCCCTTCTCCCACTACCGCTTCCTGACCAACGGGCCGTCTTCCTCTCCGGGCCAGGAGCGCGAGCTCTTCCAGGAGACGCTGGAGTCCCTGCGGGTCCTGGGATTCACCCATGAGGAGATCACCTGTGAGTGAGCCCAGACCCTGCCTGGTAAAGGGTGGGGCTGTGGGCTGCATGGGAAGGAGGGGCACCTGGCCGTTCATGGCTCGGTTTGAAAACTGCAACAGGGAACGGAGAAGGGAGGGACCTTTAAATAGGGGATCAGGAGGGACATGGTGAGATGGTGATGATTGCACGGAGGTCTGGAGAGCTCACATGTGAATGTTGGTGCTATCAGGGAAGGACGGACTAGGCGGCGGAGGGGAGGGACAGTATGCAAAGGCCCTGAGGCAGGAAAGGCATGGTGTGTTTGAGGCATTGAAACTTCTCGAGGGACTTCCCTGGTGGTCCACTGGTTAAGACTCCATGCTTCCACCGCAGGGGCACAGGTTCGAGCCGTGGTCAGGGAACTAAGATCCTGCACACTGCTCAGTATGGCCAAAAAAAAAAAAAAAGAAACTTGTCTAATTCTCGAATGGCCTCAATTAGTCAGTGACCCAGGTGGTTGGGGAGATGAAGCCGCAGAGGCAGTTGGGGCGGGGGACTTTTTTCTGAGGGCACTAGGGAGCCATGGGAGGGCTGGGAACCGCAGAGGAGCAGCTCTGGGTTGTGTGAAGGCTAGAGGAGGCTGAAATGAGGGTACAGGGAAGACCCTGACTGTGGCCCCGAGTCTGCCCTGGAGCACTGGGCTCATCAGCCCGTGCTCTGCTGCTTTGCCCCGCCCCTTTCTCACCCAACAGTACGTTCTGACAACAGTTCATTTGCAGTACTGTTTTCATTTGCCAGGGCTGCCATCATAGAGTACTGTACAAGTGCCTTGCTGGTGTGCTAAGTCGCTCAGTCGTGTCCCACTCTTTGAGACCCCATTGACTATAGCCCTCCAGGCTCCTCTGTCCATGGGATTCTCCAGGCAAGAACACTGGAGTGGATTGCTATGCCCTCCTCCAGGGGATCTTCCTGACCCAGGGATCGAACCTGGGTCTCTTACTTCTCCTGCATTGGCAGGCGGGTTCTTTGCCACTAACACCATCTGGGAAGCCTAAATGAGTGCTTTAAACACGTGAAATCAATCATCTCCCTGTTCTGGAGGCGGGAAGTCTGAGATCAGGGTGTCAGCGGGGTTGGTTGGTCCTAGAAGATTCTGCTTCCTTTCTCTCCCTTGGATTCTGGTGGTTTCCTGACAGCTTGGCTTCCCCTGGCTGGTAGAAGCATCACCTGATCTCTGCCTTCAGCTTCACGGGGCACACCTCCCTGCCTGCACGTCTGTCTGCAGACTCCCCTTTTTATAGGATGCCCATCATTTTGGATTAGGGGTCACTGGACTCCAGTGTAATCCTGTCTTCACTTAAATAATTGCAGCTGCCATGACCCAATACCCAAATCAGGTCACATTCTGTGAGGTCCCAGGCGTTAGGACTTTAATATATTTTTGGAGGGAGTAGAGGGACACGGAGAAGGCAATGGCACCCCACTCCAGTACTTTTGCCTGGAAAATCCCGTGGACGGAGGGGCCTGGTGGGCTGCAGTCCATGGGGTCGATAGAGTCGGACACGACTGAGCGACTTCACTTTCACTTTTCACTTTCATGCATTGGAGAAGGAAATGGCAACCCACTCCAGTGTTCTTGCCTGGAGAATCCCAGGGACGGGGAAGCCTGGTGGGCTGCCGTCTATGGGGTCGCACAGAGTCAGACACGACTGAAGCGACTTAGCAGCAGCAGCAGAGGGATAGGGTTCAACCCATGACACATACATAGAGGGCGAATCTCAGTCTTTTTTGTGGCTGCCTGGCATTTCATTATTTGGATGAACTGTGATTTCTTTCACCAGTCCAGTAGAGAAAGACCCTGATTTCCAGGACTGAGCAGGGGCCGGACTGGGTCTCATTCTCCTCTGGTCTCCGGCGCTGCAGGAGGCCCCGGGAGCTATTGTTGGCTCCAGGGCCAGTGGGGAGGGCTGGAGGCCCAGTGCCAGCTTGGCTGTCCACCCAGGCTGCAAACAGGCCGGGCTTCCTCGGGCATATTGACACAGGGTCCCAGGCCTCCTCGCTCTATTTCCCAACTGCAGGTTGCGTAACTGCCCCGCCTGTGTGTCTCCGCTCTCCTCCCTGAGCAGCTGACAAATTTCTGGAGGGAAGTGACGGTGGGGGCCTGGGCCCCGCAGGTCCCTCCTGGCCTCTGGACACAGGTCACCTCAAGTAACCCTCCTGCAGTGTGGTGGGCACGGACAGCAGCCCCGATTTTTGCAAACCTGAGACAAAAATTTTGCAGCACCGACTTCGTGTGTAATGACATAATCTGAATATGATCAAAGGTCATGGTGTGAAAACCGAGTCTCCCCCAGCCCCCCTGAGCCCTAGTTTGCCCACTGTTAAGCTTCCTGCATCTCCTGCCAGAAATATCTTAGACATGAAAGAAAAGACACACATTATTCTCCAGTTCCAGGACTGAGGTTCAGGCATGTGTGTGTGTTCAGTCGTGTCTGATTCTTTTCGATCCCATGGACTGTAACGCACCAGGCTCCTCTGTCTGTGGGATTTCCCAGGCAAGAATACTGGAGTGGGTAGCCATTTCCTCCTCCAGGGGATCATCCCGACCCAGGGATCGAATCCACGACTCCTGCAGTACTCTTTCACTGTATTGATGAACTGTGACTCTTGGAACATGTCTGCCCCTTGCAGACGCACTCTTAAGGTGAATGCATCCCATTGCTGTTGGGATGAAACATACCCCCAAAAGGGGGCCAAAACTATTCTTTTTATGATTAAAAAAATTTATTTTTGGCTGTGCTGGGTCTTCACTGCTACTTGGGTCTAGTGAGCCCAGTTGTGGCGAGGCTGGGGGCGGCTGCTCTCCAGTTACAGTGCATGGGCTTCTCACTGCGGTGGCCTCTCGATGCACAGCAGGGGCTCTCGGGTTTGGGCTCAGTAGTTGTGATGCCCAGACTTAGTTGCCCCGTGGTATGTGGGTATGGAGAAGGCAATGGCACCCCACTCCAGTACTCTTGCCTGGAAAATCCCATGGATGGAGGAGCCTGGTGGGCTGCCGTCTATGGGGTCACACAGTGTCGGACATGACTGAAGCAACTTAGCATGTGGGTATCTTCCGGGACCTGGGATCAAACCTGTGTCCCCTGCATTGACAGATGGATTCTTAACCACTGGGCCACCAGGGAAGTCCCAAGAACATCCTTAGAAGTAGGTCTCTGTGCTCACAGGTGAACAGAACTGCAGCATCAGTTCTTAGCAACGAAATTCTGAGTCCAAGGAGAAGTTCCATTTTAAAATTTTACCCAGCTTAGCAGGACATTTAACGACTGTTTGAAATATCATTCATATACCAAAACATTCACCTATTTAAAGTGTATGAGTCAGTGGCTTTTAGCTTCACAGAGTTCTGCAGCCATCACCAAAATCAATTTAGAACATTTTCAGTGACCCAAGAAGATAACGTGGGCCCCTTTGCAGTCTTCCTGCCAGTTTCTACCACTAACCCCTGAAGGTCATGAATCCCCAGGCACCAACAATTACCTGCTCATGGCTTCTTGGTCTTCAGCTCTAATCTCCATCCCGTCACCGCCATTTTTCTTCCCCTGACTGTTTTTTTTTTTTTTTTTGGTGGTGCCCCGCGGCATGTGGGATCTTATCTCCTCGACCAGGGATGGAACCCGCGGCCCCTGCATTGGAAGCCGAGATTCTAACCACTGGACCCCTAGGGAAATAGCCGCTGTTTTTAGAATCCTGCTGAATCGACCTCGCCGCCGCCCATAAGGGGGCGCTAGTTTCCAAACCCTGCCTCTGTCGCACCTGTTCCCGACGGGATGCCGGCAGCCGGTGTTGTCACCTTTTTCGCTTCTGCTGGTGTGGCAGGTGGCTGGGGTCTCATAACAGTGTGATTTTGTATCTCCCTTCCAAGGAGTGGGGTCAGGCGGTTTTATTTTTTTCTCTAGACTCCTTTGGACAAAAGAGGAGACAGACACACATAACGCTGGCAGTCCAGTGGTTAGGACTCGTAGGTTTGGGATGGCCCTGGGTTCTATCTCTGATCTGGCAACTAAGATCCTACAAGCCTCACAATTCGGCCAAAAGACAAAAATGAAAAAGGAGACAGGTCCAGGGAAGTGGGGTGTCCGTCCTAGTCAGTACATTTGACCAGGAGGTGGTGGAACCCAGTTTGACTCCAAAGCCAGCCCCTGATCCGCTCCCAGAGAGGCAGATGTGTGCCTCTGGGTCACCCTCGGGAGGCCCAGGGCAGAGAGCACTGGAGGCCGGTGGAGGGAAGCCCTCCACCCCACCCCCGACTTCCCGTCCACACTGGCGCCGTCAGTGCCACCGGGGAGGTTGCGCAGGGAGCCTGGCACGCAGAGAGGCGGGCTCGCGCTCACTTGAGGCCGTCAGAGCATCGCCAGCCCCACGCCTCTACCCTCGCAGGCCGGGGCTTGCTTGCGGTCGGCTGGGCTGAAGTCACCAGGGAGCGCTGACTGCCAACCCCTCAGGCGTCAGGTTCACCAGGTATTCCGCACCTACGCAGGTTGCTAAGCCAACCGTGAAAGGCCATTTAAAGGCCACCAGGGGAACGCGAGTCTGAGTCGGGCCTGATGTTAAGGATGAATGATCATTCAGTTGATGGTGGCCTTGTCCGTCAGGAGATGTCTTCATGTATTTATCTTTTGGGAGGTGTCTCTCTGCTCCCCACCCCGCAAAACCTCCCAGTGTTTCCGGGATTCTTGGCTGTCCCCGTCTAGCCAGCCCCCTGATCCCAGCCCCAGCCCGCCCACTGTGCTGCAGGGGGAGGGGATGGAACCCGAGGTCCAGGAGGCCATCGGCTTGCCCAAGATCACACAGCCAGAGAACACCTCCACTCGTTAACCCTTTGTCGTGTATTCATTCATTCTTCATTCATTGGACACCTGATGGAATCTGCGGGCCGGATCTCTGCAGGCACTGGGGGAAAGGAAGCGTGGCCAAAACAGAACAAGCCTCTGCCCCCTGGAGCGCTGAGACCCAGGGAGCATCAAATGACACAAATAGATTAAAGTTGATCCAGTAGAAGAGTGACCCCTGGAAGGTGCATGGTGCGGTGACTGTGGCGGCCAAGGGACTGGAGAGGCGGGGGCGTAGTGTCTCAGAAAGGGCAGGGCAACCCCTGGAGGGGGCGGCGCTTGGCTGAGCCCCATTGATCCGCAGGAATTAAGCAGGTCAGGAAGCAACAGTTAGAACTGGACATGGAACAACAGACTGATTCCAAATAGGAAAAGGAGTACGTCAAGGCTGTATGTTGTCACCCTGCTTATTTAACTTCTATGCAGAGTACATCATGAGAAACTCTGGGCTGGAAGAAGCACAAGCTAGAATCAAGATTGCAGGGAGAAATATCAATAACCTCAGATATGCAGATGACATCACCCTTATTGCAGAAAGTGAAGAGGAACTAAAAAGCCTCTTGATGAAAGTGAAAGAGGAGAGTGAAAAAGTTGGCTTAAAGCTCAACATTTAGAAAACAAAGATCATGGCATCTGGTCCCATCACTTCATGGCAAATAGATGGGGAAACAGTGGAAACAGTGTCAGACTTTATTTTTGGGGGCTCCAAAATCACTGCAGATGGTGACTGCAGCCCTGAAATTAAAAGACGCTTACTCCTTGGAAGAAAAGTTATGACCAACCTAGATAGTATATTGAAAAGCAGAGACATTACTTTGCCAACAAAAGTCCGTCTAGTCAAGGCTATGGTTTTTCCAGTGGTCATGTATGGATGTGAGAGTTGGACTGTGAAGAAAGCTGAGGGCCAAAGAATTGACGCTTTTGAACTGTGGTGTTGGAGAAGACTCTTGAGAGTCCCTTGGACTGCAAGGAGATCCAACCAGTCCATCCTAAAGGAGATCAGCCCTGGGTGTTCTTTGGAAGGAATGATGCTAAAGCTGAAACTCCAGTACTTTAGCCACCTCATGAGAAGAGTTGACTCATTGGAAAAGACTCTGATGCTGGGAGGGATTGGGGGCAGGAGGAAAAGGGGATGACAGAGGATGAGACGGCTGGATGGCATCACTGACTCGATAGACATGAGTTTGAGTGAACTCCAGGAGTTGGTGATGGACAGGGTGGCCTGGCGTGCTGCGATTCATGGGGTTGCAGAGAGTCGGACACGACTGAGCGACTGAACTGAACTGAACTGAGATGGTACTACTCAGAGAAGGTGATGGCACCCCACTCCAGTACTGTTGCCTGGAAATCCCATGGATGGAGGAGCCTGGTGGGCTGCAGTCCATGGGGTCACGGAGAGTCGGACACGACTGAGTGACTTTACTTTCACTTTTCACTTTCATGCATTGGAGAAGGAAATGGCAACCCACTCCAGTGTTCTTGCCTGGAGGATCCCAGGGACGGGGGAGCCTGGTGGGCTGCCTTCTATGGGGTTGCACAGAGTCGGACACGACTGAAGCGACTTAGCAGCAGCAGCAGCCAATGGTACTACTGGGCTTCCCTGATAGCTCAGCTCGTAAAGAATCTGCCTGCAATGCGGGAGATCTGGGTTCAATCCCTGGGTTGGGAAGATCCCCTGGAGAAGGGAACAGCTACCCACTCCAGTATCCTAGCCTGGAGAATTCCGTGGACTGTATGGGCCTGGAAGGCCTGTAGGGTGAGGGAAGTCCCAGGGCAAAAGCCTGGGGGCAAGAGAGTGTTGCATGTCGAGAGCGTGGTTGGCTTGGCTGGTTGGAGTGAGGGGACCCTGGGCTGGAGCGGGTGGGAGGATTGGGGACAGGGTGTACCAAGGATCCTGACAATGGACTAGATTGAATCCCAGAGGTAGTGATGATTGTGGAGGGGATTCTTGCCCCCTAAAGTGGCAAGCTGAAGTTCATTCACGAACACATTGATGGAGGGCTTAGAAGCAGTTAGAAGATGAATAAGGAACCGATAGACAAGGAGTTATGATCTCGGTGGAAAAATGAATATTTGTTGCACACCCCGGCGTGTCCCACAAACTCTACCAAAGCCTTTTTCCTTTTTTCTTTGAGGGCTAGAATTCACATACCAGTAAAATTCACCATTGTCAAGTACGCAGCTCAGTATTTGTATTAATACTGCATTCCCAAGGCTGTGTGATCATCAGTGCAATCTCACTGCCTAATTCCAGAAACTGAGTCTTTTCTCAGCAGTGATTTTTTTTTCCAGACTAGGTCTTACATTTGAAAGGGTATGAAATTAAAAAAAAAAAAAAAAATTAAAGGTATGTGATCGTTCCAGTGTCCTGGGCTCCCAGGAGGCCACCTCGGTTAGCAGTTTCTTGTGTGTCCTCCAGAGCAAGGCTTCTTGAAGCTGTCAAGCCAGTGACCACCACCCTCTCCACTTCTGTTTTCAGAGATTTTAAAGAATATTTATTTATTTGGCCGCACCGGGTCTTACTTGTGGCATGTGGGGTCTAGGTCCCCAGCTAGAAATCTAGGTCCCCAACTAGAAATCAGTCTTAGCTACTGGACCACCAAGGAAGTCCCTTAGGGATTTTTTTAAACCCTCTTTATTTTGAATAATTTCAGGTTTACAGAAAAGTAGTGGAGAGTCCACAAAAACGTTGCATGCCTTCTCCCAGACTTCTCAAGTGTCACCACCTTGCTACGTCTACTGTATGCTCGTCTGTCTTTCTAATTACTTGTTCTGAGTCGTTTGAGAGTAAGGGTGTTGCCCAGGGCCCCCTTCACCCCTCGTGTTAGTTCCTGATGGCCGCTGACACAAATGACCACAAATGTCGTAGCTCATAATAACACGTTTACTCCCTGACCAGAAGTACTTCCCTCCCCTGGTCAGAAGTTGAAAATCAATCTTACTGGTTAAAATCAAGGTGTCAGCAGAGCCGGTCCCTTCTGGAGGCTCTGGGGAGATTTGTTTTCTTGTCTTTCTCAGCTTCCAGAGGCCACCCACATGCCTTAGCTTGTGGCCCCTTCTTCCATCTTCAAAATGCGTTGCTCTAGGGAATTCCCTGGCAGTCTAGTGGTTAGGACTTAGTGCTTTCACTTTTGGGGCCCAGGCTCCATCCCTGGTCGAGGAACTAAGATATCTCAAGCTGTCTGGCCGGGCCAAAAAAGGGAAAACAGAAACAAAGAACATCACTCTAACCGCTGCTCACGTGGCCTGCCCCATTGGCCTCCCTCTTAGAAGGACCTTCCCGTTACATTTAGGACCCACCTGGATAATGCAAGACTAATCTCCTGTCTTGAGACCCTCAGTTTCATCATGTCGGTTAAGTCTGTTTCTCCCTTCAAGGTAATATTCGTGGGATTCAGGCCGTGGACATTTGGGGCAGGGACATTATTCATCTCACCACCCCCTGAATCTGTCAGTGCATACTGCCCAAGAACATTCTCTGACACAAACGCAGCAGTGTCATCATTAGGAAGTTAACATTGGCAGTATGGGTACTGTTTATCTAATCCACAGACCTTATGCCAACTGTCCCAGTAATGTCCTTTATGGCAAAAAAAAATTTTTTTTTTCACAGACCTTATGCCAATTTCCCCAGTAATGTGTTTTATAGCAAAACAAAAAAACAAAAAAAAAGTTACGCACACGCACACTTCCCCAGTCCAAGATCACACACGTTGCATCTAGCTGTCACACTTTACTCTTCATCCATCTGGAACTGGTCCTGAATTTTTCTCTATCTTTTGCGACCTTGACACTTTGGGAGATTAAAGGCTAGTTGTTTCCTCAGTGTGGGAGCACTTTCTCTTGATTAGATTCGGGTTACGTGTTTTTGGCACGGGTCTCCCAGAAGACTTCCCTGCCCTCTCCACCTCCCACCACGCTTTTCTCCTAAGTAAACGTTGTGCAGGAGCTTATGTAGCACAGACGCCAAAAAGTGAGCTTGGCGCCGAAGCACCCAGCTTGGGAAAGTTTCTGCAAGTGACACCCCGTATGATCAGCACCTGAAGTCCCCGCAAGCTCCTTCCGGTCACCAGAAACCCCAGTAACCTGGCATCTAACAGCATGGAGTTATTTTGTTGTTGCTGTTCAGTTGCTCAGTCATGTCCGACTCTTTGTGACTCCATGACTTTGTTCAAACTCATGTCCATTGAGTCAGCGATGGCATCCAATCCTCTCATCCTCTGTCGCCCCCTTCTCCTCTTGCCCTCTTGAATTTGGAACAGATTATTCTGCCAGCTCTTGAATTTGGAGCAAGCAGACCCACAGACTCTGTGCACTTTCCTTTTTAAAAATTATTTATTTGGCTGCATTAGGTCTTAGTTGAAGCACTTGGGATCTTTGAGTCATGTGGATCTTTCATTATGCCGCCTGGATTCTGTAGTTGTGGTGCAAGAGCTCAGTTGCTTGGCAGCATATGGACCGTAGTTCCCCAACCAGGGGTTGAACCCAGACCGCTTGCACTGGAAGCACCAGTATCAACCACTGGATCACTAGGGAGGTCCTGACCAAATCTAGATCAAGTTCTGAACAAAACAAAAGACCATAGTGACTACCCTCTTGGAAAATGCACTGGGTATTAAAACCAAACACCAAACACTTTCGTGTGTATATGTAAAGCAGCTCGGATTAGTCTCAGAGCATTTGAAACCATTATTCATAGACACGAATGTCCACTGGGACGTTTCGGAATCACTCAGGATGTGGATATCTCTTTGTGAACAGACAGGCTTCTGCGTCACGTCTGGTGCCCACCCGCGCAGCCTCTGTGATGTCCAGAAACACCCCAATATGTTGCTGGGGTGGCGCCCATCCCTGTGCCAACCAACCCCTGCACGTTCCCATGATGTCCTCTAGGGGGCAGCATTGCCCACTTATGGGGAGATGTCTAAGCCCTTTGGTGCGTGCGTGGTAAGTCGCTTCAGTCGTGTCCGACTCTTGGCGACCCCGTGGACCGTTGCCAGCCAGGCTCCTCTTCACAGACATGCAAATACAATCCATCTTTTACAGTGTCCGAGTTGGAGAAATCAGCTACACGTGGCAGTTATTTGTAACCCCCAAGCCAACAGTCCTGGTGTTTGTGTCGTCCTTGGGGTCATTCATAGAGGAGTGAAAGTTTTGAGCTGCCCAGGGTGCACCCAACCGAGGTCCCGGGGGCTGCAGTCCGCTTTCTTGTTCTAGCTCATACTGCAAACCAGTATCCTTTCTGCAACCTACTGAGTGCCATGTTTTTCACTTTGGGGATGCTTTTGGTTGGCGATTTCACTGTTTGAAATGCTCCCCCAAGCATAGTGCTTAATGCCATCCGGTGTCGCTAGGAGCAAAAAGACTGTGATGCTGGGTACAGAGAAAATAGGTGTGTAAGAAAAGCTTCCTTCAGGTTCCAGTTATAGTGAATGTTGGTTGTGAGTTCAATGTGATCAATGCTATATATATTAGATAAGGTGTCTTTAACATTTTTTTTATTGAAATATAGTTGATTCACAATGTTGTGTTAATTTCTGCTGTACACCAGAGTGACGTATACATATATATATGTGTGTATATATATATAGTTTTTTATATATAAATCTTATATACATAACTTTATAAAATGGACTAGTGTGCATAGCCCGCCAGGCTCCTCTGTCGATGGGATTCTCCAGGCAAGAACACTGGAGTGGATTGCCATGCCCTCCTCCAGAGGATATTCCTGACCTAGGGATTGAACCTGTGTCTCCTGTGGTTCCTGCATTACAGGTGGATTCTTTACCGCTGGGCCACCAGGGAAGCCCAAAACAGATATGAGCAGACACCAAATGGCAATAAAGCAAACCTCGTATATAAAATCTCCTGGAGAAGGGAATGGCAACCCATTCCAGCATTCTTGTCTGGAGAATCCCATGGACAGAGGAGCCTGGCGGGCTATAGTCGATAGGGTCACAAAGACTCGGACTCGACTGAAGCGACACAGCATGGACGCACGTCTGTAAAATACAGAATTCATTTATCCATTCAGGTATTTTAAGACCTGCCTGGAGTCAGGTGGAGGTATAATTTGACATAAGGTTTTAAGCTAGATTTATTTTTAAAATTTTACTTTTGTAATTGAGGAATTGAAGTATAGCTGATGTATTATGTGTTAGTTTCAGATGTACAGCACAGTGATTCAGTTATATGTGTATATATCCTTTTTCAGATGTTTTTCCATGATAGGTTATTACAAGAGACTGAGTACAGTCCCTGGGCTATGCGGCACGTCCTCGTTGTCTCTGCTGGGTTTCTGAGGGGCTAGTTCACACCCTCTGCCACGTGTCGTGACCTCTCTCTCTGCTGCCCCTTAGCCATGCTGCGGATGGTCTCGGCCGTTCTCCAGTTTGGCAACATCGTCCTAAAGAGAGAACGGAACACCGACCAAGCCTCCATGCCCGACAACACAGGTACCGCCACTGGCCTGCTACCCACCCTCATACAGAGCTGCCTCCCCCCAGGCCCGCCCTGATTTCCTGCCCTTGGCTGAATCTTTACTGAAAAACACCTTCCACTCTTTACTTGATTATACAGAGTGTGAGCTCTGCTGAGAACGTGAACAACACCAGTGTGCCAAAGAGGGGGTGGGCAGGGTCCTCCATCATCTCAGCCCCTCCCAGAGAATCACCATTAGCGCTGGGCATGTCTCCTCCTGGCCTCTGTGCTTTGCTTTTTTTTGCCTTTCAAGAGCAGAAGTATAGTTGATATTCCTTTTTTTATCAAAATGAAAATAGCTCTGCTTCTTTATTATAAAATAATACAATCTGGATGGGGAAGAAACTCTGGCAAGACAGCGAAGGATAAAGGCAGGGAAATTACCCATAATTACTGCTCACATTTTGGGGCAGCTCTCTCTGGGCTTTGTTCTATGTCTATATCAACGTGGAGATAATTATCACAGAAATGGAATCGTGCTTGACACCCCCTTCCCCTTGGGATGGGAAGAGCTTGCTGTCCTGATTATGAAACCCTATGGGCTCATTTTCAAAAGCTGTGCAACACAGAGCATATGAAGGAATGGGCATCCCTCTCTCTCTCTCTTTTTTTTTTTTTCGTGGTGGTGGGATGTATACCAATATCAGTACGGAGCCATGCAGTATTCAGGATCTTAATTCTGAACCAGGGATCAAACCTGCGCCCCTTGCAGTGGACGCTCAGAGTCCTAACCACTGGGCCACTAGGGGAATCCGGAAGGAGCACCTCTGATAGTGTCATTGATCTGAGCTATTCCTGTGACATCTGGTGGGTTCACACACCCAGCAGGTGTGTGGTATGAACTCATTCATTCATTTGGTTTACATATTGGGGTCAACAAAGACTTTTAAAATGGTCCACATTAAAAAAAAAAAAAAAAAACCTTAGAAAAAGTTCACATGGAGGGCTTAGAACCCTGATAGGCCATCCTGTTACTGGCAGTGTGGTACTCCGTGCTGGGTTTGGGTTTTTGTGTGTTGTTTTTTTTTTTTTTTTCCATTTTAAGATATTCTTGGATAAGGCAGAATCACTGCAGATGAATTAGAAATTGCAATTGCAGAGAGAGAGACAGATTTAAATCTTCATCACCTCTCAGAAATAACCACTGCTGAAAAACTTCTCCTAGGTGTATTTCCTTTTTGCTGGTGCTGAGTATTTGTAGTAGCTAACTTCCCATGATGCAAGTGGTAGAAGCTTCGAAACACTTCTTAACGATCATTTTAATTCAGAGGCGAAAGAAGAAACATAACTGCCCGCACAGTCCTGCCTCCATCTTCTGCCAAAAGAGCCGTTGACATTTTGGCAATTATTTTTCCTACAGAAGTAAGGAAGATCAATGAATTTTTAAAGATTTCTTTTGGGTTTGGCCACCTCAATGGATTCTTATTCCAAGAGCTGTCCCCCCAACATCTTATTGAGACACTGTCCAACGTACAGAAAAGTTCAAGGAATTTTATACCAAACACTCAGATCCACCACCAAGATTCTACCATTGACATTTTACCACATTTGCTTCATTGATTATCTTTCCATCCTCTGTTCACTTGTCTTTTTTTCCTGGCACATTTCAAAGTTGCAGATACTGATAAAGACTCTTCAGCATGGGTATCATTTACTGGCGTCCAACATTTGTTTACAATTTTTTCTTGAACTTGAAGTGAAACATACATATCATGAAATGTACATGGCTTAAGTGTACCACGTAACAATTTATAATTATTGTTTACTTATTAAATAATTATTTATAATAATAATACTTAGTGGCTGCAGAACACTCGTTCAAATGGATGGACCCTGACTCTCTAACCAATCCCCAACCATTGGGCATTCTGGTTGCTTCCTGGTTTTCTCTATTGTAAATAACACCGTGATGGACACCTTCTTAGTCCAGCCTTTACTCACCTCCAGGTTTATTTCTGCCAACTTGGGGTCCCAGGAGGAGAATTGTTAGGCCAGAAAACACACACTTTTAGGACCCCTAATGCCTCTAGCAGGAAAGGCTGGGGTCCCACCAACAGCTGGGGAGGTCGCACCCTCTCCCCCACTCCTCGCTGTCCCCACCTCCCAGTGCTGACCCCATCTTGGTGCCTCTCGCCCTCAGCTGCGCAGAAGCTCTGCCGCCTCCTGGGCCTGGGGGTGACGGATTTCTCCCGCGCCCTGCTCACCCCCCGCATCAAAGTTGGCCGGGACTACGTCCAGAAAGCACAGACCAAGGAACAGGTGGGCGAGGCTGGGGGCGGTGGGTACAGGGGGAGTCCTGGACTTTTAAGCAGTTTATGCCTGTTCTTTCTCACTCACTCAGCAAACTTTGGCTGAATATCTGTTCAATTACCAACTCTGGTCTAGGTGTTAGCATAAAGGCAGTCGTGGAAACAAGGACCATGCCTTCAGGGAGCTCAAGGTAGTAAGGAATCAGATAATAGAAGAAACAGGGAGGCTTTCTATGCAGAGAGGGGTTGGGGTGGTCAAGAAAGCCTTCTCAGAGGAGGTGACATTTGAATTGAGGCTTGGATGGTTTAAGACAAAGGGAATAGCATGTGTAAAGGCCCTGAAGGTGGAACAAGCTTGGTGAGTTGGGAACATTAAAGAGATCAGTGAGGCTAGAGAGTTGGGGAGAGGGTGATAGAAGCTGCAGCCAGAGAGGTTGGAAGGAGACAGATTATCCAAGGTCTTAAGGGCTACAGTAAGGAGGTGAGTTTTCTTCAAAGTGCTTTAGGAGGCCAGTGAGGATGTAAGCCAGGGACCAATTTGATTCAGTTTGTCTTTTATAAAAATTCTCTTGTCTGCTATGTGGAGAATTGGCTCCAGGGGGCACCGGTGCAAGCAGAGAGACAGGAGGAAGCCACTGTCACAGTCCAGGGAAGCGATGATAGCGGCACGCACACAGGTGGTGCGGGGTGGGGGTGGGGGGGGGGAGAGGTGAACACGGACCAGCTATTTTCAGAATCCAATTCTGGGCTACAGCCTCCGCCTGACCCTCAAGTGCACTTGAGGTGCTGGCACAGTGGGGTACAGGAGACTGAGTGTCACACTGATCCAGGTTCTACTCTCAGTGAAAGAGCGGATGAAGAATCTGAGGCACAGAGAGGTTTATTCGCAGGCCTCAGGTCACACAGCCTCTAAGTGGCAGAGCTAGGATTCCAACCTTGGTGTCAGGCCCAGACCCCACTCTCTTCCCTGTTTTACAGTGGAAATTGGTTCAAGCGTTGGGTGGAGGATTCATGAACTAATGAGCCCCCAAGCACCTCATACAGGGCCCGGCACACAGTAGGCCTTCAGTAATGGTCCGCCAGTGTTAATGTCATAACTCTTGATGACCCGCGACAGGGCGGTGTCTGCACCCAGAGTCCCTCCGCCAGCCCCCAGGGCTCAGGACCGGGGCCGCTGACAGGCAGGCCGGGTCCTCACTGTGCACCCCGCCCCGCAGGCTGACTTTGCGCTGGAGGCTCTGGCTAAGGCCACCTACGAGCGCCTCTTCCGCTGGCTAGTTCTGCGTCTCAACAGAGCCTTGGACCGCAGCCCCCGGCAGGGCGCCTCCTTCCTGGGCATCCTGGACATCGCGGGCTTTGAGATCTTTCAGGTCTGCTCTTTGTGTCTGGTGGGGGCTGGGAGGGCTCCACCACGCTGGCCTGGCTCTCCTTCTCTGGGTCCCTGTCCCCCTCTCCCGGGTCCCCATCCCCCTCTCTCTGGTCCCTGTCCCCTTCTCTCTCTGGTCTTTGACCCCTTCTCTCTGATCTCTGTGCCCCTCTCTCGGGCCTCTGTCCCCTCTCCGGGTCCTTGCCCCCTCTCCCTGGGTCCCTGTCCCCTCTTCCTGGATCTTTATCCACCCTCTCTGGGTCCCCGCCCCTCTCTCTTATGCGTCCCTCCCCCACTGCAGCTGAACTCCTTCGAGCAGCTCTGTATCAATTACACCAATGAGAAGCTGCAGCAGCTATTCAACCACACTATGTTCGTGCTGGAGCAAGAGGAGTACCAGCGCGAGGGCATCCCCTGGACCTTCCTCGACTTTGGCCTCGACCTGCAGCCCTGCATCGACCTCATCGAGCGGCCGGTGAGCGCACGGCCCCTCCCGCCCCACCCCTCCACTTACCCCTGTCAACTTGGTCCAGCCTCTCCCCCTCTCTGGGCCTCGGGCTTCTCCATCAGTTAAATGGGGAAAACAGTCTAGATCTGTGTGACCCCTAGATGATTGGAACCCAGAATGTGCCTACAAGCAGCCCGGCTCCAATCAAGGGCTGATTGACAGCTAGAACGGTGATAGTTGTTCTCCTGTTTGCTAGTAGGTCCCAAGTGGCACAAGAGCTACAAATTAGCAGCAACCTAAGTGTCCAGTTTTGGGGGATCTGACTTAACGCTTCTCCCTGCTCTCTCAATGGTCAGGCCAACCCCCCCGGACTCCTGGCTCTGCTGGATGAGGAGTGCTGGTTCCCAAAAGCCACGGACAAGTCCTTTGTGGAGAAGGTAGCCCAGGAGCAGGGTGGTCACCCCAAATTCCAGAGGCCAAGGCACCTTCGGGATCAGGCCGACTTCAGTGTCCTGCATTATGCGGGCAAGGTAGGGAACAGGGAGTGGTGGGGCAGCCTTGAGGCACGTGGGTGGGAGTGAGGATGAAGGGAGGATGCAAGGGGAAAAGTCATAGCCAGGCCAGGGGCCAGGAGTGAGGACTCTGATGAAGTCAGCAAAGCCTTCCTCAAGGCGGGGATATTTGCAGTAGGTTTTGAGGGATGAATAGGAGTTCACCAGGTGGAGAATTAGATGCGTTTTATTCATTCATTGGAGAAGGAAATGACAACCCACTCCAGTATTCTTGCCTGGAAAAGTCCATGGACAGAGAAATCTGGTAGTCTATAGTCCATGGGGTCGCAAAGAGTCAGACATGACTGAGCGACTTCACTTTCCTTTCCTTATTCATTCATTTGGCCAACGTATGCCTTTTGTGTGCTCAGCCCTGTGCTGAGCAAAGCTGGGGACCCACGTCAGACATGATTCTGTCCTCACAAAATTCCTTATCTGGGAGGGAGACTAATACAGACCATTGGCATAAAAGGCTGATGGTGCCTTAAGGGAGGCAGCTACAGAGAGTATCAAAGTCCAGAGGAGGAAAGCCAAGGAAGGTCTCGCAGAGGAGACTGATGCTTGATCGAGCTCTAAATCAAAGATCAGGGACTTCCCTGGTGGTCCAGTGGCTAAGACCCTGCATTCCCAATTCAGGGAGCCGGGGTTTGTTCCCTGGTCGGGGAACTAGATCCCACATGCCACAACTAAGAGCCGGTGCAGCCAAATAAATAACTAAAGGATCAGCAAGCATTTTCTGCCACTACTTTCAGCTTTGTGGAGCAGTCTCTGGCACAACTACTCAGTTCTGCCATCAAAGCACAGAAGAAGCCACAAGTTCACACATAAATGAAAGCTGTATTCCAATAAAACTTTATTCACAAAAGGAGGTGGCAGGCTGAATTTGGCCTGTGGACAGGGGCTGTCTGGCAACCCCTCGTCTAAATGATGAGTAACACTTACCTGGTGAAGGATGTGTGGAGAGGGGGCGGTCTTCAGGCTGTGGGAACCACATACCCCAGGGCTGAGCGGCAGGAGACCCGTGTGTCCTGTCCGAGAACTCAGCTGTTTCCCACACACTTTCTAAGATTGCCCGCGTGCCCAGTGCTGTGCTGGACTCTAACTCAGACTCAGACCCTGGCCTCTGGGAGCCACGCCGGAGGGTGGGGCACGAGGGCACAGGCAGGGACTCGTGGTGGTCCAAGATTGTGACTCCCTGGGGAAGGAGCCGGCCCTGTGAAAATCCGCGGGGGGCGAGTCACAGGAGGCGGGAACGGCAGGCGTCAAGAACCTGAGGTGGAAAGGCGCTTGCACGTTTGAGGAAGAGTGTGGCTGAAAAAATAAGGAAAGAAGCGATGATACTGGGTGAGGTCATGGAGGCGGGGGCAGAGTTCTCCCAAGGGAAAGGCAGAAAGGGGAGAAGAGCCAGGGCGCGGGTGGGTGAAGTTCAGGAGAGGGACACAAGGTGGCGCCAGCGCGCTCGTGAGCCGTGAGCACGCCCTCCGTCCCGCCCCCGCCACCCCAACTGGGGGTTTTCAGCGCTTCTGGGAGGCTCCTTGAGAAATCCGAAGAGCCTCAGTCCACTCCCGCACCACCCTCCTCTGCCCGATCTCATTCAGGTCGACTACAAGGCCAACGAGTGGCTGATGAAAAACATGGACCCTCTGAATGACAACGTCGCAACCCTGCTCCACCAGAGCACAGACCGGCTGACGGCAGAGATCTGGAAAGACGGTGAGGACGCGCTTCCCCCGGCCCTGTCCCCGGAGCTCTGTGCCTCCCTTCATTGTTTCTGAACCTGACTTGTCCGCTCAGATACGGACCTGGTATCAGGACCGACAGCCTCACAATAGTGTTTCCAGTTAGTGACTGAGGGATCGATATTTCAAACCAGCTTCGCACCAAGTGATAAAACACTCCAGCTTAATCAGAAATGAAACAAGGATGCCCCCTGACAACACTGCTGTGAAATACTGTTTTGGTGATAGTAGTTTATGCAATCAGACCAGCAAAATAAACGAGCATATGAATAGTCAAAAGGAAGCTATGAAGTTAATTGTAGATGTCATATGCTACCCCCCCCCAAAAAAAAGATCAAGAGATTTGACTGAAAAAGAATGAATAACAAGAGAACTCAGATGAGTGATGTTTTACATGTTAGTCAACTTTCAGACTTTGCTTTCCCTTCAGGGATTCGGGGAAGAAGGAAGGAGCAGAAACCAAGAGAGAGTTTTGGTTTCCCGCTCCAACAAGACCCATGTGAGTTTGGCCATCAGTCTTTTCAGATGGACACTCCTAGGAGGCAGATAGAAAAGCTGTGTCCATGCTTGTCTCCTATCCTTAGAGGAAGTTTGAGAGATGATTTATAAAACTAGCAAAACCCGCCTCTCTGTTTTCCCTGATTCCAGGTTTCCAGAATCTGTCAATTGTTTTAATCTTGTATGGAAGTAGAAATGTCCACCCATGCAATTACACAAGAAAACAAAATAATCAAGAACAGTCACTCCAAAACAAACTCAGAGCAAAATGGCATAGGGCATCTTGATACAGTGAGCTGATTTTAGACAGTATCTCATGCCATTTATACAAGAAGGTTTGAAAAGCAGTGTTTGAGTTTCAGTAACAGAACCAGAAGGACTTCCCAGGTGGTGCTAGTGGTAAAGAACCCACCTGCCGATGCAGGAGACATAAAGACACAGGTTTGATATCTGGGTCGGGAAGATCCCCTGGAGGAGGAAATGGCAACCCACTCCAGTACTCTTGCCTGGAGAGTCCCATGGACAGAGGAGCCAGGCGGGCTACAGTCCACGGGGTCGCAAAGAGTCAGACACAACTGAGAGACTTAGCATGCACACACGTGCAACAGAACCAGGTTCTGCTGAGAAACATCTCCTTCAGACTGAAAATCTCCCCTCTCAACCTCCTTAAAATTCATGCCCTATTCGTGGCCACGTGACGTTCCCCCAACCCCTCACATTCTCTACCCCACGTATGCTTGGCTCTCATAGGCTTCAAGAGAGAAAGTAGAAGTGGCAAAGCCTCTCGAGTGTCCTAGTCTGAAACCCAGCACAGTATTGTCTCCTCCACAGTTCTCCCAAACAAAGCACGTCCTAAGACTAGCCCAGATTCAAGGAGCTGCCAGTCCCAGAGTGGGATGGGGAACTGGGGCCATTTCTGCATCAGTCTTCACTACAGCTGCCCTGAGTCCAGAGTCGGCTTTGCTTTCTGGCATCCTGACAGCCCAGCATTGGGTACCCAGCATCCTTGGCAGCTCAGGGGAAGAGACCAGTGAGACATGCTCTCTTCAGAGAGGCAAACGCAACAAGCTGGGTGGGAACCTTGAGTTAGTCCTGAGCTTCCTGGCAGCCAGGGCAAAAAGGGGATACCTAATAGATACAGACCCAACCTCTAGGGAAAGAGGTTTTCTTCCCCCCACCCCCGCAACCCTGGGCATTAAATTCTCAGAGGACATTTATCCTTTCAGCCAACATTGGTGCCATCACTAGTCAACATAAATGTGAATAGGACAGTCTCCCTGGCTTAAAAGTTCGTGGTCCAGTGGTTAAGACTCTGCCTTTCCAATGCAGGGGGCTGAAGTTCGATTCCTGATCAAGGAACTAAATGCTACATGCTGCACAGTGTGACCAAAAGAAAAAAAAATTTATGGCTAAGATCAGGTTTCCGCTCCTGCTTTGCTGTGTGCTGTTGACTGATAACCCTCTCTTTTTCTTTCCTGCCGCCTTCTCTGTCCTCTCATGCCGCTCCCCTTGCATCTCCTACCCCATCTCCCTGACTCTTCCCCCATCTGTCCTCACCGCCCCCCCAGAACACGGGGGCTTGCAGCAGTTCTCTTTCCTTGGCTCCTTCCCACCGTCGCCCCCAGGATCTTCAGGGAGGCACAGCTCTGCCATTTCTCCATCAGGGGGTGGGTGTTGCTGTGCATCAACGGGTGAGATTTCCTGCACGAGGAGGGTGGGCCCTTTGGACCGGGAACCTGTTTTGAATGTCTATCCCCTTTCCTCTCCATCCAGAGATCTCCCCCTCGTCTTTTCCCCCCTCTTGTCAGCTCCCTCAGCAGTTTCCAGATTCTTTGTAGCAGCACAAGGCCTTCTTCGAACTAAACCACATGTAAAAATACAAACAATTATGACAGTATTAAGCTCATTCGGGGTTTTTTGTAATATTGTACAAAAACCCGGACGAATCTTTTGGCCACCCCTCTATCAGCTGGCATTAACCGAGCATATAGTGTGTGCTGTGTGCTGCGCAGAGCCCTTTACTATTATCAACACATGGAATCTTCCAGACACCCAATCAGGTGTTAGAGCTCTTACCCTGTTATAGATGAGGACATGGAAGCCCAGAAAGGTTAAGTCATCTGTCTGAGGTTACGCAGCCAGTAAGGGACCGAGCTGGGATTCGAACCCAGAGCCTCCCCTCTCATCTGTCCTTCCGATGATAACTAGGAGCATGGCGGTGGGGGCTGGGAGACTTAGTCCTGGGGAGGGAAAATATCATATCTGAACCCTCACTGCTCACCAAGCTCTGCTTTCCGAGAGAATTATCTATTGATTCCATAACCCTCACGACTGGGGATTGCAGGCCATCAGATTCTGCCCCAGCTGCAGGTCCTGGAACCGCACGTGATTTAATACATTGAATTTGTGACAAAGGAGAGGCTATTGCTCTCTAGCTGAAGTGACAGCATCAAATAATAAAACAAAGTTACAGAACCTTCCTGGTGGCCCTGTGGCGAGGGTGCCATGCTTCCAGTTCAAGGGCCCTGGGTTCGATCTCTGCTCAGGAAACTAGATCCCACGTGTGACAAATAAGACCCAGCCAGCCAAATAAATAAATAAATATGTATTTTTAAAAGACAAAGTTACCATCAGGCCTTTCTGGGAAAATGGTGACTTTGGAGGTAGTTGGTATTATTTGTTTTTTCTTTTCTTTTTTAAAATTTCTTTTTTATTTTTGGCCTTATTTTAAATATTACCTTCTTTCAAATATCATAATAAAGCCACATTTCACTGCATTTTTAACATGAGACTGTTTTAAGTTCCTAAAAATGCACCTGTGGTTATCACCCTTTTCTTTCTCTGTGCCTCAGTTTCCTCATCTGTCAAATGGGGGTGACTCTTATAGGCTTATAAATAAGCCAATGTATGTCAAGTGCTTTGAGCAGAACCGGGCAGAGAATTGGTGCGAAGGAAGCATTTGGTATCATCATCATCATTTGCTGATAAGGAAAATGGAGAAGAAGGGTCAGGGTTTGAGAGGATTCACACCACTTTGGTTCAGATCCTGGATCTTCAGATCCTAAGTTGTGTGGCCTTGGGCACAGTTGTCCAGCTTTCTGAGCCTCAGTTTGCTCGTCAGCCCAATGAGCTGATAATACCTGCCTTGCTGGGCTATGAGAGATGGCTCATATACAAAGTATCAGGTCTTATAAATAATGAGATCCTTGACTTCGGCCAACTCAGTCCCCTAAAACTGACCCCTGACTTTATTCTTTCTCCCACAGTGGAGGGCATCGTGGGGCTGGAGCAAGTGAGCAGCCTTGGGGATGGCCCGCCTGGTGGCCGCCCGCGCCGGGGCATGTTCCGGACAGTGGGACAACTCTACAAGGAGTCCCTGAGCCGCCTCATGGCCACACTCAGCAACACCAACCCCAGCTTCGTCCGCTGCATCATCCCCAACCATGAGAAGAGGGTGAGCGACCTGGCCTGGGGAGGGAAGGTGGCTCTGGGGGGAGGAAAAGTCCCATTCACTGAATTTAGTTGGAGCTATGTCTGGTCCCAGGCTCACTTCTGGCTGTCTGTCTGTGTGACCTTGAGTACATTGCTTTCCCTCCCAGGCTCATGGCCCTGTCAGGAAAATTCATTCATTCATGGGGCTTACATTTTATCGAGCACCTACTAAGTGCCAGGTGGTAGGGATACAGTGAAATCAAGGAGGGCTCCCTGGAGGAGGTGAGGTCTGAGCTTGGAAGGATAAGTGGTATTTCAAGCTGCTTGTGCAAAAACCCAGTAGTTGGTTGGAGTATGAAATGTGCAAGGGATAGAAAAAAGGCCGCTGGAGCTAGGGAGACCATGCCTGGCCTCCAGGCCATCAGTAAGTTTTCTAGTTGGGAAAATCAGAGAATAGACCCTGTAGAGAAGGGTCAACATAAGAGAAGATGAAACTACAGAATTAGGTGCTTGGGGCTTGTACTGTCCTCAGGAAGTAGGAGCTGCAGTTATTGGGGAGGTGGCTCTGTGTGTGTGTTTCCCTTCTCTGTAAATACTGTGTGTATGTTAGTCGCTCTGTTGTTTCTAACTCTTTGCGACCCTGTGGACTATAGCCCACCCGGCTCCTCTGTCTATGGGATTCTCCAGGCAAGAATTCTGTGGTGGGTTGCCGTTTCCTACTCCAGGGGATCTTCCCAACCCAGGGGTCAGACCCACATCTCTTGCATTTCCTGCATTGGCAAGTGGATTCTTTACCGCTGTGCCACATGGGAAGCCCCTCTGAAGTTGGAAAGTGGCTTAACAATCAGTGACCTGTCAGGGTGTAACTGGCAGGAGTTTTTCTTTCTTGGTGGTATATAAAATAACAATGTGTTTTATAATTGAGGGTGCCTTATATTTGATGAAACATGGTATACGTGGACTCAGCCACGTCTCCATAGAACCCTGGTCCTTTTACGTGGAAAATGGTGCTTAGAGTTTAAGATGTGGGTGTTCGGTGTGCTCAATGGTATCAAGCTGTCACTCCAGGGAGATTCCAGCATGTAGATGAGGTTGAGAACAACTGATCTAGAAGTCCATAAAAAAAACTGGTTATTGTGTTGATTACTCTGGGGGCCTGGGCAAGGCAAGAGTTGTCTTTTAGAATGCATGGTTTTCGTAGTGTTTAGATTTTTACCAAGTGCCAGGTAGTAGGGGTACAGTGAAACCAGGGAGGGCTCCCTGGAGGAGGTGAACACTTCCTGGGTTTCCTTGGTGGCTCAGTGGTAAAGAATCTGCCTGTCAATGCAGGAGATGAGGGTTCCATCCCTGAGTTGGGAAAATCCCCTGGAGAAGGAAATAGCAACTCACTCCAGTATTCTTGCTGGGAAATCCCATGGACAGAGGAGCCTGCGGGGCTATAGTCCATAGGGTGACAAAGGAGTCGGACTCGGCTTGGCAACTAAACAACAGCAAAAATATTTATATATTTATTTGGCTGCACTGGGTCTTAGTGACAGCATATGGGATCTAGTTCTGCCACCAGTGATCGGACTATGCCCCGCTGCATTGGGAGCCCAGAGTCTCAGCCACTGGAGCAACAAGAAAGTCCTTGAAAGTTAACTGCCCAAAATAATAATGTATGTGCTTTGTTCACCTTCCTAGACTATGCTATGCAAATTCAGCCTTCCCGCGCGCCTTCCCCTCTACTCTGTTCTTTGCCACGCAACGCTGTTAATCATTTACTTTTGACGTTTATCAATGATGTCTTGCGGAGAAGGAAATGGCAACCCACTCCAGTATTCTTGCCTAGAGAATCTCATGGACATAGGAGCCTGGTGGGCTGCTGTCCATAGGGTCGCACAGAGTTGGACATGACTGAAGCGACTTAGCATGCATGCATGCATTGGAGAAGGAAATGGCAACCCACTCCAGTATTCTTGCCTGGAGAATCCCAGGGACAGAGGAGCCTGGCGGGCTGCCGTCTATTGGGTCACACAGAGTCAGACACGACTGAAGCGACTTAGCAGCAGCAGCAGCAGCAGTGATGTCTTGACCTCACTGTCAGTCTCTTGCAGTGGACAGTGAGCTTCCCCGGGGGCAGGCATTTCTGCCTGGCGTATAGTAGGTGCTCAGTAAATTATAGGCTGGTGGTTCAGTTGCTAAGTCATGTCCGACTCTTGCGACCCCATGGACTGTATGTAGCCTGCCAGGCTGAGTCCATGGGGTTCTCTAGGCAAGAATACTGGAATGGGTTGCCATTTCCTTCTCCAGGGGATCTTCCCGACCCAAGGAGCAAAGCCGCGTCTGTTACATCTACCTGTACTGGCAGGCGGGTTCTTTACCACTAGGGCCACCTGGGAAGCCCAAACTTATAGGTTGAACCAGATGAAATTGCCTACCGTTTTCCACCTGCCCAAACTGCCATCCACCTGTGTTCCCCTGCCGGCTGCCGGCCGGTGCATGGCGCCCCCGTGTGGTGGCCGCTGACCTCGCGTGTCTGTCACTGCTCTCCACAGGCGGGGAAGCTGGACCCCCGGCTGGTGCTGGACCAGCTGCGCTGTAACGGCGTTCTGGAGGGCATCCGCATCTGTCGCCAGGGCTTTCCCAACCGCATCCTCTTCCAGGAGTTCCGGCAGCGGTGAGCGGCATGGGTGGGGTGGGGCCAGGTTTGGAAGCCGCTGCATCTACATTCAAAGCTCCCCTCTCCCGCGCCGCTACTTCTGGGCTGGGCGGGGGTGTGGCCTCGGCGCGAGGGGAGGGGCGGGGCCTCTGGGCGAGTTCCTTTGGTTGCTGAGTCTCAGCTTACTCTGTGTTGTGGGAGAGCAACGTCGCCTTCAACGTCCCCTTCAGTGGGCTCCCCAAGAGAAAGGGCATAGAGCATTACGTTGTAATCGGTTATCGCAACAAGCGTTTCTTATAAAAATGCAGTCGAGCAAGAGAACAGAAAATATCAACATATAAGATCCCTAGTGATTGAGAAAGTCTGATACACACATTTCTCAATCACCAATAAAAACTATGGCACTTTAATATTTGATATTAATATATTATGTATATGATATTTATGTGCATGTATATATACGGTAAATATTAAAACAAAAGTTATGCTTCACACAAGCTGTATGTAGCAGAATCATTCACTGAGAATGAGAGCCCCATATACAATTTAAAATTTTCCTATTAGCCATATTTTTAAAAGTAAAAAGAAACGGGGAATTAATGATAGCAAGAGAGTTTATGTAACCCAATACAGCCAAGATATTAGATCATTTTAACATGTAATCTGGAGAAGGAAATGGCAACCCACTCCTGTATTCTTGCCTGGTAAATTCCATGGACAGAGGAGCCTGGCAGGCTACAGTCCGTGGGGTCACAGGAGTTGGACACGACTGAGCACCCACGCAACATGTAGTCAATATAAAAATTTAGTAGTGAGACATTGTGCATTATTTTGTTTCTTACTGAATCTTTGAAGTTCAGTGTATGTCTTCCATCCATAGCACATCTCAGCTTGGACACAAATTTCCAGTGGTCAAAGAGAAATATACTCCTATTAAGACAATGAAATTGTGTTGAAAAGAAAAATATTTTACACTGCTTCAGTTTTCAAATTGAAGTTTCATTTAATTAAAATGAAATGCAATTACAAATCCTGGTCTCCAGTTGCCCCAGCCATCTTTCCAGGGCTCTTTGTAGTTGCGTGTGGCCAATAGCGTTACATTGGACAGCTCAGGTCTGCAATTTCCTACTCAAAGTGTGGTCCCTGGATCAGCAGCATCAGTATCACCCAGCAGCTTATTAGATATGCATATTTTTGGGCCCCTCCCCAGACTTACTGGATTAGGATCTGCATCTTAACAAGATCCTTGGTGACTGAGAAACTCTGATACACGCAGATACACACACACACATTTCCCAATCACCAGTTTAAAAATATGGCATATTAATATATGACATTAATATATCATGCATATGATGTATATGTGTGTGTGTATGTTATATATATATCATATCCATATTTTTAATGAAATGTCATGATCCAGGGAGCGGGCATAGAAGGAGAAAGGCGCTGAGGATGGACACGTATGTGTTTAATGAAATGTACTTTTCAAATTCGGATTTGCACAGAGAAATGTAAAAGAAACATCTGTAAGGCACTTAACTCAGGACCTGACACGTAATAAGTTCAAAAACATCAGCCCCCATTTGTTATTCTCACACTTCCGAGACGCACCTTTTTTTACATCTCAATGACCTATGCACGTATTCTTGCTAAGTCACTTCAGTTGCATCCAACTCTTTGCAACCCCAGTGGACTGTAGCCCACAGGCTCCTCTGTCCATGGGATTCTGCAGGCAGGCATAATGGAGTGGGTTGCCATGCCCTCCTCCAGGGGATCTTCCCAAACCAGGGATCACAACCGTATCTCTTAGTCTCCTGCATTGGCAGAGGAGTTCTTTACCACGAGCGCCACCTGGGAAGCCCCAATTACTTATGGTGTTGGTGTAATTAAACACTTGTAATCAGCAAGTGCTGTGTCCCAGGAGGAGAGCTTTTATTGATGACATTGCTTCTGGTGGTGATATCGATGCTCTCAGGCTGGTGAGCGACCCTCGGTGATATTTGAATATTTCTTTCTGTTACTGTTCCTATTGTCGTTGTTCCTATTGTTATTTGTCCCTCTGAGCCCAGTGCCTGGCCGTGGTGACAGTTTGCTGTTACTCTTCACCCTACCCTACCCCTCTCCCCTCATTGCAGGTATGAGATCCTGACGCCCAATGCCATCCCCAAGGGCTTTATGGATGGGAAACAGGCCTGTGAGAAGATGGTGAGTGAGAGGTGGAGTGCAAGTGTGTGTGTGTGTGTGTGTGTGTGTGTGTGTGTGTGTATGTATGGTCTCAAGGGGTGGAGAAGGTTGAGCTGGAAACCTCCCCACTCCTCGCCCCTCCTCCTCACAACCCCTCCCTGAACCCCACAGATCCAGGCCCTAGAATTGGACCCCAACCTCTACCGCGTGGGACAAAGCAAGATCTTCTTCCGGGCAGGCGTTCTGGCCCAGCTAGAGGAAGAGCGGGACCTGAAGGTCACAGATATCATTGTGTCCTTCCAGGCAGCTGCCCGGGGATACCTGGCTCGCAAGTAGGGCTCCACACTATCTCTTGGGGTCATATTGGCCACGACTGGTTCAGGGAGGGTTGATCAGATGTCCCCAGAGGCGATGCAGGAAGAGGTTGACCAGCTGGGTCCAGATGGCAGGGCCTCTGAGATGGTAGAAGGGCTGAGATACAAAAGGATGGAGCTACTAGATGCCCAGGCTTCTTGGTTCTACAGTCCCTGAGGCTCCTGAGTGATGCTAGGACCACAGAGAAGAGTTCAGTTCAGCCATAGGGCGACCAACCATCACAGTTTGCCTGGGACTGGAGGTTTCCTGGGATGCATGATCTTCGTGCTAAAACAGAGGAAGCCCCAGGCAAACCGGGTTGAGGTGGTCACCCTAGTGGCCAGTACCTCGAGGGACTCCAATCTGGAGGAGGAGACATACACCAGCACAAAGGGTCACAGTCCAGGGTGAGATGTGCTTCAGTGGGGGTCGTACAGCTGCAGCGAGAGGCCCTGCAGACCAGGTAGATGAAAGACCATGGGAAACGTGTTCCAGGCAGGAGTGACAGCCTGCCAAGGCCTGGTGATGTGAGAGCCTGGCACATTTCAGGAAGGCGGCGAGTTTTCAGGAACATCCCCTTCTCCCTGGGAACTGGCCCAGAGGAAGGATCAGAGAATAAAGGACTCCCCAAACACCAGGCTGAGAGGCAGGGACTGTGACCAGGGGCAGTGGGAGTAGCAGAGGGCCGAGTCAGCTGTGGGCGTAGAAAGACCTCTCTGGAAGCATGTCAGGGATGGGTTGGAGGCTGGGAAGGAAGCTGGGGTGTCTGGTGGGGTAGAAAATGAGATCTGAATTGAAGCTGAGGCAGGGGCAGAGTCAAGGGCAGAAAGACTGATGAACTGCCCACACAAGATTTACCGACAATAGAACAATGCTCGCACACGGCTGGTGCGGCTAAGTTGCTTGTCATGTCTGACGCTTGTGACCCCATGGAATGTAACCCACCAGGCTCCTCTGTCCATGGGATTCTCCAGGCAAGAATACTGGAGTGGGTTGGAATCTTCCCAGCCCAGAGATGAAACTCAAGCCTCTTTCATCTCCTGTGTTAGCAGATGGGTTTTTTACCACTAGTGCCACCTGGGAAGCCCAGTAGACATTTAATAATGGTTGCTAAGGGGACAGGGCCTGGAGGGGCCGCATGTCCCTTCTCCCACCTGCCTGTCTCCCCACCCAGGGCCTTCCAGAAGCGGCAGCAGCAGCAGAGCGCCCTGAGGGTGATGCAGCGGAACTGTGCGGCTTACCTCAAGCTGAGACACTGGCAGTGGTGGCGGCTCTTCATCAAGGTGAGGGCATCTGGAGGGGTGACCCCAGTGGCAAGGAGACAGGTCCTTGGGGCCAGGTCTGCTTGGGCAAGTGACTTCCTTTGGGCCTCAGTTTTCTGCATCTGTAAAATGGGACCAATCAGCCCAACACTTGTTCCTTGGGATTCTTCAGTTAACAAGTGACAGAAAATCCGACTCAAACCAGCATGGATAGTAGATTCGGGATAGCTTTATGTGCAGCTGGGTCTAGGGTTGAGTTGGGTGTCCCTAAGATCCCCTAGAATTCAGGGATTCACTGGAAGGACTCACAGAACTTAGAAAAGCTGTTCCACTCGTGGTTACAGTTTATTACAGTGAAAGGATGGACATTAAAGTCAAGAAAGGTAAAAGGCGCACGGGGCATAGTCCAGACTTCCATTTGGGTTCTTCAGGTGTGGGTGGGGCTGGCCTGTTTCTCCAGCCAGAATCACTCAGTGTAAAGTGCGTCTTTCATCATGGACTTGGATGAAGAACTTTGAGGCACACTGTGAGTGGCCAGTGGCTGCTGTAGGCAAAGCGATCCCGTAGCAAAATGGGACACTTTTAGTGCTGCTTGTCATGTACCCTGGACTGTTCTAGACTCTTGGTAAATATGAAGTCATTCATGCATTCCGAAAACCCTGTGAAATAGGGGCTGCTATTATTCCCAATTCTGTTTGTTTTTTGGCCCCAGCGAGGGACATGTAGGATCTTAGTTCCCGGACCAGGGATCCAACCTACGCCCCCTTCATTGAAAGCACAGTCTTTTTCTTCTTCTTTTTTTAAATCTGTGGCCAAACCAGCAGGCATGTGGAATCTTAGTTCCCTGACCAGGGCATCGAACCTGTGCCCTCTGCATTGGAAGGCTGAGTCTTAACCACTGGACCGCTCGGGAAGCCCCTCTCATCCCACTTTTCTAGATGAGGTGACACAGGCAGTAGTGGAGGAGCTGGCATGGGAACCCAGGAATGGGACTCTCCTCAGAGCGTGAGCTGTTAGCTTCCGAGCCCAGTGGCCTCCCACGGTGGGAGCCAGCCATCCACACCCCCTCCTGTCCCCACAGGTGAAGCCGCTGCTGCAGGTAACGCGGCAGGATGAGGTGCTGCAGGCGCGGGCTCAGGAACTACAGAAAGTGCAGGAGCTGCAGCAGCAGAGTGCCCGCGAGGTGGGCGAGCTCCAGGGTCGGGTGGCGCAGGTAAGGGGCGGGGCCATCGCGCGGGGGCGGGGCCAGTGGGTGGGACCGGTGGTGGTGGGCGGGGCTTCCGACGGAGCCCGCTGCAGGAATAGATTGCCGGCCGAGTTTCACTCGGGCGGAATGGGGGCGGAAACTGTGGTGTGGTGAGCAGTGAGATGCAGGGAGCAGGGTCCTGGGGATGTGGCCAAGGTATCTGGTGGGAGTGGGGCTGGTGCTGCTGAGACAAGATGCTCGGTAGCTGGTCCAGCACGGGGGCAGGGCAGAAGCCCAGTTTCGTGGCGGGGCCACCCTCCGCAGGCGGTGGACCTTCCACTGTTGCCAGCATTTCTGGTATCTTAAAATAACGCCGAGACAGAGCCCTTCTCGTTCATTTTTTCTGTTTGCTTTTTCGGAGTTATTTCCTTTGGTTAAATTTCTAGGCGTGGGAGTAGTAAATGCAATGTGAGCTGACAGAAAGTCCTCCAGAGGCCATTTCTCTGGAGGATGGACTGGAGATGGAGAAGCTGGAGGCTGGGAGGCCGAGAAGAGTCCACTGGGAGAGGATGAAACCTGAGCCTGTTAGGGTTATGGGAGCAGAGTGGGGCGGCAGGGGATGGAGGGGGACTGACGGACTATAGGGAAGTGAGGGAGAGGGCGGAACCCAGCTGGCTGACTCGGTGACTGGGGCTCATCCTGAGATGACGGGCAGGTTGGGGGACTGTCTTCCATCCCTCCCTCCTGCCCCCCAGGCCCCCAGGCCAGACTAGATCAGGGGGCAGGAGACCCTGATGCTCTGCGGAGGGCCATCCTGGGAGCACTGCCTAGCAGCCGCTGACCTCCCCTCCACCCCCTCCCCAGCTGGAAGAGGAGCGTGCCCGCCTGGCAGAGCAGCTGCGCGCAGAGGCAGAGCTGTGTGCTGAGGCTGAGGAGACCCGGGGCCGGCTGGCAGCCCGGAAGCAGGAGCTTGAGCTGGTGGTGTCCGAGCTGGAGGCCCGCGTGGGCGAGGAGGAGGAGTGCAGTCGCCAGCTGCAAACCGAGAAGAAGAGGCTGCAGCAACACATACAGGTCTGCCCACCCACCCCCTGCCTGCGCCGCGAGGCCACCTCCCCCCACCCCTTCTGTTGACCCCGCCCACCTCTGCTTCAGCAAGCCCTGCCTCTTAAAAACAAGTCTCAGTTCAAAGTGGCTTAAGCAAAGAGACTACTTTTGTTTGTTCTTTTCAAATAATGGGAGACTCTAGACTCTGTAAGCTTCAGGCATGGCTGGATCCAGGTGCTCAAGCAGTCGCCTCAGTACTCTGCCTCTCTCCATCTTCTGGCTCCATTTGCCTCTGTGCTGCTGCATTCTGAGGCTGGCTGCCCTCCCTTGGTTCCCCTTCAAAATCCACAGATGTGTTCTACACTTGAGGCACATCTCAATTCAGATGCTAAATTCTCACTGGCAGGACTTCATCGGCATTTGTGCTCCATAACTTCTTCAGTGGAAACACGTAGATTCATATCCCCAACTTGGTCCAAACATACTTCAAAGTTTCCCAATAATTAATTGAGTGACTGGTTTTCAGTTTAAGAGAAGTTGAGATAAATTGAAAATTCAGCTCCTCAGTCAGACTGGTCACATTTTGAGAACTCAGTAGCATTTTAATCATTGCCTCTTGACCCCATTGGAGAGGGAGAGCCCTGCCCTGCGGTTATGGAGATGGCCTAACACACCACACCTGATCCTGGGCAGATGTGCTAGAAAGCAAGTTACTGGTCACAAATACTCACAGCCTGAGGAAGGCAGACACCGTGACATAGAGAGTCACAGTGGGGTTGCACTCAGGAATGCAGTGAACCAGCTGCTGCTATGGGAGGCAGGCTTAGTAGTAACAAGAGAACGAGGTGACCCCACTTCCCTGCAGGAAGATGTGATTGGTTTGTTTATTTAATTAATTTATTTATTTTTTGGCTGCACCACATGGCATGCATGATCTTAGTTCTCTGGCCAGGGACCCCACCCCCATGCCTCTGAACTCATGCCTTCAGCATTGGAAGTGAGGAGTCCTAACCATTGGACCACCAGGGAAGTCCCAATTACTTTGTTTAAATAATTCCAAGGACTACCAGGTAATTGAAGTGCACTAGACAAGGATAAGCAGATACCCTGTCTTGTCCCCAGGATATAATATCTGTATCCTATAGAGATATTGTGTATAGATATCTATACAGACAGTGTAGACAGTGTATAGATATTGTATGCTGGGCACCAGGTTCAATGTCTCCAACAGTGCCTGGCCCCCCTGCCAGGCACTCAGTCAATGTTTATTGAGCCAATGAATGAAAGTAATAGTTGGGTCCTTCCCAGCCCTGCCCAGAGTGTGGACCTGTTTGAGCCACAAGCCCCGGGGGTCTGTGAGCCATCCCCACCACCCCTGTCCGTCCCATCACACCCCAGTCCCCACCCCTGGGTCCTCACCCCACCTCCTCCACACTCCAGGAGCTGGAGACTCACCTCGAGGCTGAGGAAGGGGCCCGGCAGAAGCTGCAGCTGGAGAAGGTGACGACGGAGGCAAAGCTGAAAAAACTGGGGGAAGATCTGTTACTCTTGGAAGATCAGAACGCCAAGCTGAGCAAGGTCAGTGGCCGGTGAGCCCCCAAGCGTGGAGGGTGTGGGCCCACTGGTGGGCTGGGTCCCTCTCTGCATCGCCCACCCCCAGCATGCCCACCTCTAGGAGTCTTTGGATTCTCCATCTTGGCTGTGTCTCCCTTGAACTTTTCCCATCTCCTAGCCTCTCTGTCACAGCTTCACTCCAGCCAGTGTTTACTGAGCAGCTATTATGAGTCATTCTTTATCTCTGTGTCATCAGACACCCCAAAGCCTCATTGCTAAAAGCAACCCCCATTTCATTACATCCCATTGCTCTGTGGGTCCACTGGGCTATGGTCCCCTTAAAGAGTTGCCATGACATGATGGCAGGGGCTGGAAGGTGGTATCTGGGTGCTCCTTCATGCGGCCTCTCTGCTTACAGGAGAGCCTGGGTTTCTCATCTGGCAGCTCAGGACTCCCAGAAAATGAAGCAGAAGCAACCAGGCCTCTTAAAGGCTTAAGCCTGGAACTGACATCACTTTCTCTGAATTCTATGCATCAGGCGTTGGCAAAGGTTTTCTCTAAAAGGCCGAATAGTAAACATTCAGGGCTCAGCAGGCTGCTCTGTTTCTGTGCCAACCACTCAAATCTGCTGTGGTAATGTGAAAGCAGCCACAGATGGCCTGTGATCAAATGGGCGTGGCTATGTCTCAATAAAACTTTATTTATAAATGCAAGCAGTGGGCCAGGTTTGGCCTGCAGGCTGTGATTTGCCGACCACTGAGATTAAAGCCGGAGAAGGCAATGGCACCCCACTCCAGTACTCTTGCCTGGAAATCCCATGGATGGAGGAGCCTGGTAGGCTGCAGTCCATGGGGTCACGAAGAGTCGGACACGACTGAGTGACTTCACTTTCACTTTTTACTTTCGTGCATTGGAGAAGGAAATGGCAACCCACTCCAGTGTTCTTGCCTGGAGAATCCCAGGGACAGGGGAGCCTGGTGGGCTGCCATCTATGGGGTCGCACAGAGTCGGACACAACTGAAGCGACGTAGCAGCAGCAGCAGCAGCAGAGCTTAAAGCAGACTCAGTCTAGATTCAAGGGGTGGAGAATTGGACTCTGTCCATGGCTGGGCATGTGGTGAAGAGTCTGCCACCATCTTTAACCTGCTCAGGGTTAAACCCCTGGGCTAGGCACAGGGGGTATGGCATTTAACTAACTAGAAAAACATTTCTGTCCTCACAAAGGCATGGGCAAGGGGGAAGCTAGCCGAGTCACCCCAGGAAATCAACATAATCATACAGTGCGAACGAATTATAAACTGTCAGAAAAGAACAGAAAACTGTGGAAGGGGATGGCCTGACCTGCACTAGGTGTGGTCAGGACAGGCTTCCCGGAGGCAGTGTTGCCTGAGTTGAGAGCTCAACGATGCACAGGAGTCTTCTGGAACATTCCTTGGATGCAGTGGCTCTTCTCTCCTACTCTGTTCTATGTCTTCCTTTTTAAGGTAGTGCCAACCCACTGCCTAGACTTCCAAAACCACTCACAGTATGAAAAACGCTGCTCAAAAAATACATAAATAATGAAAATAAGTAAAAAAAAAATAAAAAGACAGAAAAGAAAAAAGTGCTGGTCCAGGCCAGTGCTTCTCAAACTCCCATGTGCCCAAGACTCACAGGGAGAACTTGTCAGAGTGCAGATTCTGACTCGGCAGGTCTGGAGCGGGGGGGACCCTGAGATTCCATTCCTAACAAGCTCCCATTTGGTGCTGATGACGCTGGTCCGTGAATCAGACCTGGAGTAGTGATGAGGCTCCAGTGCTCACCCGTGCATGCAGCTGAAGTGCAAGGATGTTCAGTGCAGTGTTGTTTATAATAGCAGGTGATTCGAATCAACATGAGCATCCATCCGAGGGCCGTCGGGTTAATGAATGGGGGTATCCTTCCAATAGTGGGAGTCTATGCGGTTAAGTCTGATGGGGGTGTGATGGGTTCATAGACACTAGGGACACTAGGGAATGGGAAAGGAGGGAAGGGGTGGGAGCAGGAAGGGTCAGGGGAGGAAGGAGGTGAGCAGAAACACAGATGGGAATGACAGCCAAGATGAGCAGAGCCCCTGACTCCCACCCCCACCTCCCACTGTGCTCAGGAGCGGAAGCTGCTGGAGGAGCGGCTGTCCGAGTTCTCATCCCAGGCAGCCGAGGAGGAGGAGAAAGTCAAGAGCCTCAATAAGCTTCGACTCAAATATGAGGCCACCATTGCGGACATGGAGGGTGAGCTCCCGCCCCCCAGGGGGGCCTATGCACACTCCAGCAGGGGCGAGGGTGGGGTGGGGGGACAGCCCTCATGTGCTGTGGGGCCTCAGTGGTCACATCTGCTAAATGGGGGCAGGAAAGAAGGCTGGGGACAGGTTGTGTGTCCTCCTTCCCAATCCAGTTCTCTTCCTATCTCCTTGGTATCTTGGGTGACTCTAGCTGATGGCTCCACTAACTGTTTCAGACACTTTTTTTTTTCTCGCTCTGTCCCTTGCTGAGGACTCAGAAGCAGAAACAGAAGAGAGGGAGCACAGGAGGAGGCTGGGGGTGCAGGGAGAAGAAGACAGGGCAGAGGGAGCCGGCTGGCCGGCAGGGGCCGGCGGGGGCGTGGGAGCGGTGGGGGAGAGGACGGCCTCTGGGGTCTGCTGCGGATCAGGACCAGTGGGCTATCCCAGGGGTGGGGAAGCTGGGAAAGATGGGGAGGGGTGGAAAAAGAGGCTGAGCTCAGCCTGACGCCCTGAAAGTGCGTGCGATGACTGGGGCGAGGGGGCTGGGGGTCTCCCTGGGGGTGTGGGTCTGGCTCCCTCATGCGTGGCCCACACTCCTCCTGCCTGCAGACCGCCTCCGGAAGGAGGAGAAGAGCCGCCAGGAACTGGAGAAGCTGAAGCGGCGGCTGGACGTGGAAGGCTCGGAGCTGCAGGAGCAGATGGCGGAACAGCAGCAGCGGGCAGAAGAGCTGCGCGCCCAGCTGGGCCGCAAGGAGGAGGAGCTGCAGGCTGCCTTGGCCAGGTGCGGGGTGGGCCGGCGGGGCGCGCGGCACGAGGGCGCCGCCTAGCGGCGATGGAGACGCCCGGCTGAGACCCGCTAACCCACAGAGATTCAGTGTACCCTTCTGTAAGATGGACACAGCCAGAGTTCCAAGCCCTCCTGGTTAAGGGAAAACTGAAAGCGGGCCCTGCGTGTCTAGTAACTTAGTTTCTTGCACTGAGGCCAGAAAATGCTTTTTTCTTCCTATCCCCCCTCCCCCTTCCTCTCCCCAGCCTCTCAAAGCTGAACCACTCAGAATCTGCTGTGATTGGATAAGTGATCTGGCCGTCTTAGGAATCATAATCATCATAATGCCAGCCATTCACAATTATTGAGCGCTTACTGTATGCCAGATATGGCGCTCACTGTTTTAGATGCTTTTCACCCTTGCGACCTTAGGCGCCCTTGTGTATGGATGCAGCTGGAATTCAGAGCAGCTACAATGTTGGGGAAATGTGGATTGCAGAATCGATGGGACATGGGTTGGTGGAGGGGAGTTAAGAACTGTGCACCCTCCAGCCTGACTTCTGAGTTCAAATCCCAATTCCTCCCCTTTCTGGCCTCATGACCTCACCCGAATAACATCACCTCTCAAGTCTTAGTTTCTCTATCTGGAAAATGGGGGTGATTATAGAAGCTCTCCCAGGGTTAGTGTAATAGTCGCTTAGTCGTGTTGGACTCTTTGTGACCCTATGGACTGTAGCCCACCAGCCTCCTCTGTCCAATGGATTTCCCAGGTAAGAATACTGGAGTGGGTTGACATTTCCTTCTCCAGGGGAATCTTCCCAACCCAAGGATTGAAACTGAGTCTCCTGTGTTGCAGGCAAATTCTTTACCATCTGAGCCACCAGGGAAGCCCAGGGTTAGTGTGGGGGTTAAATAAGAAGGCGCTGAGGACATGCTTCGCACAACCTAGGGCCTCAATTGATGCTGTGGTGTGTCTGTTCCTACTTTCCATTATCACTGTTATTTTTTTCCCTTTTGCGTTGAGGTGAAATTCACATAGCAAAATTAACCATTTTAAAGCATACCACTGAGGGGTATTTGGTACATTCACAATGCTGTGCAATCACTACCATCACCTCAAAAAAAATCCTATTAAACAATCCCTCCCCATCTCTCCCTCCCCTTAGCCCTCGGCAACCACCAGTGTGCTTCCTGTCTGCCTAGATTTGCTGATTCTTGCTACTTCTCCTAAGTGGAGTTGTGTAACACATAGCCTTTGGCACTTATGTATTACTGTTTCCATCACCACCCTCCTGGCAGTCCTGTGACGTGGGCGGTCATGCTCTCTCACAAACTGGGAGCCTGCAGTTCAGAGAGGCTGTCACTTGCCAGGGCAGGTGGCCAAGCAGAGGACACAAACTGTGATCGGCATATTTCCCTGAGCTGTTTAATCTGCAGTCCACACTGCCCCTTCATCCGGCTCCTCTTTGCAACAGCTTGATCCTAGAAGGGTTATGAGGAGGAGTTCAGGGGTCAGCCACCCACTGACCACGTGACCAGGGCAAGTACTTTCCCACCCTGCGCCCCAGTTTCCTGCGTGGGCATGAACATCACATGGGATGATAAGGCAGAGGGCTCTCAAGTGGAGGGAACTTAGTAAGCATCCTCGTGATACCAGTGGTGTCATCCCCACTTTACAGCTAGGGAAGTTGAGGCTCTGAGTCCTAGAGGCACGTGTCCAAGGACAGAGCTGGGATTCGAATCTGGAACTGGCCATGTCTAGTCCCTCCACACCCCCAGAAATCATCCCCACCCCCTGCCTGTCCTTGTACTAACCCCCTTGATCCTTGTCTACCCCCAGGGCAGAGGAAGAGGGTGGAGTCCGGGCCCAGCTACTCAAATCCCTGAGGGAGGCGCAGGCTGGGCTGGCCGAAGCCCAGGAGGACCTGGAGGCTGAGCGCGCGGCCAGGGCCAAGGCGGAGAAGCAGCGCCGGGACCTGGGCGAGGAGCTGGAGGCACTGCGGGGCGAGCTGGAGGACACGTTGGACTCCACCAATGCACAGCAGGAGCTCCGGTGAGGCTGGGCGGCCGGCAGCTGGCACCGGTTGGGGACCTGTGGAACCAGGTTGGGAGGAGAGGAAAAGGACATGGGTCCAAACTCTCCATCTGCACAGATGTTGAGTCATTCACCAGTTGTTTTCTGGGCACTGGCTCTGGACCAAGCTGGGGACATAAATGGATCAGACTCAGGCATTGTCCTCTGGAGCTCCCAGTCTGGGAGTAAGCAGATTCAGGCAAAGACAGACCTGGTCCAGAGCTAAGTGAGCTTTAATGGAGTAGGACAGGCCATCGTGGATGATCAGAGAAGACCCCTGTATCACGCTATGGGAGGGAGTCCAAAAAGACTTCTTGAGAAGGGGGCATTTTGAATAGGGTTTTGACAGATACATAGGAGCTCACTCTTAAAGCCACACTCCTCCTGCAGCATCACCACCCATACTCCTCGGGGAATATAGAATGAAGTCCCCATCCTTGAAGGGAAAGAATAAGAAGAGGCACAACCGGCTGTCGGGGGCTGCCCTAAAGTCCCAGTCTTCCTGTATTCTGAAATTCTATTCCCTGTCCCCCTTCCCCAATAAAAGGTCCAAGAGAGAACAGGAGGTGACGGAGTTGAAGAAGGCTCTGGAGGAGGAAACGCGCATTCATGAGGTGGCAGTGCAGGAGCTGCGGCAGCGCCATGGCCAGGCCCTGGGAGAGCTGGCGGAGCAGCTGGAGCAAGCCCGGAGGGTGGGTTGGGACGGGGCTGGGGTTTCTGGGGAGCCATGGGGAGGCAAAGTGGGATGCTGGGTGGAGGAGGTATGTCTGGCTGGTCCTAGGCCAGCCCGCTTCTCTTCTCAGGTATTCATGTCTCTGATCCATCTTTTTTAAAAAAATAATTTACTTATTATTGGCTGTGCTGGGTCTCGCTGCTGCTCGGGCTTTTCTGTAGTTGTGGTGAACGGGGGCTGCTCTCTAGTTGCAGTGCTCGGGCTTCTCATTGCAGTGGTTTCTCTTGCCGCAGAGCAAGGCTCTAGAGCTTTTGGGGTTCAGTGGTTGTGGCTCCCAGGCCCTAGAGCACAGGCTCGATAGTTGTGGCCCCGGGGCTGAGTTGCTCTGCAGGCATGTGGGATCTTTCTGGACCGGGGATCGAACCCATGTCTCCTGCATTGGCAGGTGGATTCTTTACCACTGAGCCACCAGGGAAGCCCACCGATCCATCTTTCATTCAGCGAACGTTCGTTGAATAGGTGCTATGTTCCCGGTGTGATATTGAGGGCCCCAAATATGAACCAGACAATCAGTACACACTTCTATTGTGGAGATGATGTTTTAGCAGGAGAGGCAGAGTGTAAACGATCTAAACAGATTCACAGTATATATCAGGGTTATAAGTGCTATGGGAAAATGATGAACAAAAAGCGGGGTCAGAATGCCAATAGCGGGGCGAGGGGGGCATTTTGTGATTTGAAATATAGAAGGCCATGGAGAGATTCTATGAAAAGGTGACCTCTGAGTGAAAAGCTGAAGGAAAGGGCTTCCCAGGAGGCTCAGTGGTAAAGAATCTGCCTGCCAATGCAGGTGACATGGGTTTGATCCCTGGGCGGGGAAGATCTCACATGCCTTGGGATAACTAAGCCCTTGCATCACAACTGTTAAGCCTGTGCTCTAGAGCCCAGGAGCCAAAACTACTGAAGCTCGCCTGCCCTAGAGCCCATGCTCCACAACAAGAGAAACCACGGCCATGTGAAGCCCATACATGGCAACTAGAGAGCAGCCCCTGCTCACCACAGCTGGAGAAAGCCCCCTCGAAGAAACAAAGACCCAGCATGGCCAAAAATAAATAAATAAGGTCATAATAAAAAAAAAATTAAGGAAGCGAAGGGTGACCCCATCTTGGCATCCTGGGAAACATGTTCTGGGCAGAGGGAACAGTCAGTGCAAAGGCCCCGGGGCAGGAGTGTGCCTGGGTCTTTAAGGAATGGTGAGGGGTTCCAGAGGAAATAGTGCAAGGGACATGGGGCATGCATGTGCCTGGCCTGGTAGAGAAAGGGAGTCATAAATCTCTGCCGTCCCTCTCCCACCTCAGAGCAAAGGCACATGGGAGAAGACCCGCTTGACTCTGGAGGCTGAAGTGTCTGAGCTGCGGACGGAGCTCAGCAACCTGCAGACCGCGCGGCAGGAGGGTGAGCAGCGGAGGCGTCGCCTGGAGTCACAGCTGCAGGAGGTGCAGGGCCGCGTGGGCGACGGGGAGCGGGCCCGAGCAGAGGCTGCAGAGAAGCTGCAGCGAGCCCAGGTGAGTGGGGCGGCCAGCTCAGCAGTGGTGTCTGCTGTGTGACTTTGGGTGAGATGCCTGCCCTCTCTGGGCTTCGGTTTGGTCCACATCAACCCTGCCGTCCCTGCCAACTTCTTCAGCATTATCACACATTAACAGCTAGTATCGGGTGAGTGGTTGCTTTATACCAAACATCCTGTGTATTTTTACTAAAGCCTCCTGACCCTCCTCTGAAGGAACTGCTAATATTGTTCCCATTTTACACACAGGGAAACTGAGGCCCAGGGAGGTGAAGCTGGTTGTCTAAGGTCCCTCAGAGCCAAAGCGTGAATCCAGGCATGACTAACCTTGCGGCTCTTAACCCTGCCGCAGTGCCCACCTTTCACCCTCTTATCTTCTGGCCGTAAATAATCCATGGTCTGATTAGAAAAACCCAGGATGAACATTTAAACCTGCAGGTAGAAAATGTCATACTGTAATTGTTAGGAGAGATGTGGGCTTTTTATTTTATTATGTTTTTAAACTAAATGACCAATACCTGTTTATTGCTGAGAACACGAGGCCAGGAGCTGCATCCAGGATCATTTTGGTGGTGATTTGGGTGCCAGGAGAACAGCTTTATTGAAATATAACTCACATACTGTATAACTCACCCATTTAAAATCAAACCAGTCCATCCTAAAGGAAATCAACCCTGAATATTCATTGGAAGGACTGATGCTGAAGCTGAAGCTTCAACACTTTGGCCACCTGATATGAAGAGCCGACTCTTAGAAAAGACCCTGAGGCTGGGAAAGATTGAGGGCAGGAGGAGAAGTGGGTGACAGAGGATGATACTGTTAGATAGCATCACTGATTTAATGGCCATGAGTTTGAACAAACTCCAGGAGATAGTGAAGGATAAGGAAGCTTGGTGTGCTACAGTCCGTGGGGTTGCAAAGAGTTGGACACCACTGAGCAACTGAACAACGAGTTTTAGTATATTCATAGAGTTGTACATTTATCACCATAATCTAATTTTAGGACATTTTCATCACCCTAGAAAGAAATCCCGTACGAGAGTTAGGGTTAAGGTCCTCCAATCTCACCCCCTGCCCTAGCAATTACTAATCTACCTTCTGTCTCTTTAGATTTCCTATTCTGGACACTTCATAGAAATGGAATCATACAATATGTGTCTTGTGTCTGACTTCACTCACTTAGCATAGTGTTGTCAAGGCTCATCCATGTTGTAGCATCCATCTGTACTTCATTATTTTTATGGCTGAATAATATTCCATTGTCTAGAGAGACCACATTTTGTTTATCCAGTCATCCGTGGATGGACGTTTGGGTTGTTTCCACCTTCTGGCAGTTGTGAATGCTGCTTCTGTGAACACCCCTGTACAGGTTTTTGCATGGACTTGTTTTCATTTCTCCTGGGTACAGACCCAGGAGCGGAATTGCTGGGCCCTGTGGAAACTCTGGTTTAACATCCTTGGTGGCTCAGATGGTAAAGAGTCTGCCTGCAATGCAGGAGACCAGGGTTCGATCCCTGGGTCGGGAAGATCCCCTGGAGAAGGGAATGGCAAACCATTCCAGTGTTCTTGCCTGGAGAATCCCATGGACAGAGGAGCCTGGTGGGCTACGGTGCATGGGGTCACAAAGGGTGAGATAGGACTGAACGACTAACACGTTCACTTTCACATGGAAACTCTGCATTTAACCATTTTAAGGAGCTGCTAGATTGATTATCGCGGCAGCTGCACCCTTCTACATCCCCACCAGCAGTGGGTAGTGGGGATCTGAGGCAGGTACACAGAGGGGTCGGCTGGCAGGAAGCTGCCATTATAAGATGCCCCTTGCCCACAGGCTGAACTCGAGAATGTGTCTGGAGCCCTGAGCGAGGCCGAGTCCAAAGCCATCAGGCTGAGCAAGGAGCTGACCAGCATGGAGGCCCAGCTCCACGATGCCCAGGTGACCCCAGCTCCCATCTCACCACTCGCTCCCCAACCCAGACCACCCCCAACTCTCCTGCCCACACTGAACATCGTCCTCTCATCCACCTGCAGGAGCTGCTGCAGGAGGAGACCAGAGCGAAGCTGGCCCTGGGGTCCCGGGCACGAGCCCTGGAGGCGGAGGCAGCCGGGCTGCGGGAGCAGCTGGACGAGGAAGCGGCCGCCAGGGAGCGAGCGGGCCGCGAGCTGCAGACCGCCCAGGCCCAGGTGAACAGCCCTGCAGGGAGATCCCCCACCCGGCTCCTGCTGGGTTCCGTGGCTCACGGGGTGACCCCACAGGCCAGCATGTCACAAGCCAGACCACTGCAAGCCAGACTCCCCTCCTCTCTGTCCCCACAGCCCCAGCCCTGCACAAACTTCATCCTCTGTCACCTGTATCCTCTCAGCCTCCCTTCAAACCTCCCTGCCTCTAGTCTATCCCCTTCTGGCTCATCCTTCACATGGTCTTTGTAAAGCCGGAGCTGATGCTGCCTTTTCCTTGCTCACACACCTCCCAGGGCTCCCCAGCTACCCACCCTGGACAAAATCCATGCCTCTCACCAGGTTGTCAGAGACCCTGCATTCTCTGGCCTTCTTCCATCGTTAGCTATATTCACCTCTCATCTCTCTTTCCTCACTTCATGTAGGAAAACGCTTTTCATTTATTAGGACTTAGCATCCGCCTCTCCTGTTCTAAGAAATTACTCACCAGCCCTCTCTGAGCTCCCTTAACCCTTCTTTCTCCTTTGTCCCCACTCCAGTCACCCTGACTGGCTAGAACTGTCATTGCCCATGAGTCCCCCGACCAGACTGAAAGCTCCTTGAAGGTGGGACCCCATCAGAGTTAGATCTGGGTCCCCAGCCTAAGCCAACATAGTGCCTTATGTATGGGATGCCTTGAGAAATGCCTGTTGAATGAATGATGAATGTATGCCTGTGAATATCATTTTTTAACTGGAAAACTCCTATGCATACTTCAAGATCCATCACAAATGCTCCGTCCTCCAGGAAGTCTCTTGAATGTTCTCAATAGATTTTTGAGCCTGTCTGGTGGACTCCTGTGGCTTCCCTATTTCTACCTTAGCCTCTATCACCCTGGTTGTGACACTCAGTCTCCCCCATCAGACTAGGGGTTCCCCAGGGCAGAACCCAGGTCTGATTCATCTTCTGGTTCTGTGGGAACCATTTTAACATCCTGGAGGAGCTGGGGCTCTGAGAACTCACAACCTTATCCCTACTCTTCAGGCAGAAGTGCCCAACGGAGTGAATCATTTCCCTCTTGGGCCTCAGTCTCCTCATCTGGGAAATGGGGCCCCACTAACTCACACTCGGGTTGCCAACATGGGTGCCACCCTCCCTCTCTTTCCTCCACCCCCAACCCCAGCTGTCAGAGTGGCGGCGGCGCCAGGAAGAGGAGGCAGGGGCCCTGGAGGCAGGGGAGGAGGCTAGGCGCCGGGCGGCCCGAGAGGCTGAGGCCCTGAACCAGCGCCTGGCAGAAAAGGCGGAAGTGGTGGAGCGGCTGGAGCGGGGCCGCCGGCGGCTGCAGCAGGAGCTGGACGATGCCACAGTGGACCTGGAGCAGCAGCGGCAGCTCGTGAGCGCGCTGGAGAAGAAGCAGCGCAAGTTCGACCAGGTGAGGCACCTTGGGTTAGCCACCTGGGGAACTGGGATGCTCACCCACGCTGCCCGTCACGGTCACCGTGAGCGATCAGTAACAGGTGATGTCACAGCTCAGCTGTGAACCTGCGAGGACCTTCGGGGAAGATGCCTCTTCCCTCTGAGCCCCTGTAGGATAGAACGCCCATCGATCCTGGCTTATGTCTCCTGCCCCCAAATAATTACTGCTGGTACCCAGTGTTACTCCCAAAGGCGTCCTGCAGATACACCAGAGGGTGTACTTAGGAAGGCGAAATGAAATAACACGTCTTGCTTCTCCTGCTGACTCACTGTGGACCTCAGGCAAACTGCTTGTCCCATTTCAGCCTCAGTTTGCCCATCTAGAAAATGGGGATAAGGGGATTCCCTGGCAGTCCAGTGATGAGGACTCCATGCTCTCAGTACTGTTGCTGTCGTTCAGTCACTAAGTCGAGTCCGACTCTTTTCGACCCTGTGAACTACATCGCTCCAGTTTGATTCCTGGTTGGGGAACTAAGATCCCACAGGCTATGCGGTACAGCCAAAAAAAAAGAAGAAAAAAGAAAAAATTGAAAGTGGGGATAATACTAAGCATCTGACAATGTAAGAATGGAATAAAATTCTCAGAACCCCAGAGCATTAAGATCAGGCAACCCTGAGGTTCACAGCCCAGTTGGGGCCCTTTCTGGCTGTGTGGCTTGGGCAAATTGCACAGTCTCTCTGCCTCATTTTCTTCATCTGGAAAATGGGAGAGTCCTTATTTTTGCCTTCATTTTTGAAAGGAATTTTCACTGGCTGTTGAATTCTAGGTTTTATTCTTTCCACACTGGGAAGAGATCATTCCATGTTCTGGGGCCTCCACTGTTTCAGATTTAAAGTTAACAATAATGTGATGTGGTTTTCTAGCTGGTTCAGACTTTTTCCTCTTTATCTTTGCTTTTTAGCAGTTTGACTATGATATCCAGCTGTGGGGTTTTGTGTTTATTCTACTTCAGTTTGCCAAGCTTCCAACAGCTTTGGGTTAGTGTTCTTAATCACATGTGGAAATCTTCAGCCATTATTTTTTCAAATATTTTTCTGCCCCATTCTCTCTTTCTCCCCTCCTCTTCTCAAACTCCAAATACATGTATGTTCGATTGCTTAATACTATTCCATAGATCATTGAAAAAATTCTAAAAGAATTTGTGTTTTATATATATATAGACATGGTTAAGCAGGAGATGGCAAGAGTGAACAATGACATTATAGGAATCAGTGAGCTAAAATGGAGAGGAATGGGTGAATTTAATTCAGATGACCATTATATCTACTATTGTGGGCAAGAATCCCTCAGAAGAAATGGAGTAGCCCTCATAGTCAACAAAAGAGTCTGAAATGCAGTACTTGGATGTGACCTTAAAAACGACCCAATGATCTCAGCTCATTTCCAAGGCATACCATTCAACATCATAGTAATCCAAGTCTGTGCCCTAACCACTGGATGCTGAAGAAGCTGAAATTGACCAGTTCTATGAAGACCTATCGGAGAAGGCAGTGGCACCCCACTCCAGTACTCTTGCCGGGAAAAGCCCATGGACGGAGGAGCCTGGTGGGCTGCAGTCCATGGGGTCGGTAGGAGTCGGACACGACTGAACGACTTCACTTTCACTTTTCACTTTCATGCATTGGAGAAGGAAATGGCAAGCCACTCCAGTGTTCTTGCCTGGAGAATCCCAGGGACTGGGAGCCTGGTGAGCTGCTGTCTCTGGGGTCGCACAGAGTCGGACATGACTGAAGTGACTTAGCAGCAGCAGCAGCAGCATGAAGACCTATAAGGCCGCCTAGAACTAACAACAACAAAAAAATAAGATGTCCTTTTCATCATAGGGGATTGGGATGCAAAAGTAGGAAGTTAAGAGATACCTGGAGTAACAGGCAAGTTTGGCCTCGGAGTACAAAATAAAGCAGGGCAAAGGCTAACAGAGTTTTGCCAAGAGAACAAACTGGTCATAGCAAACACCCTCTGCCAACAACACAAGAGGTGACTCATCGGAAAAGACCCAGATGCTGAGAAAGATTGAGGGCAGGAGAAGAAGGGGACAATAGAGGATGAGATGGTTTGATACCATCACCAACTCAATGGATATGAGTTTGAGCAAACTCCAGGAGATGATGAAGGACAGGGAAGCCTGGCATGCTGCCGTCCATGGGGTCGCAAAGAGTCGACACAACTTAGCCACTGAACAGCAACAAATATACATATAAATATATATATTTGCATGTCTTGTAAGTTTTATTGTTCATCAATTGCTATGTCATAAAAAAACAGTGAAGGTTTGAAGTACATTTTAAATTTTATGTATTTTTTTTCCTACTATGACTACAAGAGGAAGAAAGAAAACCCTTTCCTCTCTTGGGTATATAAAGCGAGGGGCTGATCAGTTTGATCCATTTAAGGTTTTTCCTTTTTTTGGCTCAAAATTTCCTTTCATTTAATTTTTTATAAAACTTGAAGTGTAGTTGATTTACACTGTTGCATTAGTTTCAGTTGTACAGCAAAGTGACTCATACATTTATACATGATACATATATTCTTTCTCAGATTCTTTTACTTATAAGTTACTAGAAGACATTGAGTAGAGTTTCCTGTGCTTTACAGCAGGTCCTTGTTAATTATCTGTTTTATATATAGTAGTGTATAATGGCAACCCACTCCAATATTCTTGCCTGGAGAATCCCAGGGACAGGGGAGCCTGGTGGGCCACCGTCTACGGGGTCGCACAGAGTCGGACACGACTGAAGCGACTTAGCAGCAGCAGCAGCAGCAGTGTATATCTGTTAATCCCAGATTCCAAATCTATCCATCCCCCCTTTCCCCTTTGGTAACCACAAGTTGGTTAGTTTGTTTTCTGTATCTGTGAGTCTGTTTCTGTTTTGTAAATAAATTCATTTAATTACATCATTTTTTTTAAAAGATTCCACCTAGAAGTGATATCATATGATGTTTGTCCTTCTCTGTCTGGTTTATTTCACTTACTGTGATAATCTCTAGGTCCATCCATGTTGCTGTAAATGCCATTATTTCATTCTTTTTCATGGCTGAGTAATATTCCATTGTATATATAGGCCACATCTTCTTTATCCATTCCTTCATCCATGGAGATTTAGGTTGCTTCCATGTCTTGGCTATTGTAAGTAGTGCTGCAGTGAACACTGGGGTGTAGGTATCTTTTCGAATTAAAGTTTTCTCCAGCTCTCTGCCCAGGAGTGGGGTTGCTCCATCATATGGTAACTCTAGGACCTCCCAGGTGGCACAAGTGCTAAGAACCTGCCTGCCAAAGCAGGAGGCACTGAAGACTCGGGTTCCATCCCAGGGCCGGGAAGATTCCCTGGAGCAGGGCATGGCGACCCACTCCACTATTCTTGCCTGGAGAATCCCATGGACGGAGGAGCCTGGCGGGCTACAGTCCATGGGGTCACAAAGAGTCCGACAGGGCTGAAGCGACTGAGCACTCTGACACATGGTAACTCTATTTTTAGTTTTTAAAGGTACCTCCTCACTATTCTGCAGAGCGGCTGCACCAATTTACATTCCCATCAACAGAGGGATCCATTGAAGAGCGAGCTGGTCTGGGACCCAGTGGAAACTTTAATCCCTATACCTCCCTCTTGTGTCTCTGCCTCTGTCTGTCTGTCTGTCTCTCCGTCCTTGGCCCCTCTCTCTTCCCCATTCCCTTGTACACTCCTTTTAGCTAACCTGTGTCCCCCACCCCATCTCCCTCACCCCGGAAGCTCCTGGCGGAGGAGAAGGCGGCAGTCCTGCGGGCGGTGGAGGAGCGGGAGCGGGCGGAGGCCGAGGGCCGCGAGCGCGAGGCCCGGACGCTGTCACTGACCCGGGCCCTGGAGGAGGAGCAGGAGGCGCGCGAGGAGCTCGAGCGGCAGAACCGTGCGCTGCGGGCCGAGCTGGAGGCGTTGCTGAGCAGCAAGGACGACGTCGGCAAAAGCGTGAGCGACCCCGGGTCCCCGGGACACACAGACACACACATGCACACACACGTGGGCGACCACGCGCCCCACCCCCACCCCGTGACGCTGGGGCACACAGGCACACATGTGTGCTCTCCCACACGGAGGGCAAAGGGAACCGGCGTCGGAGAGTCCCCGTGTTCACGCACATACCCGGGAAGTGAGGAAAGCCAGGCATCAACAGGCAACGATTCATGGGCCCAGCACACGGGGAGATCTTCCAGCAAACATATGTGCACACACTAAGCACGAGAGCTTCTTGGAAAACATCCATGTGCAGGTGCGTGTTCATGAAATGTGAGCGGACTCTCCCGTCAAACACACTTGCTCACGTGTACACACTGAGCACGAGAGCCTCTCACAGCGTGTGTAGGTAACTCGGGACAAGAAGGAGCTAGGATGGACATGTCACCTCGCTGCCTCCCCCTCGTCTATCAAAGCTCCCCTCCCCTCTAGCCTAGCATAGATCTCCGGGCCTGACCTCCCGCCTCCTCGGTGGTCCAGGTGCCCAGGGCTCACTTTCGTTCTGCTTCCCACCCTCCCAGGTGCATGAGCTGGAGCGAGCCCGCCGGGTGGCTGAACAGGCAGCGAACGATCTGCGAACGCAGGTGACGGAGCTGGAGGACGAGCTGACGGCAGCCGAGGATGCCAAGCTGCGCCTGGAGGTGACCGTGCAGGCCCTGAAGGCGCAACACGAGCGGGACCTGCAGGGCCGAGACGAGGCGGGCGAGGAGAGGCGGCGGCAGCTGGCCAAGCAGGTATGGGCAGGGCGCCGCCCAGCTCAGTGTGCCCGGAAGTCTCACCACCCACCTGCTACTGTGGGTTTCTACCCAAGTCCCACCTACTAGCCAGCCATCCTCCTGTTCCCCAACCCGCTCACCCACCATGACCCAAGAACCCACATGCACAAGGACCCATTCGGACACCCTCCATCCACTAACCGGTCCACCCAACCACCATCCCATCTACTGAGCCAGCTGCCTAGCCGCCTGTACACAGCCTCCCTACCAACCAAGACTTCTACACAACCAACTCTGCATCCGACTTCTCCATCCACCCAATACCCGCTCCAATCAACCTCCTCTCTCCAGCCCAACCACCCCAGTATCTACCCACCTCCTCTGCACCCCCAACCAACCCGTATACCCATTTACCTGCTCATTGACCAGCTTGTCTTCACCCCACTTCATCCATGACCTTCCTTCCTTTTTCATTTATTTCTTCACCTGCTTCTTCATTCACTCCATATTTCTCTCTCTGCACATTTATTCATTCATTCTTCATTCAGTGGAGGAATTTCCTATGGTCTGCAGCGGGCAAGGCTTTTCACTCAGTGATGTGTGCTGAGCGTGGGAGGGGCGGGTCAGCCCTGAATATCAGAAAGAGCCCTCTGGGGCCATGTGGTCAGCAGACTGGAGCAGAGGAGACTGGAGCTGGGAAGCCTAGAGCAAGTGATGAAGAGATGATCCAAGGCCGGGATGGGGAGCAGTATCTGAGCTTTTCTTTTTAAATCTACTTTGGCCCCACTGATCCAGCCATGAGTTCATGCATGATTTTGTCCTGAGGGCACCAGGGAGCCAACCACAGGAGGGCCATGAGCAGGGTCAGCTGTGATTGTAGAAGGACCTTTCTAGAGCCTTCAGGAATGGGCTGGAGAGGAGTGATGGGAGCAAAGAGGAGGCTGGGGCAAGAGGGAGGGGTAAAGCTTGCCAGGGCTGTGGGGTTGGAGAGGATGATTGGGTTTGTGGCAGAGAGAGGCAAGGGGCAGAAGGAGTGGGGCTGGAGACCTGGGCAGGGGCTGGAGGGTAGACCTCTACGCCACTGGCATGTAGGGGGAGCCTGGGCTTCCTGTCCCCTGAGCCCGCCCCTCCCGACCTCCCCTCTCCCAGTTGAGGGATGCAGAGGTGGAGCGCGATGAGGAACGCAAGCAGCGTGCTCTGGCCGTGGCCGCCCGCAAGAAGCTGGAGGCCGAGCTGGAGGAGCTGAAGGCTCAGACCACAGCGGCCGGGCAGGGCAAGGAGGAGGCAGTGAAGCAGCTTCGCAAGATGCAGGTAAGGGGTGGGGCTTAAGCCGCGGAAAGGGGAGGCCCCGCCCTCGCTCCGGCTCCCAAACCAGCTCGGACCCCGCCCTTTCGATCCCAGGAGCAGCACCCACGTTAGACAACAGCTCTATTCATGCCCCAAAGGCTCATTTGGTTCTTTTTATATTTTTTAGTTCCTTCATTTAAATTGCTTAATCTTTGGGACTTCTTTGCGGCCCAGTGATGAAAACTCTGCGCTTTCACTGTAGAAGGCACAGGATTGATCCCTGGTCAGGGAACTAAAATCCCACATGCCGCTGGATGGGGACATAAATAAATAGTTGCCAGGTAGCAAAGTGGCCGAAAGTGTAAACGCCAGGGTCAGGCAGCCTAGGTTAAGATCGTGACTGTGCCACTCACCACCCTGAGTGCACTGCTGAACCTCTCTGTGCCTCAGTTTCTCCATCTGTAAACTGGGTAGGAAAATAGTCCCCACCAACTGGAGTTGTGAGGATTAAGGTTTTCAGTATGTGTACAGAGTAGCAACTGGCCCAAGGTAAGTGATCGGTGTTTTCCATCACTTTTTTGTGGCCAAGCTGCTTGACTTGAGGATGTTTGTTCCCCCACCAGGGATCGAACCCGCGCCCCCTGCAGTGGAAGCGCTGGAGTCTTAACTGCTGAACCGCCATGGAAGTCCCTCCCAACTCTATTATTACTCCAGAGTCCACATATTACCCCCACTTTACGCTTGCTTTAATTTTGATGTGCTTCTTTTTTTAAAGAAGTGAGACTCAGAGACGGGGGGAGAGCTGGCCCATGGTCACACAGCCATTGGCTGGGAGCGGGGTGCAGAAGCCCAAGTCCTCAGGACTCTGCTTTTTCACGGGGAGCCCCCACAGGGCTGACTGCGAGGGTAGCGGGGCTGGGGGCAGTCCCTGTGACCTGGCTGGGCCCACTCACTCGCTCCGTTCCGCCCAGGCCCAGATGAAGGAGCTGTGGCGCGAGGTGGAGGAGACGCGCAGTTCGCGAGAGGAGATCTTTGCTCAGAACCGGGAAAGTGAGAAGCGCCTCAAGGGGCTAGAGGCGGAAGTGCTGCGGCTGCAGGAGGTGATGCCGGGGTGGGCAGGGCTCAGGAGGGTGGGGTCGCGGGTGGGCGGGGCCAGGGATGTCTTGGAGCCCCGCTAGGGTCCTGAACCGGAAAGCCACAGGGTCGGTGTGGGGATGGGCTAGAGTAGGGAGACTGGGGGCAGGGGGGCTGGAGAGGGACGATGACGCCTGAGCCTGGACGCAGAAGAGGGAACAAACAGAGAGCGTAAAGGAGCAGGATGGACAGGGCTTTGGGTGGTAAGGGGGCAGAGGAGGGGAGGAGAGGGGGTCTGGCCTGATGACTGAGGGAAACTGGAGGAGGAACTGGTCTGAAAAGAGATGCTGGGCTCAGTGAGGAGGCCATGAGGGTGAGGGATCCTGGCAGGCGGGCAGCAAGAAGTGGACATGGATCACGGGCTACGGAGATGGATTTAGGAGACATCTGCCTATAGACTGAAGCTCATTCCAAGGTTATCCAGGGGCAGCATGTTCAAGTGCAGTGAAAAAAAGATCAACAGACTTGAGGCATGAGGGGTAGGGAGGCCAGTGTTCAGCCAGCCTCCCATCACCGCAGCTGACCACCTGCCTATTTTGCTCGTTGCAGGAACTGGCTGCCTCTGACCGTGCCCGGCGGCAGGCCCAGCAGGAGAGGGATGAGATGGCAGATGAGGTGGCCAACGGCAGCCTTAGCAAGTGAGTGGCCCATGGTAATGTGGGGCAGGGCGCCCTCTTCTGGCCATCCTGCCCTCTCACCTCCCCTGACCTTGCCCTGCCTGTTCTCCCTAGAGCTGCCATTCTGGATGAGAAACGTCAGCTGGAAGGGCGCCTGGGGCAAATGGAAGAGGAGCTGGAGGAGGAGCAAAGCAATGCAGAGCTGCTCAATGACCGCTACCGAAAGCTGCTCCTGCAGGTGAGCACAGCTGGGTCACCCCTGCCAGCCTTGAGGCCCCACTGACCTGGGACCATAACACCCTCAATCCTTTTTCAATTCACATAGGAAAAGGGAATATTTGAGTTGGGTTTTGAAGGTTGAATAGGAGTTCTCTAGGTGGGGGTGGAATAGATGCATTCATTCTGTTGTATTTCTGAGGTTTCTCAAAGGCTGGATCCAGGGAGCATGATGCTGGTAATATGGGTCCAAGGCCTCTTCCAAGGCCTCTCTCTTCTCCTGGCTTATAAGTGGTGACTTATAGGTGGCCATCATCTCATCCTGCAGTCACTGGGCTTGACTTTCTGTGCATGTGGGGGGAGCTATCTGATATCTCCTTATAAGGGCACTAATGCCATCATCGGGACCCCACCCTCTTATCCTCATCTAGTCCTAATTACCTCCCAAAGGCCCCATTTCCAGATACACACTAGGGGTTAGGACTTCATATGAATTTGTGGGGCAACAAACATTCAGCCCATAATACACCAGTTCCCCAGGAAGCTAGCCTGGTGATCTCAAAAGCATTTAGAAGTCAACATGGAAAGTGTCCCAACTGGCCCCAAATGGAGCAGCTTGAGCTTCAACCAGGCTCATAATTACAACTCATTTAAATCCATCAAATCTGTTTAAACCCTCAAGTACACAATGACATTTTTAAAAAATACTAATTAGTCACTGTATTAGTTGCCTGAGGCTGCTGCAACCAATTGCCACAAACTGGGTGGCTTAAAAAGACAGTAACTTATTCTCTCACAGTTCTGGAGGTTAGAGGTCCAAAATCAAGGTGTCATCAGGTTCGTTCTTTCTGAGGGAACATCTCTTCCAGGCTGTCTTCTGGTTGCTTGTCAGCAACCCTTGGCTCATAGATCCATCAGCCCGGTCTCTGCCTCTGCCTCGCGTGACCTTCCCTATTTCTTCTTTGCGTGTCTGTGCCTCCTTCCCTTCTTGAAAAGACACCAGTCGTATTGGATTTAGTGCGAGGCTGTTCAGTTGCTAAGTCATGTCTGACTCTGTGACACCGTGGACTTGAGCCCGCCAGCCTCCTCTGTCTGTGGGATTCTCCAGGCAAGAATACTGGAGTGGGTTGCCATTTCCATCTCCAGGGGATCTTCCTGACCCAGGGTTCAAACCTGCATCTCCTGCATTGGCAAGTGGGTTCTTTACCACTGAGTGAAGAGGGAAGCCCATTGGATTTAGGGCCCACCCCAATCCAGCATGGGCTTCCCAGGTGGCTCAGTGGTAAAGAACCCACTTGCCAATGCAGGAGACGCAGTAGACTCCTGGTGGACTGTAGTCCATGGGGTCACAAAGAGTCGGACACAACTGAGCAACTAACACACTTCAGAAAGGATGGAGGAGGAAACTGTAGATTAAGAGAGACTTAAAAATCATGTACAAAAAAAATTTAATGGGCAGCATTCAACTATAGAATCTAGGGATGCATCTTTGAATAATAAAACTCAAAAGGAAAAAAACAAACCAACCAAGGAAGTGATCACCCTAGGAGTCAGGAGGAGGGGGGAATCCCTGGTGGTCCAGTGGTTAAAACTCTGCACTCCCAATGTGCAGAGGCTCAGATCGAACCCCTGGTTGGGAAAATAAGATCCCACAAGTTGCACAGTACATCCAAAAAAAGAAAAATGTTAGGATGACATGTTGTTTGGGGTGAAAGGAAGAGGTTGTTAGTAGAGTGGATGCATGAAGTTCTATTTTTTGACCTGGGCAGGGGTGACAATGATGTTTGCTTTTTATTAACCTATACTGGAGTGGGTTGTCATTCCCTTGCCCAAGGGATCTTCACAACCCAGGGATCAAACCTGGGTCTCCTGCATTGCAGCAGATTCTATACCATCTGAGCCACCAGGGAAGCCCAACCTATTAAGCCATATAGTTGATCTGTTTTTTACTTTTCCTGTCTCACGGTTTTATTTTCCAATAAAAGGTTAAAAAAAAATAGCATATGCTAATCACCACGTCGGTCTCTTCCTGTGAGGGTGAAATGAAGTAAAGTATGAATCAGACTGCATCTGACTCATTTCCGTGTCCCCAGCATAGGACCTCACTCAGAGTACGAGATGAATAAATAAACAGGCACTATTATTAGGGGTGTGGTTACACATTAGCAATATAGTAGCTCCTGTTAATTGAGCTGGCATTTCTCAAAACGATCCTGCATATCATTCTATCAAAACCACCTAAGGTGCTTGTTGAAAATGTGGATTCATGGGCCTCATTCCAGACTTGCTGAATGAGAATCTCTGGAGGGTGGGATACTGTGGTCCATTTTTTTTTTCTTTTTTTTCCACAAGCTCTCTGGATGAGCCTGGTGCAAACAAAAATGTGATAACCCTTGGAATAGGCTCATTCACAGTCAAAGAATCAACAGCATTTAAACAAGCCTGTGATAGTCTTCTGGACTTGTTTATATATTGGGCTGAGTTGTACAGCATGTGGAACCTCAATGACACAATCAGGGATCTAACCCAAGCCCCTTGCATTAGAAGCTCAGAGTCCTAACCACTGGACCACCACTCTCCTCTTGTGGTCTTATTAAAATAGCAAAAACCTATACAAAAGGTTAAAACCCAGAGTTGGCACTGCTCTTGGCTGATAAGCCAATCAAGGAAAAGTACATTTATTGAGTGTTTATTATGTGCCAGGCTCTATGCTATGCACTTAACAAGCATCAGCTCACTTAGTTCTGGGAGGTTCTGGCATTTACCTCCCACCTTCCCTCTGAGACTCCACCATGACAGTCCTGCCTTCCCCACTGCTACAGGTAGAATCACTGACCACAGAACTGTCAGCTGAGCGCAGTTTCTCAGCTAAGGCAGAGAGCGGGCGGCAGCAGCTGGAGCGGCAGGTCCAGGAGCTCCGGGAACGCCTGGGTGAGGAAGACGCTGGGGCCCGAGCCCGCCAGAAGATGATCATCGCTGCCCTTGAGTCTAAGTTGGCCCAGGCTGAGGAGCAGCTGGAGCAGGAGAGTAGGTAAGTGGGAAGAGAGGGCACAGCTGGAGGGCAACCCTCACATTCTGAGCAATTGAGGCACAGGGGAGCTGTGTTACAAGCACCTGGTTTAGAAACATCCAAAAGGCATCATGATATTAATGGTTGATGGTTTCCTGTATCATTTAGGATGCTCTATGCTGCAAGTAATTGCATTCCCACTATATAATTTAAACAGTAATGTAGCAGTTAGCTATAGCTGCATAACAAGTGTTAGTCACTCAGTCGTGTCCAACTCTTTGCAGCCCCATGAACTGTATCCCATCAGGCTTCTCTGCCCATGGAATTCTCCAAGCAAGAATACTGGAGTGGGCTGCCATTTCCTTTTCTAGGGGGACTTCCCGACCCAGGGATCAAACCTTGGTCTCCTGCGTTGCAGGAGATTCTCTACCATCTGAGCCACAAAGGAAGCCCCATATGCAGGGAAGCTGCCTAACAAACCACCTTAAAATTTCAGTGACTTAAAACAGCAATCATTTATTATTGTTCATGAGTCTTTGGAATGGTTGGTAGGTTCTGCTGATCTGGATTTGGTGAGCCTCACTCACGCATCTTTGCTCAGCTGAAAGTCAGCTAGATGGATTTGCTGATCTTGGCTGGGCTCTCACATGTCTACAGCCTTGCCTGGAACAACTCGGCTAACTTGTCTCTGCTCTAGGCTGACCCAGGCTTGTTCATATGACAGAGTAAAGGTTCCAAGAGAGAAAGTTTCTTAGGGCCTAGACTTGGAACTGGTACAGTCACTTCTGCCGTATCCTGTCACTAAAGCAAGCCATGTGGCCAGCTCAGACATAAGAGAATATCCAGTCATGGTTGCCAAGCACCACCCATTGCTAGAGGACCCATCATATGGACTTCACCCTAGTATGATGGTCCATGCAGGAGAGAATGGATGAGCATCAGAATAGGGAAATTCAGGAGACAGTAGGTAAGGATGGTGCCAGGTGTCTGACCTGCAGATCTAGGTGGATCATGGGGAACTGGGAGGAGGAGCAGGTTTGGGAGAAGGCATTGAGCCCAGTGCAGGGTGTACAGGGTCTAGTGGGCAGCCGAGGCTGGGGGCTGAACCAGGCTAGAGCTCAGGAGACAGATTTAGTGGACACCAGGCTGTTGATGGTTGTAGAAACCTGGGGCACAGTTGAGCGTGTCCAAAGAAAAGTGTGTGAGTGAGAAAGGAAGATAGCAGAGATGGTTAAGGATGGAGTTTTGGGCTCCCAGAGTGTTCTACAAACACAAAGAGCTTGAAAAGGAAATTGAGAGAAGAGAGGGAGGAAGAAGGGAGGTCAGGTGGGAGATGATAGATCCTGAACCCCTGGGGGCTGGGGCTGTGAGGCTAAGGAGGGGGCAGGGCAGAGTCCAGGGGGTAGTGGGACAAGTTTGGGTACTGACAGGCCGGGGGTGGGGCAAAGGAGAGAAAATGGGTGAGGATGGTGCTTGGCGGTCTGATTTGGAGACTTGCAGTCAGTGGGTCAGTTCCCTGAGAGGAGGAAGACTGGGAGCGGGGTGGAGGATACAGTTGAACATAAGAGACCTAGTGGGGTGTGGAAAACTGGTGTAGACATGGAGACACTTTTAGGAACATCAAGCATCTTAGCTGAAGTTAAGGATTAGATGCCCTGGTGGTAGCCTGGTACCACCAGGCCTCAGTTGACTGTGGGAGCCAGTTGTAGGTGGGTGGGAAGGTGGGCAGAAGCCACTCCGAGAACAGGCAGCCGCTGGACGAGGCTTGGCGGGGGTAGAACCCTGGGTGAGCAACCCTTTTGATTCTCCCCTTCGTGCCTCTCCTCAGGGAGCGCATCCTCTCTGGCAAGCTAGTGCGGAGGGCTGAGAAGAGGCTTAAAGAGGTGGTGCTCCAGGTGGAGGAGGAGCGGAGGGTGGCTGACCAGCTCCGGGACCAGGTGAGCAGCTGACATCATAGAGAAGCAGTGGGAGTGGGGGGGACCACTGACCGAGAAGTAGCACGTGACATCTCTAGAGGTAGTGAGCTCCCATCACAAGAGGTAATGTGTGAGTGCTGGACTAAAACCGAGTGCAGACAAGGTCCTGGGCCTTGGTGCATCAGCGGAGAGCCTGAATCAGTGACTTTGTGATCCGTAAATTCTGGAATCTAGGAAAAGCCCTGGTGGGGAGCTGAGACAGCTAATGAGAGGGCAGAAGTTAAATCCTACCCAGAGGCTAGGCCACAGCTTAAATAATGAAGTGGTGTTTATTGAGAGCTTTCTTTAGCCAGTGCTAAAGACATAACATGTAGTAACACTTAAGTCTAATCAGAACTCATGAGGTAGGTACTATTATTTTCCCTCTTATTCATGTCAGCAAACTGAAGTAACTTGCTCACAATTATTTATTTAGTAAGAGATGGAGCCAGAGTTCAACCTTCAGCACTTTGGCTGCATATCTGTGCCCTTAATTATTTATTGATCAGTAAATGTGTCCCCCATACTGTGCTGCCTACTTAAAACAAACAAAAAGACAGCATGCTTGCATTCTCTCATCAGCTCCATTTCACAGGTGAGAAAATGGAAACTTTAGAAGGAGGTATAATTTGCCCCAAAGTCACACAGTTAATAAAGACAGTCTGGATCAGATCCTCCTAGACCCTCTTGCCAGCCTCCACCCCAGGCTCACATGTGATTGACTCTGTTTGCTGTGCCCTTAAAAGCTCAGCTGTGTTTTATTCGCCAATTATTTCACAAAACAATTGTTGAGCACCTGCTCAACCTGCGTGCCAGGCACTGTGCAAAGCATTGGAGATATGGCTGTGAACGACACCGAGAATGTCCCTGCCCTCATGAAGTTCACATTTTCAACACAGGAAGAGGAAGACACCACCATAAAACCTATAAACAAGCAAAGATAATTACAGATTGTGAAAGGGGTTATGAAGAAAAAAGATAATAAAGAGAGAGGGGAATACAGAGGACTGGAGAATCCTCCCTAGATTGGGAGGGAGGTGGTCCGGAAGACCTTTCTAAGGAAGTGACATTTGAATTGATACTGAAGGGTGAGAAAGAGCCAGGAAGACGGAATAGCAAGTGCAAGGACCCTGGGCTATGGAAACCAGCTCAGTGAGTCCCAAGCAAAGAAGCAGAGCAGAATAACTTGAGAGAAGAATGGGGTTGCGGGGTGGGGGGGGGCGGGGGTTGAGTGATACATGAGGTTAGAGGAGTTGGCGGGAGGCAGGTTATGCGTGTCCTCTCCTTGGAGAAAGAGATGGCAGGGTCCGGGGGAGGGTCTCACTCCAGATGGCCTAATCCATGTGTTTATGGGAAGACGACCCTGCAAGGGCCTGGAACGCCAGGCTGAGGTGCTGGCTGGGACCTTGTCCCAGGGCACTGAAGAATCATGGGAGGACCTTGAGCAGGGCAGAGGCAGGATCAGATCTGAGCATAGAGAGACCCCTCTGAGGCCAAGTGGCGGGTGGTCTCGCGTTTGAGCCTGACCTGGAGGCTGGTGAGAGGATCTAGGAGAGCAGAACAAAAGTGTGAACAGAAGGATAGAGGAGGGATGGAGACGTGGGGAGCTCTGGGTGAGAGCCGCACCCAGAGACATGACCTGACTCCCCGGCTCCCGCAAAAGCTGGAGAAGGGCAACCTTCGAGTGAAGCAGCTGAAGCGGCAGCTGGAAGAGGCCGAGGAGGAGGCTTCCCGGGCCCAGGCGGTCCGCAGGAGACTGCAACACGAGCTGGAGGATGTCACAGAGGCCTCCGAGTCCATGAACCGGGAGCTGAACACGCTGAGGAACCGGCTCCGGTAAGGCCACCCGGTGCACGCGCAACCTCTCTGCGTAAACCCCCAGCTCCCCTGTCTTCGCTCTGTGCCCACCTCCCCATTTTATTCTGTTTCTCCGTATCCCCCCCGCCTCTCACTTTTCTCTCTCCCTTCCTCCGGTAATTGCCGCCAGGCGCGGACCCCTCACCTTCACCACCCGCACGGTGCGCCAGGTCTTCAGGCTGGAGGAGGGCGTGGCGTCCGACGAGGAGGTGGCAGCGGAGGAGGCGGAGCCGGGGTCCGGGCCGCCGCCCCCAGAGCCCGAAGGGTCCGCTGCGGCCCCACCACAGTGACCCTACCCTGCCCCCAGCCGCCGCCGGGCCCTCCCTCCTTGGCGCCCCCCCACCCCCACCCCAGGTGCCTGTCCTGAGAACCGCCCTTTGGCTTCTTGCACTTTGGAAGTGCCGCCTTCCGGCATGACAGCACTTATCCAGCCCACTCCGGGGGTCCCGGGAGACTTCTCCGTGAACCCCTAAACAGAGGAGCGGGCAAGCAGGGATCGCGGACTGGGGCGATCTCACTTGGGAGAAATTCGGGTGTGGTCGGCAAGCTGGGTTCCCATCCAGCTCCAAATCCTTCCTTCGGTTATGAATGATCTTTGTTGGGAAGGGAGTTTGGCTCTCCATGCCCCTTCCCCCCCCCCCACCCCCTCTCATTTCCCTCTCCCTGTCTCGCCACTTAGCCACCGACCCCAGAACTTATGAGCAACAGCACCCTGGAGCACCTTATGAGCTCCAGGCGGCCCTCAGCCTTTGACCTTTGCAGAAGGGCAGGTTAAGGGGACCTCACACATCCCCCCCTCCCCTCAGGTTCCCTCCCGTTGCTCTTTGTGATCACAGTTCAGCTGGAGTTTCCCATGGGGGCTGGAGAAGGCCCCATACCCTCCCAGCCTTCAAACTGTGGCAGAAATAAACTCCAACCCCAACTGGACCCTGAGGGCTATGTGTGTTCCTCCAGGGGTAGGGAGACAGTACGGGCAAGGGGTCGTGATGTGTAAGGGGTGGTCGGTTGGTTCTAATTCAGCTGGTGGGTGTTGGTGTCGGGGACCTCCCGCTTACCCAGCATTTAACATGGAAGAAATCATTCCCCTCTCATCCGGCCTCCCTCTGAGGTATCCCCTCCATTATACAGATGGGAAAACTGAGGCTCAGAGCTGGAGGGTCCCTGGCTCCACGCCTCCCAGTCAACGAGTGGTAGGAGGGGGAGCTGCACTCTAGCTGACCCTCAAATCTTTGCAAAGCAACGACAGTAGTGACCGTTGAGCTGTTTGTTGGTTACTATTTACTGAACTGTGCTAAATTTGGGACATTAGTCTCAACCCGTAGATGCAGAGATTTCATTGTTTTCTAGACATTGCCAGTGTCTAGAACACTGCCTGGTGTAGTTAACCTTTTTATATTTGTTGAATGACTAGATCACCCCCTCCTTTTTATATTGGTCAAATGAATAGAGCACCCCCTCCACTTTCTGAGTGGTAGAAACAAGCTTAGAGAGGTTGAGAGACTTGCCCAAGGACAAACAGCTACTGAGAAATAGAACCCAGTCTGGCATCAGAGTGGGTAACCCCTGAGCCCACACTGGGGACCCATGTCCATCCCTTTTCTGGAGACTAGAAACCCTCATCTATGAGCTCACATGACCTGGGTCATATAACTTTCCAATTAGGGCTATCAGTTCAGTTCAGTTGCTCAGTCGTATCTGACTGTTTGCAACCCCATGGACTGTAGCATGCCTCCCTGTCCATCACCAACTCCCGGAATTTACTCAAACTCCTGTCCATTGAGTCTGTGATGCCATCCAACCATCTCTGCTGCTGCTGCTGCTAAGTCGCTTCAGTCGTGTCTGACTCTGTGCGACCCCATAGACGGCAGCCCATCAGGCTCCTCTGTCCCTGGGATTCTCCAGGCAAGAACACTGGAGTGGGTTGCCATTTCCTTCTCCATCCAACCATCTCATGGATCCCCATTTTTACCATCAGGGAAACTGAGGTAGATACTTGCTCCCTCCCAAATCACAAGGTGAAAGCCAGCGATGAGGGGCATGTCTGCACCCTCAAAGTGCATGCCCTTGCCATTTTAATATGACCCCTGCTCTTGAAGACCCAAGCCTTAGGTCTGCCCCCAAAGCCCCCTTCAGGAGACCTTCTCTGCAGACAAGGAGGATGAAACTTTTAAATGAAAAGGAAACTTTTATTTTGGTGGGGAGTGACAGGGTGGGTGGGAAGGGTGGGGCATGACACTTTTTCTTTGGGGAGTGGGGGTGACATGCGGCAGCTTCTGCAACGGGCGGTTCATGCACCCAGGGTGGGCGTGGGGGAGGCTTGGGGGAGGGGCCACGCCGACCCCTCCCTCCCTGCCCTGGGGGTGGGTTGAGAAGACCCGCCATTAGCACCAGAGTTGGACGATTTGCAGACCTCCCCTCCCCAGACTGACTCCGGACACCCTCCCCCATCCCTGAGAGCGCCCCCTTGCCACTCCCCCCACCCCAAAGACAGGCCAGGCCCGCCCCGCCCACTTTTGAGTGAGAAACTTATTGCTGTGTGCGTGTTGGGGAGGAGCCGCTGTGTTCAGAAAGACCCCCGCCGTTCATTCCTCCCCAATCACCCCGCCCCCTGCCCCTTGTCGGTGCGTTCCCGGAGCGCAGGAGGGGCGCGACATGCGTGTGGGGAGCGCATCATGCAGCGCATGCGTGTAGTTGCAGGCACCCTGGCGGCCGGAGGGAAAAGGGGCGCGGGACTTGGAAATTGTCCCTTTAGCTCTCTCTCTCCCTCCCCGACTCCCACACTGTTGACTTGGGGGACAGGGAACGAGAATAACGTTTGTAGAGGTTTGTAATGATTGTGGTTATTTTCAAAAGCTGAACTAAAAAGCTGGGTACGTGTGGCAGATTGGCGAGCCGGAGGGGGGGGAGGGCAGACGTTGGGAAGAAGTCCGTACCCTTTAGAAAAATCCTCACCCCCTTTCCCCGCACCTTTCGGCTTCCGTGAGGGTCAGGGGTATCTGGGGTTTTAAGAAGTTAAACCCTTTGGCAATATAATCAGTCTTCAACCCCATACCCTGGTGTCTGAAGCCTCTAGCCCTTTACCCCGCCCCACCCCGCTCCCACCAGAACCCGCCCCACCCCTCGCCCCTGGTTCGCCAGGGTTCAGGGTCCGAGGGCAGAATGGGGGGACTCAAAATGCCCCTTGCATAGGAATCGTTGCATCGAGAATCGTGCTCAGTGACGTCCCCCCAACCCTCGGGTAGGGGGTGTTCCTGAGGCCGGTGGGAGCAGAGGGAGGGAGGTTGCTAATTCCGTGGGCCCCCAACTCCAAAAAGGGGAGTCCGCTAAGGACTCTGGGACCGGTGTGGTCTCTGGGCATGGGGGAGGTAGCGCATCCTTGAGCCAGGATGGGATGTAAGAAATGATTTTCCACCCGCGAGCGTCGGGGGTTGAGGAACGTGGGGGAGGGGCTAGCTGGAACCCCAGCCCGGGTGGATATGTCAGTTTCCCAAGCTTCTGATATTCCAGCGTTCCTCCACTCGGGAACAGTCTCTACATTTTAAATGTAGACACCTCTAACCTAAATAAACGGTGTCCTGGCCAAGCAGCAGTATCTGGACTTACAGGCTTATATGCAAAATGCCAGGAAAGACAAAAAGTGTTTGTCCTTGTACTGCTTAGAACCTTAGCACATCGCCAGGGGTGCAAATACGACCCTCTGGGAAACATTGGTGTCTATGAAGGTGCCTTTGGGACACCATTTAAAGAAAGGGGATCTTGGAGGGGACAGGGTTATCCATAAGAAGGGGGGTGTCCCGGAAAGATCTGGTTCCCTGGAATTGCAGACAGGTTGAACCTATCTTGAAAATTCTAGCGTCAGGGGAACCTGAGCTGGATGTCTGATGTCAGGTTTAGGGTGTCCAGGAAGTGTTCAGAGTGTGGCAAAAATTGGAGCATCCCAAAGGCTGAACGTGAGTTCAAGGGCTGGGTCAAGTCTTGGAGGTTTGAGAGGTGCTGGGATGCAGCCCAGGGGTTAGGACTGAGGGGAGGGGGGACTTGGGGGGCGGGTAGCATCTGTGTGCAGAGAGGTTAAGTCCCAGGAGCGTGCTGGGATTTGGAAGATGCGTGCCAGAATCGGCCTCAGGAATTCTGAGGGCAGGTCTCATGTCCTGGGAATCTGGAGGGGGTGTTGCAGAATTTTGTGTGCTAGGGCCAGAACATCCCAGGAATACCAGGATGGGAGGTCTGAGTCCATGCAGCAATAGAGGCGAGCAGATCCCTGGGGTTGGGGGCGGTGGGTGGGTAGGAGAGGCGGAAGAGTGAAATTCACCAGCGGGATGCTCCTAAAGGCTGAGGGAGCAGCTGTCCGCAGGCCCTCCCCGCCCCCCCTTCGTGCCTCCGCTTCTACCATCTGAGCTCAGTTCCCGTTTTTGGCTTGGGTGACTGTTCCTCCTTCCCCCACACTGCTGCTAATTTTTTAAAAAATCAGTGCGTGATGGGTTGCCCCCCTGGGGTGAAGGGTAGGAGGCTAAGAGACCCTCCTGTGGTGTGGCTTAAAGGCCAGCCCGACCCCCTTGAAGGTCCCCACCCGCTTCCCAGAATGTCCCTTCCCTTGCTCGCGGCATGCAGCCCCCCGCGGCTTATTGCTGAGGTGGAGTTGGAGAGGGCGGGGGTCCAGGTTGGAGGAGGCATGCAGAGTTGGGGGGAGGCGACCCAAAATGTGATTGGCATAATTTGGACGTATTTACACGAGTTGATGGGGGGGGCGGGGGTTTCCTATGGCTCTGGAGACCTGAGAAGGCTTTTTTTTAAGGAGGGGCAGAGTTGGGGGAATGGGTTTTGGCTCCTCCCCCTCCATCCTGGGGGCCCAGGTCTGGGTGAGGGGCCCGGGGGTGTCTGCTGGCGTCGTCGTCTCCGTTGCATATTATTAATGACTTTTTTTGTTTTTGTTTTTGTAAAAAAAACCCTTTCCCCCACCCCCCACCCCCAGCTCCTTTGACCTTCTTCCCTGTCACCCCCGAGTCCCCCCACGGGGGGGAGGGGAGCGCTAGAGGATGGAGGGCAGGGTTGGGGGAGCGCGGCGGGCGGCCCTGGGGGAGCCGGGGGGAGTGGCAAGGGGGGCGAGGCGCAGGGACACCCCGCTCAGGCCCGCGATGCTGCTCAGGCTGCGGGATTTCTCGTAACCTGGGGGCGGGGGAAAGGGCAGAAACACAAAAGGAAGAGAGGAGATGCGGGTGCAGGCGGAGGGTCCAGCAGACAGCGGGACCCCAAGACAGAGGGAAGCAGGAGAGAAACAAACAGAAGGGATACGAGATGGAGAGAAAGACAGAGACAGAGACAGGAAGAGGTGGAGGGAGAAGGTGGGACACAGAAGGCAAGAGAGAGACGGTGGAGACAAGAGAGCCGGACACCAGGACACAAGAAGACAGACGGCAGGAAACGGGTAGATGGACAGAGGCGGACCAAGGAGACGAGAGAGAAGTGAACAAATCGGACAGTCAGTTGGCATCGAGGAGAAAGGTGCAGACATGGGGAGGGGGGAGAGACTCAGGGTTAGGAGGCAAGGTGGCACCCACCGAGCCTCCTCCACCCTGCCCCCACCACCGCCCGCCCCCCCAACCCCCGTCCCCCCTAGTTGGCCCCCTCGTCTGAGGCAAAAAGGTGGGAGGGCAGCGAGGCAGATGGTGGGCAGCACGGGCGTGGGGAGGGAGCTTGGGTGGAATGCCAGTGGGCGAGCAGCTGGTGGGGAGGGCTTGGGAAGTGATGGGTGGGGCCGCAGGCGGTGGGGGGCTAACCTAGACGGAGAAAGAGGAGGACGGGGCGTTGCGGGGTGGACTGTGAGGGGCTGAATGGAGCACAAGTCGGCAGTACCCCCCGGGCGGGGCCGGGGCAGGGTGGTGCTGAAGGACAGCTCCAAGAGCAGTCTGATGTCGGCAAGGCTCAGCCGAAGGTTGTAATGGGCTGTCTTTAAAGGCTCAAGCTTTCAGATGGGAACCTTCTGATGGGAAGGTCCTGATAGCATCTGGATACTCAAGGGATTTAAGGCTTAGGGGCAGGTGTGGGGTTTCTTGAAAACTTAGGAATGTCTTGAGAGTTCTGCCAGTATCTGGGCTGTTCTAGGGCTTTCCTAGCCAGTACCAATGGGTCACTCTGGACGTGGGCATCTTGACAGGAGGAGACAGGGCCTAGGGGGGAGTCAGAAGCCCAGTATCTTGGAGTCACCCCCTCCCAGCCATTCCCAGTTGCTAACCTGGGGGAAAGGGGCAGGGGGGGATCGAGGGTCTCGCGAGGTCTCAGGCGGTGACAAGAGCTGGGGACAGAAATACACAGAGTCACGGCGGGGGGAGGGTGGCCAGGGAGAACCCCCCAACACAGCCTCACTGTTGGGGGGCCGGAGAAACGCCGGGATCTCTTCCTCCTCTCTGGTGTTTTCCGCGGGAGGGGAGCAGTGAAATGGGGGGCGGCCAGAGACATCAAATATGGAAGGAGCTTCCGGGGTGGCTTGGGGGGGGTGGGGGGAGGATGAAGGGAGAGAGGAGGGGGAATACTGGGGAGGAGGGGGGGATGCAGGTCAGGTGCTGTACCCAGCAGCACCTGAGGGAAGACAGAGAAGGGGGCTGATGGGGTGGGTGGGGACCAGGTCAGGAGGAAGGGTCTTGAAAGAAGGGGGGCTAGGGAACAGTGGAGGGTGAAGGAGAAGTTAAAAGAGGAAGACAGGTGTGTGGAAGGGGTAGGGAGTTGGGGGAGGGAGTTCAGCCAGCCCCATCAGCTCCAGCCATTATTTGAGTTCAATGAATGGATTTTGCATTAGAGGCAAAAGAAGCAGAGACCCCCCCCCCCCCAGCCAACCTCCGCCAATCCCCCAACTCCTCCCTTACCCACATTCCCAAGTCCTCCTGCCCCATCCCTCAATTTCATAGGGGCCCATCCAGACCTGGGGGTGGGGGAACAAAGGGAGTAGGCAACAGGGCTGGGTGCAAGCGGGGATGGGCTGAGATGGGAACAGGGAGGTGGGGGTTGGTAATGAGATGACAGTGGAGGATGATGGGGGAGGTGAGGGTTGCAACAGGAGAGGTCCAGGAATGGAACAAGAAGAGCCAGACAGTCCCCTCTGGACTAGGAGCCCGCAAGCCTACTTCTTGTCCTGCATCTGCTCTGTGGCTGGCGGTTGGCCATGGCCCTCTCTGAGCTTCTGAAAGGGCCGTGAAAGAAGGGGCTTTAGATGTGGTTCTCCTTGGAGGCTCCCTGAGTCCTGCTCTGCCATCTCCTTAGGCTGCAGCTAGGGATTCTTTAAGCTGCATTTGGAAGGAAGACTCATAGGTGTTTGTTGAATGAATAAGTGATGGACCAGGTGCCTTCAGGTGGCTTCTCAACACTTTTAAGATCAAATCCAGCCTCTCACCATGGCCCAAAACACTTCCCCCTAGGCTCCTCCCCTCTCCTCTTGGCCATTCAACTCCAACCACACTTTCCTCCTTGCTATTCCTTTAACAAACCAAGGGCATCCCACCTCAGCACCTCAGGGCCTTTGAACTTGCTCTTTCTTCTGCTCGCTGGTCCTTTTTGAGCTTCAAGTTTTAGGTTGCCTTCTCAGAAAGACCTTAACAGACCCCCTTTATCTGACCTGGTTAGAGTAATTATCTTGTTTGTTTTCTGTTTCCCCCACTCATGGAGTGGAGAACTTCCCTGTAAAGGGCCAGATAGTCAATATTTCCAGGGCTTTGTGGGCCATAACATACATCTCTGTTGAAACTATTCCACTCTGCTGTTGTACACAGTGGCTGTGTTCCAATAAAGCTTTATTTACAAAGCAACTGGCGGAGAGGTTTGGCCCTTGGCTATAGTACGTTGTCACAAGGCTCTAGAGTATCAGCTCTGTGATGGGAGATGTGTGCTTTGTGCCCTGCCAAATCTCCACTGCCTGGAACTCCACCCGCAATCATTAGTTGCTGAATGAATGAATGAAGTTAGGGGTTAGCTGGGGTTGTTGTGAGGATTACAGAATATATGGCATGTGGAAAGTGTGCAGTTATGTTTGCTGAATAATTCACCTGCTGTCCCCTCACTCTCTCTCTGACCTCCCCACTGTCCAGTCCTGGCCCTGTTCCTCTGCCTCTCTTCTTCCCCATCCCTGGAGCTCTGACCCTGGCTCAGGCTTTGTCCTCTCCCCTGGGACCCTCACTCCAGCCTCCACCTCAGCCTCCCGACCTGCAGTCTCCCCATTCCAGTGCCTCCTCATGAAGTCCCAGAGTGGACCTCAGTTCAGTTCGGTCACTCAGTTGTGTCCGACTCTTTGTGACCCCATGGACTGCAGCACGCCAGGCCTCCCTGTCCATCACCAACTCCCAGAGCTTGTTCACACTCATGTCTGACCTGCTCCTTCCCAGATCCCAGGACAGGGCTCCTCAGCTCAGCCTGCTCTCCTGCCTCAGGTCTGGGTCTGCATCTGCCTCTCCCACCAAACTGGGGGTAGAGGACAGGGTTGATGTGCTCCCCGTTGATTCCCTGTGCTTAGCACCAGGAGCATGTATGTGGGTGCTTGGTAAGTGCTGTCCAAGCCACAAGTGACTGCATAAGTGGCTGAGTCTTTCTCACCTCATCCTGTACTCAGAACGTCCTGGGTGTATGCCCCCTTTTCTTGATTAAACAAACAAAAGTAAAACCAAGGTGGGGAGGCAGGGGAAGAGATGTGGATGGGGGTGAGGATGGAGGTCAGTCGTGAGGCCATTGGGGTGGGGGGGTCAGGCACACGGTGGGAAGGGGTGGGGTGATTTCTAGCAGTTAGTGAGAGGCAGGGCAAGTCCTGAGCAGATGGGTGTGGGGTCAGTGTCGGGGCTGGGGGTTAATTGGATGGAGCTGTTCACAGTGAGGGGGTGGGAGTCTCGGTCAGTGGGGGCTGCATGTTCTCAGATGGGTTAGTCAGGAGGGAAGGGGTTCACAGGGATGGGGGCTACTTACCCCGGGGGGAGGGGGTTCGTCCACTAGGGGGATATCCAGGCTGCAGCGTTGGCGTTGAGGTCGGGCAAGAAGCTTGGGGGGCCTGGCTTACGCCAGTCTGGGGGGGGCAGTGGGGGAGCACCAGTGGCTGGGGGGTGGGGGAAGAGGCCAGAGGGTCCGGGGTGGGGTGGGGTTGGGGGGAAATGGAGATGCAATAAAGACAGGTGAAGGGTCAGTGGTGAGGAAATTCGGGGGAGGGGGTCTGAGAGGGAGGGAATTGGGGGCCAGGAGGTGGGGGAAGGGAAGTCCAGCACCTCCTCCCCCATCTCCCTCTCTGCCCTCCCCTAGGGGAGGGCAGAGAGGGAGGGTCCCAGGTGGGGGCCAGTGGAGGGCACCTCACCTTTCCGGATGGAGCCATCAGGGGATGGGGCATAGTCGGTGAGGAGGAAGCAGGCTCGGTCCCGGCCGTAGCGGCCCCGGCTCCCAGGGGTGATGGGACTCTTGTCTTCCGGGGACATGGCGGGTTGGTCAATGGCCGGGCAGTCCTCGTGGGCAAGTGCAGCAGCTGCAGGGTCCCCATTGGGGCGGGGATCTGTGTTCAGAGGGGCAGACAGAGACACAAAGGCGACAGTGAGGTGTGGGAACTTGTGGAGGAGAGGGTGCCAGACGTGCAGGGGGTCAGGGGGGTGTGGCTGGTGGGTTTGGGGAGCAGGGTCATGGCCAGGAGGGTGTTGAGTCTTGGGAAGGACAGCAGGGAAGGGTGTTGAAGGCCAGGAAGTGGAGTCAGGCCAGGCACTGGGTGCCGAGAAGGGCAGCACTGGAACAGGGCATTGGGTGTTTGGAGGGATGGGAACAGAAGAGGTGGCTGGGAAGTGAGCTGGGTACTGGTGGGCTGCGTGGTTGAAATGGACTGAATGAGGTTCAGCTGTGGTTGGGTGCGTGCTGTGGGATAGGTTTGGAAGGGTGGCTGGGAGGGATGAGGAGGCTGGGAGGTGGTTGTCTAGGGAGGGGTGTTGGACGCTGGCAAGGGCACAGTGGGGAGGCGTTGGGAAGGTGACAGATGAGGGAGGGGGAGGTGGGGGTCCCCTAGGCTCTGACTCCAGCTATTTTTAATTGGTGTGAAACTGGGTCAGCGGCTGAGGGAGCAAGATGGGGGGCCGGGCGGCCCAGCTCCCTTTCTTGACCTATTTAAGGCATGGGGGTGGGGCCCCCAAGCCTCTCCCTCCCCCCGGACAGTCACCCCAATCCCTGCTTCTGAGACACAGACTCCCCTGGGGGGAGGGACGCACAGGCTCAGTCAACTTTCCTCTCATTTCCTTCATCACATAAGCTGCAGCTGCCCCTGGCCTGTTTCTGGTCCTCGATTCCCATGTGAAACTCTCTCCCCATGTCTCTCTGAACCACCCCCCTTTACTCTGAGTCCCTCTCACCATATGGCTGATCACTCTGCCCTCCCCCCAGACCCCCTGAATACCTTGGCTGTAGGTCTGTCTCTCCCTAAAACCCTTTCACACGAAATCTGCTTCTCCATCACTGCTTGCTTCCCTGCTTCTTCTCTGGCCTCAGCACCTGCTGTTCCCTTTCCTCTTTCCTGTGTCCGTTGGTGACCACCTCCGAGCCTCAGCACATACCTCCTGCCCCCCTCAGCACTACCCCACCTCTGCCTGCCCACTCCGCCCCCCTCCACCCCTGGTGACCCCTCCTCACCTGCCCGGTTGATCTCAACCACTTCCTCCTGAGCCAATGGGCAGGGCTCCCCAGGGGCCGGCAGAGGAGGCAGCCCCATGATTCCGAGCCCACCCGCTCCCCCTCTGAGCAGCCCAGGGTGCGTGTGGGGGCCCGGTGGGTAAGCCCCGGCCACAGTCACCCCCATGGAGGGCGGGGTGATGGGGGGTGGGGGGCTGATGCCGCCGCTGCCATGGTGAGGAGGGAGGGGGGGTGGTGGGGGTGGGTCGGGCTTGCAATAGTTGGGCGAGCCAGGCTGCGGGGGCCGGGGAATGTGTTTGTTCTTCTTCTTGGGCAGCTTCTGTTTGGCCATGGCCAGCGAATAGTACATGCCGAAGTTGTTCACAATGACGGGCACCGGCATGGCGATGGTGAGCACCCCGGCCAGGGCACACAGCGCCCCGACCAGCATCCCCGACCACGTCTTGGGGTACATGTCTCCGTAGCCCAGGGTTGTCATGGTGACCACGGCCCACCAGAAGCCGATGGGGATATTCTTGAAGTAGGTGTGGTTGGAGCCCAGGATGTCGTTGGGGTCGGCGCCAATGCGCTCAGCGTAGTAGATCATGGTGGCGAAAATGAGCACACCCAGGGCCAGGAAAATGATAAGCAGCAGGAACTCGTTGGTGCTGGCGCGGAGCGTGTGGCCGAGCACGCGCAGCCCCACGAAGTGCCGCGTGAGCTTGAAGATCCGCAGGATCCGGACGAAGCGGACGACCCGCAGGAAGCCCAGCACGTCTTTGGCGGCCTTGGAGCTGAGGCCTGAGAGCCCCACCTCCAGATAGAAGGGCAGGATGGCCACACAGTCAATGATGTTGAGGCTGCTCTTGAGAAATTCCACCTTGTCTGGGCAGAAGGTGATGCGCATGAGAAACTCAAAGGTGAACCAGACCACACACACGCCCTCCACGTAGGTCAGGAAGGGCTCCGTCTCCACCTCCACATTGGTGACGTTCTCTGGCGGAGCCCCAGGGATCGGGGAGGCTTGTGTCACTGTCTTGTTACTGATGTGGATGAAGCCCTCATGGGTCTCCAGGCAGAAGGTGGTGATGGAGATGAGGATGAAGAAGAGGGAGGCGAAGGCCACATACTGTGGGGCAGGGTGGGAGAAAAAGGGCAAAAGGTGACCCAGGCATCTGGTCAACCAGCCATCTACCCAAGACCCTCCCAGTGGCCCCTTTCTCAGACCCAAACTCCAGGGGAATCCAGGTGTCCCAGCCCCAATGCGTCCATCGCTTCTTGCATCCTGTTCTCCCTAAAGCTTGCAAAAGGATCAGAGGCAGCTCTCCCCCAGCTCGGGAGAGGAGCTGGCCCCAGCCGCAGCAGCAGATGGTCCACTTCTTTCCTGGAAACAGCAATTTCTGGCTCTGTGCTCTGTCTCCTAGACCACCCCCCCCCCACCACCCTCCTGTTCCCTGTGTCATATCTCAGGGGTCCCTGGCAGGGTCCAATGATTCTGCTGGGGGGTGGGGGAAGGGAGACTAAAATCATGCATCCTGTGTCTCAGAGGCTTTGGGGCTTGCCTTGGAACTGGGGGGAAGGGGAAGGGGAGAAGGTGGATGGGGAGGCAGAACCAGGAGGTGGTTAAGAGTAGGAAAGCCTGGGTTTGAATCCAGCTTTTTCTTTGCCTAATTGGGCAAGGAGATTAAGCCTTCTGAACCTCAAGTTTTGGTGTTTTATTTTTACAGGATTATTGTAAGGATTACATTAGATGAATATACAAAGGACTTGGCCCCAAAACCAGTGCTTGAGCTTTTGTTAGGGTATAGGGGCATCAGTTAAAGGGGGGCCAAGATTGAGACCTCAGGTGCCAATGTTTAAGGGCCATGATGCTAATGACCGAGTCCGAGAAAACAGAGAAGGCTGGGTGAGGCCCTCACCCAGAGAAAACAGCAAAGGGGTGGACCCACAGAGGAGAGGAGCGGTGTCAGGGCTCTGAAGAAAGAAGAAAGTGAAGGGTCAAGACTGAAAAAAAGGGAAGATGATAGGGGTGGGGTTTAAGGCTCTGGAAACGAAGGGAATGTCTGGGGCTTGGGCATAGAAGAAAGGGAGAGGGTAGGGCTAGGTCCAAGGAGAGGTGAGGGGACTGGTCGGAGGTTCAGAGGTATGGGTGCCTGGATCATTTCAAGATGGGGAAGGATCTGTGTCCTGAGCGCACAATGGTGTGGGTTTTGATGAAGGCCTTGAGGACTGAAGGCAGGGTCAAGATCTTGAAGGCCTCTAGGAATTGTAGTTGGCTTTATCAAATATATAGAAGGGAGGTCAAAGCAGTAGGGTTAGTCCTGAGAAGGGGATGGGCGTTGAGGTAGAGGGAGCTTTAATCAGATAGGTAGAGAAGAGAGAGACGGGGCTGCAGAGAAGAGAGGAGAGCCAGTGTTAGGCTGCAGAAATGACCCTAGACCTTGGGGTAGCCTAGGGGGAGGGAGGGTCAGCGCTGGCCCTCTGCCCCACCCCCCTCTTCGTTTCTCCGCAGTGGTTTAAGAGGCCAGAGGCCGGCGCAGAGCGCATGCCCGGTCCCGCCCCCCGCCCCGCACCCCACTCCGAACCGGGCGCAGCGCGCAGGCTGCGGCACCGCAGTGGGGGCGGGCCGGCCAGGCCAGGGGGCGGGGCGCGCGGTGGCTAGCACCACGGACAGCTCCCCCGCCGCAGTGCGCAGCCGCAGGGACTGGGAGCAGTCTTAACCCCTACCGGGCCGGAGCGGAACAGCCGGTGCGCAGCCGCGGTGCCGCTTCACAGAGGGAGGCCACAGGCCAGAAGCTTGAGTAACTCCTTCCCTCCCAGGACACAGAAAGAAAGGTGGGCACCCGCCGCAGTGCGCAGCTGGACAGCGTCAGGATTGGTTTACCCCCTTGTCCCAAGATGGTTCAAAAGCAGAAGGGGTAGGAGAGCATGGAGTACCTGTAAGAAGGAAAGGGGAGATTACGGAGAGGGGAGCGAGGGGGGAGGAAACCGGACCCTCCACTTTGCTCTGGCTTCAGCTCTCGACTCTCAAACTTTCACTTGAAGGCTAGAAAGTGCTTGACACTACATGGACACTCAAAACACAGCTGTAAAGTAAATAAATGTCCTCCGGAGCTGTCCTGAACCCCTAGCTTCACCTCAGGACCCTTCAATGGGGTCACAAGAGGGAAGGGCTCCCCAGGCCATGGAAGGAGGGTGACTCTCAGAGGCCTGTGGGGGCATCTAGGGCCACGTCCCTTCCGCACCTCCTCTCCCCCACCTCCCTCCACCCCAAACCCAAATCCTGCCAACTCAGCGCTTCCCGGGGACCAAACTTTATGCGGTGCCTCCGGGCCCCCCTCCCTCCCTCTCACTCCCTCCCCCGGCGTGAATGCGGCATTGCGGCTCCGCGTCCTTCCCGGCCCAGGACGCGGCACGGTGGGGGGAGGGTGCCGGACAGCTACTCCGGGTGTTTGGGTCCCCAAGAGGCTAGGAGGGGGGCTGGAGTCTCTCCTCTTTCCCTCCTTTTTCTTATTCCCCCTATCTCGAACTGTCTTCTCTCCATCAACACAGGGAGGAAGTTAGGAGGAGGAAGAGGTTCAAGTGAGAACTAGTGGGGAGGCTAGCTATTTAGCCAAAGAAGTTACAGATTTTTGAGGAAAGTTTTTTAGCGGGGAGATGAAGGGATCTTTGGGGGTAGTCTAGAATTTTGAGGGCGATAAGGCGGGAGAGAGGATAAGGCTGGAGTGTGGGCTCTTTGGTTCATTTTGCAGGGACGGGGGTCAGGAAGGGCTGAGGAGCCCAGTTCTAGGCTTCAGACTGGGTAGTGGGGGGGCGGAGGTTGTTGAGAAGGATGAAGCAAGCAGGGATTGGAACCAGGGATGGGGGAACAGGTGGAAAGAAACCAGAAAGAACTGGGAGCTATTTTGAGAAGGAAGTTTTGGGTCTGAAAACTTGAGGGTCCCAAGGATTGAGGTTAGGTAAAAGTTCTGGAGCAGGAAGGAAAGTCATTTACTGACTAGGAAAAAGGCTGGGAGGCTGAGGATGGGGGTGAGGGTGGGGTTGTCCCAGAGATAGAAAGTGGGCTATGCAGTTTAAACAATGGAACGGAGAAGCTGGGAGAATCTGTGGATGAGGCAGAAGCGATTCTAGAGGGCATATGGGAAGTTCTGGAGATGAAAGACATTCTGGGGGCTCGGGACTCTTCTGGAGACGTTGAGGAGGAGTGTGAAAGCTTTGGGGGAAGTCTGGAGCTGTATTGAGAAACCCTCAGGAGAGGAGTTGGTGTGAAGAATGCGAGAAGGGATGTGAAACACAGAGGGGGCAGCAGGGATCCAGGAGAGAAGATGCCCCAAGACTCAGCGTGCAGTGAGGGTGACGGGGGAGTGTCCTAGCAGGAGCAAGTGGTTTGGAGGTTCAGAGGGGTCTGGGGGGCTCTGAGAGTGGGGTGGGAACTATTCTGAGACTTAAAGGGCAGAAGAAGCAGGAGGGCTCAAAGATAACCAGAAGACGCAAACTTGGAAAGAGGGAGGGGATTTGGAGATGGGCAGAGGGAGAATGAGAGAGGTGCTGGGAGAGCCTGCAGGACTGAAGGTTGGAGAACTGAAGAACAGGCTTCACGGGGTCTGTAGGGGATGGAGACAGTGTTCACAAGCCCTGGGACACTTTAAGGGTGAGGAAGCAATGTCTTCTGAGGATTTAGGGAGGTCCAAGAAAATGAAGGCTAGGGGAGAGTTCGCTGAGGGTCTGAAAGGTGCCCAGAGAGGTGAGAAGAGGTGAAAAGAGGCTGGGAAGACTCTGAGGGTTGAGGAAAGGTCTTCTGAAAGCTCTCTAGAGGGGTCCAGGAAAGGCGGGGGTGGGGCTGTTCAGGTAGGTTGTTTAGGATATTGGCCCATCGGAGAAGTTTCTAAGGGTCTAGGATGGACTAGAGAAGCAAGGTGGGGTTGAAAGGGGTCTGGAGGGCTCTCAGGTTGGAGAAACATCTTCTGAGGATCTGGGGATGGCCAAGAGAGGTGGGTGTGTTCAGAGGGGTACGGAAGACCCAGGAATGGGGTAAGAGGCTTCTAAGAAACTGGGAGGCTGAGAGACCAGGAGGGTCTGAGAGGGGCCAGGGGCTGAGGGCGAGGATAGGGAGCGCCCTGAGGGTCTGGGAGCTCCAGGAGAGGGGAGGGGGATGGGGGCTTTGAGAGAGCGCTCACCCTGGCGGCCCGCGACGAGTAGGGGTCTTCGAAGAGCGCCCACACCCGGGGCTGCCAGCGGCGCCACCACGTGCCGCCCGCGCCGCCCGCGCCCCCTGGCGGGCCCCCGGCGCCGCCGCCCGCGTCCTGGAAGCAGAGGCGCTTGAGCTCGCCGCCGGCGCCGTCCAGGCCGCCGCCGCCCGCGCCCGCCTCGTCGTCCAGACCCGCGTCGTGGGCGCCCGCGGCGTTGGCAGCGTTGGCGGCGCCCGAAGGGTCAGGTGCTTCGAAGGAGTCGAGCGCTTCCTCGGCGTCCCGGTGCTGCCGGTAGGTCATCCAGCAGCAGGCCTCCACGTCGGTCTCGTCGATGCCCCAAAAGCCGAGCTCCTCCTCGAAGAGCGGCCCGCACACGTCGGCCGGGCAGTGCAGCTTGCCCGTACGGTAGTAGTTGAGCACGTAGGCGAAGACACCCGGATGCCGGTCAAAGAAGAACTCATCGGCGCCCGGGTCGTAGTCGAAACGCGCCGCCGCCTCGGGCTCCGTCAGGCCGGCCAGCCGCGTCCCCGGCAGGGTGCGCAGCGTCGAGCGGTACGTCTCATGGCGCACGCCGCCCACGTTGATCACGATCTTGCCACTGTCGCCACCGCCGCCGCCGTGCCGCCCCATGGCCGCCGCCGGCAGCCCGGGGCATGGCTCGGCGCGCCGGCCCCCGGGCCCGCGGGGTGCCGGGGGGCCCGCCGGGGACGCGGCGGGGCCGGGCTGTGCAGGTTGCTGCTGCTGCAGCAGCGGTGGTGGCGGCGGCGGCGAGGGCAGCGGTGACGGGGACTCGAACGGCTGCGGCGGCGGCGCCGGCTGCTGTTTGCTAGCCCCCTGGCGCCCGCGGAAGGACGAGACGCAGACTGAGCTCAGCATTGGATAGGGGGCGGAGCGGCAGGGGCGGGGCGCTGTGGGGGCGGAGCCACGGGGGAGAGACAGATGTGACTGGGTGAGAGGAGGTGATGGAGGAAAGGGGCGGGGCCGAAGGGAGGGAGAAGCTGAATTGATTGGCCTTGAAAGGGATGGGGGCGGGGCTTAAACTGAGAAAAGGACCCAGACTCCAACACTGTCTTGCCGGACGGGGCGGGGCCGCACATGCGACACACCGATTGGGTCTTTCTGAGATAAGGGGCGGGGCCGAGCGAGGTGTTAAAGGGGCTGGATGGGACGCGAAAGTTGCCTGGTTTGGCCGCACTAGGAGAACAGAGGAGGCGGGGCTAGATGTGAGAAAGATATCTGATTTAACTAAAAAAAGGAGCGGGGCGGATAGAGGAATAGGACTTGTCCAAGCTATTTAAAGGGGCCTGACCGAGACTGGCGGAGGCAGGGATTGGGCCACAAGGCGGATGGCCGTCCGAATTGGATGGAGACGGGCCTAAAGCGCCGGCAAGCAGTACCTGGTGGAGTGGGGCAGATGGGGACTGCCGGGTTGTGATCCTAACATTGCTTGGACGGGGCAGGGCGGATCTTAAGAAGAGGCAGGGCCACAGAAATTAGAAAGTCCTAATTCTGGGAGGGTGAGGGGGCGGGACTGGGCGAGGGGCGAGAACTGGAAATGAAGAGTGGCACTAGGCTGGACTGAAAAGGAAAAGAGAAAGGGGAAGAGGGACTAAGACCCAGTAGAGAGGGGACGGAATGGGGCGAGGCCTGGAAACCTGAGAGCTTCTGACTAGGTCTAATGGAGGAGGCGAGGTAAAGAAAGTACCGGGTCGGAGCTGCAAACTCGGCCCGATTAACCGGGCCTGGACCAGAAGAATGCCAGGATGGATGGGAAGAGACTGTGAGAGGTGGGTGGGGTCCACGAATGGTAGAAAACGTCTTGAATTGCCTGTGGAAATGCAAGACTAAGAGAGGAGAGGGGCTTTAACGGACTTGAAAGCAACCAGGGTAGGCGGGGGCGGGGCAGGGCTAAGAGTGTAGAGAATGGCTAAGGAAAATGTGAAACCTGCAAAGAGTACAAGGCTATCGGAATGGACGGAGCGGTGGAACCTAGAACGGGAAGTCTTGGAGGCCAAATAACCTGGGAGAGAGTCTTAAGGATCAGCAGGGCCTTAAAGGGGGTAACGCGGTGAGGGAAAGGGGACAAGGTATAGATAACGGCAGACTGCAGCCAGGAGAACCGAGGGATGGATGGGA